>NC_142488.1:60756151-61057692 GCF_049115385.1 Moschus berezovskii | reverse complement strand
ATGAAGGCATGATAGTCCTTAAAAGGATGAGACATGATTGCACAACAGCAAGAAGTGAGATAGGAAAAGAAAATCAATTACAAATATTTGAAAAAAATGTGGTCATTAAAATAAAAAAGAAAACTGCCATAAATGGGGTAGCTATAGCCAGGACCCAGTCATGGGAAGAATTAATGAATTGAAGGCTAGTACCGAGTGAGTCATACCAGCATAGACACAACCTTTGAATAAGCAATTAAAAGGTATGAAGGCACATACCAAGAGGCTCCAGCCTAAGCCTCATAGAAAGTCCATACAGATAATGGGGAACAAATGAGGAAAAGTAACACTGAGAGATAGTAGCTGAGAATTTTTCAGAATTGAAAGAAGGTATGAGTTCTCCTTGCCTCAACACCTGGTTAATGGGCCTATCATGTGGCAAGCAGACTAAAACTTGACTCAAATTTGGCTTAGCCAGCTCAGAAGCCTTGCTGCTTGTGGCTACCTGGCCCTGGGTATGTATCAGGGAATATTGGGGCAAGGCCTTAGCAGCTGCTGGGACCATTTGTCATGAGGATCTTCCCTTCAAGATTCCCTGAAGTGGCACCAGCTTCCCCAGTGCCTGGCAATGGAGGCAAGAAAGTGACGTTGATGGGACTCAATTTTGTAGGGTAAGTCTCTCCAGTGTGCACACTGGAAACATACCCCCACCTCAATTTGGGCTTTTCCTTTAGGGGACAAGCCAATTTGGTTGGGGTACCCTGTTGGGGAGGGGAATTGTTGTTGGACTGTACCTGAGCTGGAACTATTTCACTGGGGAACTAGTTCTCGTGGGGATAAGCCTATCTTAGCTGGAATTAGTTTATTTGTTTTGTAGGATAAATTTATTTACCTGAGTTGGGAAGCTGCTCAGTTGGAACTAGTTTATTGGGGAACTAGTTCTTGTGGGGTAAGTCTACCCGAGTTGGAATTCTTTGATTTGTAGGGTAAGTTTGGGAGTTGGGGGCCAATTTGTTGGTGTATCAATGCTGCGATTTTTTGTGTGGAATTTTTTATATTGGAATTGCTATTCATCTTTTGCGTGTGGTGTGGTCATACTTTTAAAAATGGGAAGTATTCCATCTATAAATGGGTATTACTCCATCTATCTTGAAGGAGAGCCCTTTGGGGCATATATTGGATAAACGGGCAAAATATAATTGTAAGCCTATGACTATTCTACTATAATAGGGTGTGGACCCAATATATGTTAGGATCAGAAGATCAACTGACCCTGAATGGCTCACTCAACTATTAGGGGATCTCACAGTTAGAAGTGTTTTGCAAAAGAGCAGGGAAAAGAGATGAGATTCCATACATAGAAGCATTAGGAGAAAAAGAAGTCAGAGGACTACCACCTTATCATGCAGAGGTCTGAGAGAAAACCCAACAGGGTACCTAGACAAAAGAGCTTAAACAAAATTCGAGAGATAAAACAAAAACCAACTGAGGATCCATCACAGTTTCTAGAAAGTTTATCAAGTTTATAGGTGCTACACAGATACAGACCCTGAGGCCCCTGAGAATGTAAGGATGATAAATATGGCCTTCATCAGGCAAAGTGCTCCAGAGATTAAATAATTACAGAAATTAGATAGTGTGTTTGAAATGAATCGTTCTCAGTTAGTAGATGTTGTTCTTAAAAGTATTCAACAGCAGGGAACAACGACAGAAGCAAGGAGATGCGAAACGGAATACAGGTTTTCTGATAGCAGCTAAAAATGAGTAACCTAAGGAGGGCTCCCTGGAGAAGGCAATGGCACCCCACTCCGGTACTCTTGCCTGGAAAATCCCATGGATGGAGAAGCCTGGTGGGCTGCAGTCCATGGGATCACTAAGAGTCGGACACGACTGAGCGACTTCACTTTCACTTTTATGAGTTCTCAAGGAGAAAGGGCCTGGCCTGGGCATGAATTTATAGGTGGGTAATGGAAGAGAGGGGCTGGTGTGTTGGAGCCCCTATTTCTTAGGGAGACTGAAGTGGCAGGGCCGGCTCCCAGGCAGAGGTTGGGGACAACTGCGAGCAGAGGAGCTCAGGAGGTTGAGATGGGTGAGGGCAGACAGCAAAGAGTAGGGGGCGCTTCTGACTGCATTCCAGCTGGGGACCACAGCAAGCAAGTGGCCTGCCTTGCCAATTCCAGCTCCTCTCTACAATGCCCCTGTTATCTAGGGCAGCAGTCCCTAACCTTTTTGGCACCAGGGAGACAATTTTTCCCAAGGGTTGTGGGGTGGGGGGTGGTTTTGGGATGATTCAAACTTGTTACATTTATTATGGACTTTATTTCTATTATTATGACATCATTTCCACCTTGTATCATCAGGTGTTAGATCCCAGAGGTTTAGGACCACTGATCTAGGGCAAATCATTTAGCTTTGTGCATCTCAGTTTCCTAGTCTTTCTGTTAGGGATTACAGCAGTCCTTGCCTCCTGGAGCTGTGTGGTGTACGTATAGCACACATCCCAGTGCTCACACTGGGGGGCCTCTCTGCACCCCTTCCCATCACCTTCCCAGTCCTTAACTCTGGGCTCTGCCCCAGTTGAGTTTCCCTTGCTCCTTGTTCCTCCCTGCCTTTTCTTGCCTCACATTCTCAAGCAGGCAGAAACCCAGATTTCCTGGCTGTTTGGAAAGATGGCTAGCCTTTGGTAGATGAGAATGGAGTGTTAATTCATTCTGTTATTTGCTCACTGATTCCCATATTAATTGATCACCTACTATGTGCCAGGCACTCTTCTAGGCACTGGTGAGGGAGCAGTGGGCCAAAGAGACAAGAACTCTGAATTCACAGAACTCATGTTTCAGTGACTTTCCTGGTGACTCAGGCTGTAAAGCATCTGCCTACAGTGCTGGAGACCTGGGTTCAATCTCTGGGTTAGGAAGATATCCTGGAGAAGGCAATGGCACCCCACTCCAGTACTCTTGCCTTGAAAATCCCTTGGACAGAGGAGCCTGGTAGGCTACAGTCCATGGGGTTGCAAAGAGTTGGACACGACTGAGCGACTTCACTTTCACTTTCTTTCTTTTTCATGTTTCAGTAGAGGAGAAGTCCACTTCCCCAGTGGAGGCCCCCAATGCAGTCCTACTCCCAGGTCAGCTGCCACATTAGACATGGAATTTCAGCTCCTTCTGAGTTGCCTGGCTCTGGGGGCACAGCAGAGAGTCCAAGAAATCGTGGAACTGTCTTCTGCCTCCAGACAACCCTAGCCCCAGGCAGCTAAAATCTGTAGCTGTCTACAAAGCCCACAACGTAGGCTCCAAACCTCACTCTGCTGTTCATTAGCTTTTTAACCTCGGACAAGTTCTGTAACTGCCCTAAGCCTCTGTTTTCTCATCTATCAAATGGGCATAAGAATAGCACCTACCTCATAAGGTCATTGTGAGGATAAAATAACACATATAGCATGCTTGAAACAGTGTCTGGCACATGGCAGGTGCTCAGTGCCAGTTCAATGGTATTGTTATCATCACTGCTATTTTTTAAAGTTTATTTTTTAGTGAAGTATACTTGATTTGGAGAAGGAAATGGCAACCCACTCCAGTATTCATGCCTGGAAAATTCCAGGGACCGAGGAGCCTGGTGGGCTACAGTCCATGGGGTCGCAAAGAGTTGGACACGACTGAGAGACTTCTCTCTATACTTGATTTACAATGTTTCAAGGAACAGTGAACTGACTCAGTTATATATATATAATCTTTTTCCATGCAGGTTATCACGGAATATTGAGCACAGTTCCCTATGCTATATAGCAGGTCCTTGTGTAAGTACTCTTGCCTAGAAAATCCCATGGACGGAGGAGCCTGGTAGGCTGCAGTCCATGGGGCCGCTAAGAGTCAGGCATGACTGAGCGGCTTCACTTTCACTTTTCACTTTCACACATTGGAGAAGGCAATGGCAACCCACTCCAGTGTTCTTGCCTGGAGAATCCCAGGGACGGGGGAGCCTGGTGGGCTGCCGTCTATGGGGTCACACAGAGTCGGACACGACTGAAGTGACTTAGCAGAAACAGCAGCAGCAGCAGCAGCAGTGTGTATCTACTATTGTTATTATTATCAATACCTGAACTAAGGTGTTACAGGCCTCTGGTTTTGTGCCCGGTTCAGTTTTGGAAGATATGCCAATTATTGACCCTGTGACCAGGCCAAAATCCAAGTGTCAATGTCTCAGGAAGCCCTCCCATTGTGGCCCTGGGGGAAACCAGTCTGAGTTTGAGGGTCGTTCCCAGGCACACCCTCAGCACAACATAGAGAGCTTGGCTCAAATGACTCCTTTTCAAGGAAACTTACCCTGACCACTCCACCTAAAATCCTAAATCCCCAGCACTCTCTGTCCCCCTTCACTACTTTCTCTTTCTCCATCTTTCATGTTGCATATTTTACTTAATTCAAAAAAAATCATGGACTGCCTCTCCTGTCTAGAATGCAAGCAGGAAGAGATTTATCAGCCCTGTGGGTCCGAGTAGGCCCAAGGCAACTGGCCAAGAGGTAAGCCAGATAGTTCAACCTGCTGGTTAATAGCTACAGGACAGTCTCTGCCTTAATCTAAGCCTTAGTTGTCCCATTAGAAGCACAAGGTGGGTGGAACTAGTGGTTTCAAAGGACCTGCTCAGCTCTGACTTAGAACATTCTGTGCCTTGTGAGAGTTTTCATGGCACACAGAGCAGGGGCCTGGACTTCACTCAGACTTGCATGTAGGAGGCTGTGCCACAGGCAGTGTCAGGGCTGCAAGTAGAATCTGTTTACCCCTCAACTGGGCCTCCCAATCCCTGACCTTTGTTAGGAAGGCCCTGAGCTTGGGAGCAGGGTGGCCTGGCCCCCGTCCAGTGGTGAGAGTTTTCAACTCCAGCTCCCTGTCCTGGCTCATGGAGCCTCAGCCTGGGCCTTCATCCCCTCTGATGCTTTACCACTGGCCATGGCTGCCTGCGTGATCCCCTTAAGGGTGACATGGCAATTAAATACTGGCATGTGTTCTCATGAGCTGCCCTCTCTGGCCAAAGACTGCCTTGTGGTTTGCAGATGGGGTGAACCAACCCCCAGGAGAGGTTGGCTGGTTTGTGGACGACTGGCTCCTGGCTTTAAGTGCTGCCTGGAATTCCATCTTCGCCCTCTTACTCTGAGTATGAGCGATCTGCTAGGGTCCAGCACAAGTGGGACCTGGTACCTGGCACACAGCCCTTCTCTCTGCCTAGAAAGAGGCCCCATATGGAGGAGGCAGCTCTCCATCCTAGCGTGGGGCCCTTTATTCGTGCACTTAATTAGGTGACTATTGTGTGCTTTAGGGGCTGGGGAGATCACTGTAGGCAAATACAGACACAATCTACTATTTGCCTCTATTTACATTCTGGAGGAAGAGGTGGCATTAATACAGGGGCCTGAGGAACATCAGAAACTGGGGCAGGAAACCCTCTGTTTGCACGTACATGGTGGTGGAAGCTATGAGCATGGATGAGACAGCTGAAGAGAGCATGTACAGGGTGAAAAGCAAAGGGACGTGAGATGGAACTGGAAAATGCCTAACATTTCAGAGGAGACAGTGATGGCAAGGAGAGTGACGTTTATTGATCACCTACTACATGTCAGGTCCTCTGCTTGGCCCCCTATATGCCTCATTCTTTCATTAATCCAGTCAGTAATTTTCCTAGATGCAGGGGCTTCATGATAAGCAAAGACAGGTAAGACCTCTGCCTTCATGGATCTCATGAAGGGGGAATAGGAATCAGACATGAATCAAAGAATCAAACAAACGTGAAACCAGAACAGGGACAAGGGTGATGCAGAAGAGGCATATAGTGCTGAGTGAGCACGCATAGTCCTGGGCTCTGACCTGCACGGAGACCAGGGGAGTAGAGAAGAGCAGGGTAGTAGGCCGAGATCTGAAGGACAAGTAGAAACAGACGAGGTGAACAGAGGAGGGGAGAATATTTAACTTAGAAGGAACAACATATATAGGAAAAGAACTCTGAAGGTGGCCAGAGGGGCGGAGTGGCAAAGGGGAAGGCAGAGTGGGTAAAAGTGAGGATGGACGGCGGGCAGGGGAGGCTAGAAAAGGCTTCATGAAATCATGAGGGGTTTGTCTTTACCCGAAAAGCACAGAAGGGATTTAAACAGGGGAATGACATGACCAAAGTCATGATTTGGAAATGCACTCTGGCTGCTGTGAGAAGAGAGGGCAAGAGATGACTTGGGTCAAGCATTTAGCAAGCTATTTAGCAGAGTCGAGTAAAAGATAGTGGTAGCTTAGAATGGAGACAAAGAAGTCTGAAACAAGTGGATGGATTAAAAAATATGTTTAGGTATTATCTGCAACAGCAAAAGATGACATATAACTGGTGCTCATAAAGATGCTGCTGCTGCTGCTGCTGCTAAGTCACTTCAGTCATGTCCGACTCTGTACGACCCCCATAGACGGCAGCCCACCAGGCTCCCCCGTTCCTGGTATTCTCCAGACAAGAACACTGGAGTGGGTAGCCAATTCCTTCTCCAATGCATGAAAGTGAAAAGTGAAAGTGAAGTCACTCAGTCGTGTCCGACTCTTAGCGACCCCACGGACTGCAGCCCACCAGGCTCCTCTGTCCATGGGATTTTCCAGGCAAGAGTACTGGAGTGGGGTGCCATTGCCTTCTCCACTCATAAAGATGGGACTGGTAAAATAAATGATGGTATCTCCATCTAAGAGAACAGAACGGGTAAACAGAGTGAACAACGTTTCTAAGTATTGAAGAGAAAGAGTGACAAGGTACATTGCTAAGTGAAAGATGCCAGGTAGAGAACAATGTGTAAAGCTCAGTACATTTGTGGAAGAAAGGGGGAAATAAGAATATACATTATATTCACTTTTCCATAAAGGTGCATGGGAAGTGCTGCATGTTCAGTTGCTTCAATCGTGTCTGACTCTTCGCAATCCCATGGACTGTAGCCCTCCAGGCTCCTCTGTCCATGGGATTCCCCAGACAAGAATGCTGAAGTGTGTTGCCATGCGGTCCTCCAGGGGAATCTTCCCAACCCAGGGACTGAACTCTTGTCTCCTGTGTTTCCTGCACTGCAGGCAGATTCTTTACCACTGAGCCACCAGGGAAGCTCACATGGGAAGGCTACCCACCAATAATACAGGTGGCTGATCTGTGTGTGTCTAGGGGGTAGGTGGGGGGCTTGAGGTTGATGGAGGTGGAGTGAGACTACTCACACCATCCCTTCTTCTGTTATTTTGAGTTTTGAATGCACTTCCTATTAGAAACAAATAATTTTCCAAGCCAAAGTGACTTAGGAAGTAAAATGATTAGGGTTGGCTATGGGTTGGTATTTCACAAAAGATTGACAGTGGCTCCTAGGCTGAAGGACTGTGTATGAGATGTAAAGGGTGACCTTTTCTAGGTATGAGAAGGGACAGGAGACAGCAGGTTTAGGGAGGGAAGTGGCATGATCAGTTTGGAACAGGCTGAGTGTGAAGTACCTTTAAGGAGTGAGATGAAAAGAGAGCCAGGGCCGTAGCTGGAGAAGGAAGTAAGGTCGAGGAAAGTGGTTGTGTGTTTCAGTGGAAGAGACCTGAGCCCTTTCAAAGCAATTGGGAAAAGTCCAGTTGAAAGGGAGAGCTTGGTTATCCTGAAGCGGGATCACAGGTGGGGTCAGATTCTCCAGAAGAGGTAGAATGACAGGAGATCCAAAGTACAAATAGAAGTTTGTGTTCATAAAAGAAAGTTCCTCTATTTTAATCAGAGGTGAGTAGCCAGGGAGAGAATACTAGTAGGAGCCCATCTGGCTTCAGCCTTTGGCCTAAAGGGGAGCCACATCATCCATTTCCAGTGGTCCACTGGGCCCTAATATTGACCAAGTGCCTTATAAGCCCAAGACTTGCACTCACTACTTAGCAGATATCTTGCCTTCACAGCAGTCCTGGCTGCCATGTGACTACTATAAGTCCCATTTTAGAGTTGAGCAAAATGAGGCTCGGGAAAGCTCACAGTCATACAGCTAGTAAGTGGCAGAATCAAAGTCAAGCCACATCTGACTCCTAGACTGATGGAGCAATGGGGAGGGCCTGACAGAGAGCCATTTAAAAGATGGGAGTAGTGAAGCAAAGGCCCAGAGGCTCAGACCTGTGTAGTCTGAAGTTCTGTCTATAGCAGAACTTTTCACCCAGGGGGCAATTTGGCCCCAACCCCTGGGAACATTTGGCAACGTCTCAAAGACATTTTGGTTGTCACAACCTGGGGTGGGAGGTTGCTACTGGCAGTTAGTTACTAGAGGCCCCGGAGCTGCTAGATGCCCTTCAGGGCACAAAAGAATACAGGGCCTAGCATGCCACAGTGCTGACGCACACTCCTCCTACTTCAGGAGTTCAGGGGACCGAGCAACTTGTCAACATCTCTCCCACTCTCCTCTGTAAATGCAAGTGTCCTCATTGTTTCTACTGACTTTTGATTTCTGTGATTTTTGCACACTGTTAACCATTCCAACAATGCCCAAGTGTTTAAAGTATTAAGTAAAAACCCTCTATCTTAACTCCCCAGAGATAATTGTTGTTACTGTAACTTTTAGGGCACAGCTTCAACTGCACAAGCAGAAAACAACTTCATTTTCTCCCTCAACTCTTTCTATGATCTATTTCTCTTCTGCTTCTTGGGTGAAATCTCCTGATGATCTACATATTTTTCAGTCATTTTCAGAGAATTAAAAAAAACAAAAAACCCTCTTCCAATTACTCTCAGGAATTAACATACCCAGTCCATTGTTAGAGACAAAAGTCCAGACTTCAATAAAAGTTGAAGCTTTCCCCATCTCCTCCTCTGGGTCTGTCAGGCCCAGAAGTAAGGCTGCTACAGGTGATGGTGGGGTGGGGGGCGGTCCTTTCTTCTCCCTCCCACTGGTAAGCCCCTGTCAGGGAATGCCATGATTTCCTTAACCAGTTTCTTATTGATGGGCATTGAGGTTATTTCCAGTTTTTTACTCTTGTATCTATGTCTAGCTCTACATACTTCTTATGTCTTCAGGATAAAATTCTAGAAAATTCAACTGCCAAGGTTGCATATTTGAAAGAGTGTAACATATTTCCAGATTGTTCCCATAGCAATTATATGAACCAGGCAATGGCAACCCACTCCAATACTCTTGCCTGGAGAATGCCATAGACAGAGGAGCCTGGTGAGCGACAGTCCATAAGGTGGCGAAAGAATTGGACACAACTTAGCAAATAAACAATCAGTTACTACTCTGACCAGAAGACCAGGAGAGGGGCCATTAAGGGTCTGGGTCTGTATTTCTATCTCTTTCTTTCTCTCTCTCTTTCTCTCATATAACAGTGCCTGAGACATCTGAACCAGGCTAAGCCTTACAAATAGCTGTGAAAAGAAGAGAAGCAAAAAGCAAAGGAGAAAAGGAAAGGTACAATCATCTGGATGCAGAGTTCCAAAGAATAGCAAGGAGAGATAAGAAAGCCTTCCTCAGCGATCAATGCAAAGAAACAGAGGAAAACAAAGAATGGGAAAAACTAGAGATTTCTGCAAGAAAATTAGAGATACCAAGGGAACATTTCATGCAAAGATGGGCTCGATAAAGGATAGAAATGGTATGGACCTAACAGGAGCAGAAGATATTAAGAAGGGGTGGCAATAATACACAGACAAACTGTACAAAAAAGATCTTCATGACCAAGATAATCACGATGGTGTGATCACTCACCAGAGCCAGACATCTTGGAATGTGAAGTCAAGTGGGCCTTAGAGAGCATCACTACGAACCAAGCTAGTGGAGATGATGGAATTCCAGTTGAGCTCTTTCAAATCCTGAAAGATGATGCTGTGAAAGTGCTGCACTCAGTATGCCAGCGAATTTGGAAAACTCAGCAGTGGCCACAGGACTGGAAGAGGTCAGTCTTCATTCCAATCCCAAAGAAAGGCAATGCCAAAGAATGCTCAAACTACCGCACAATTGCACTCATCTCACACGCTAGTAAAGTCATGCTCAAAATTCTCCAAGCCAGGCTACAGCAATATGTGAACCGTGAACTTCCAGATGTTCAAGCAGGTTTTAGAAAAGGCAGAGGAACCAGAGATCAAATTGCCAGCATCTGCTGGATCATGGAAAAAGCAAGAGAGTTCCAGAAAAACATCTATTTCTGCTTCATTGATTATGTCAAAGCCTTTGACAGTGTGGATCACAATAAACTGTGGGACATTCTGAAAGAGATGGGAATCCCAGACCACCTGACCTGCCTCTTGAGAAACCTGTATGCAGGTCAGGAAGCAACAGTCAGAACTGTACATGGAACAACAGGCTGGTTCCAAATAGGAATAGGAGTACGTCAAGGCTGTATATTGTCACCCTGCTTATTTAACTGATATGCAGAATACATCATGAGGAACGCTGGGCTGGAAGGAGCACAAGCTGGAATCAAGATTGCCGGGAGAAATATCAATAACCTCAGATATGCAGATGACACTACTCTTATGGCAGAAAGTGAAGAGGAACTCAAAAGCCTCTTGATGAAAGTGAAAGAGGAGAGTGAAAAAGTTGGCTTAACGCTCAACATTCAGAAAACGAAGATCATGGCATCTGGTCCCATCACTTCATGGGAAATAGATGGGGAAACAGTGGAAACAGTGTCAGACTTTATTTTTTTGGGCTCCAAAATCACTGCAGATGCTGATTGCAGCCAGGAAATTAAAAGACACTTACTCCTTGGAAGGAAAGTTATGACCAACCTAGACAGCATATTAAAAAGCAGAGACATTACTTTGCCAACCAAGGTCCATCTAGTCAAGGCTATGGTTTTTCCCGTGGTCATATATGGATGTGAGAGTTGGACTGTGAAGAAAGCTGATCGCCAA
Organism: Moschus berezovskii; assembly: GCF_049115385.1. NCBI lineage: Eukaryota > Metazoa > Chordata > Mammalia > Artiodactyla > Moschidae > Moschus > Moschus berezovskii. The sequence continues at coordinate 61,046,855 of NC_142488.1, read as the reverse complement.
AGAATTGATGCTTTTGAACTGTGGTGTTGAAGAAGACTCTTGAGAGTCCCTTGGACTGCAAGGAGATCCAACCAGTCCATTCTAGAGGAGATCAGTGCTGGGTGTTCATTGGAAGGACTAATGCTGAAGCTAAAACTCCAATACTTTGGCCACCTAATGCGAAGATTTGACTCACTGGAAAAGACTCTGATGCTGGGAGAGATTGGGGGCAGGAGGAGAAGGGGACGACAGAGGATGAGATGGCTGGATGGCATCACCGATTCAATGGACGTGAGTTTGAGTGAACTCCGGGAGTTGGTGATGGACAGGGAGGCCTGGCATGCTGCGATCCATGGGGTTGCAAAGAGTGGGACATGACTGAGTAACTGAACTGAACTGAACTGAACTAAGCTGACATTACTGAATGAATGGTTATTGAGAGAGATAGCTGGGCATTCTGAAGCCCAAGAGGAAGGTACAAACTCTTTCTCTCAACCTTGTTCCTCCCTCTTGTACCCCTTCACAGTTACCTCCTACTCCTCACTCCCACTCCTCACCGCTCACACTTCAGTGGATTCTAGGTCCTGAATTGCTCTTCAATCCTCTCCTCTCTGTCCATGACCAATGCTAGAATTCAGGCCTCACCATCTCTTGCCTGGAATAGTTCCGTGCTGGTCTCCCCATCTTCAGTTTTGCCATCTCTGACCCATTCTTGACACCTCCAGAGTGAAGGTCCTAAAATGTCATCTGGTCAGCCCGTATATTCTCCTCTGAAGGCTGGCTGTCTGTGACCAACTCCACGGGGCAGGCTGTGGTCCATCTGCCTCTAACTCTGGTCTCATCTCTTGAGGGGACTTCACCTTCCCCCCGAAACTCCAGTCACACAATGCTGCCCACCTGCCTCAAGCACAGCAGGCTTTGGTTCTTTGTCCATTTCTTTCTCTCTGGCTGGACCCTCCTCTTCTTTTTCTATCATCATGGAAGGAGTGAACATTCATTAGTTTGTGGTTTTGGGTCATCCATTCCTCTCCCTTTCTTCAGTTCAGTTCAGTTCAGTTCAGTCGCTCAGTCATGTCCGACTCTTTGGACCCCATGAATCACAGCACGCCAGGCCTCCCTGTCCATCACTGACACCTGGAGTTCACCCAAACACATGCGCATCAAGTCAGTGATGCCATCCAGCCATCTCATCCTCTGTCGTCCCCTTCTCCTCCTGCCCCCAATCTCTCCCAGCATCAGAGTCTTTTCCAGTGAGTCAGCTCATCGCATGAGGTGGCCAAAGTACTGGAGTTTCAGCTTTAGTATCAGTCCTTCCAATGAACACTCAGGACTGATCCCCCTTAGGATGGACTGGTTGTATCTCCTTGCAGTCCAAGGGACTTTCAAGAGTCTTCTTCAACACCACAGTTCAAAAGCATCAATTCTTTGGCGATCAGCTTTCTTCACAGTCCAACTCTCACATCCACACATGACCACGGGAAAAACCATAGCCTTGACTAGATGGACCTTGGTTGGCAAAGTAATGTCTCTGTTTTTTAATATGCTAAGTTGGTCATAACTTTCCTTCCAAGGAGTAAGTGTCTTTTAATTTCCTGGCTGCAATCAGCATCTGCAGTGATTTTGGAGCCCCAAAAAATAAAGTCTGACACTGTTTCCACTGTTTCCTCATCTATTTCCCATGAAGTGATGGGACCAGATGCCATGATCTTTTTTTTCTGAATGTTGAGCTTCAAGCCAACCTTTTCACTCTCCTCTCTCACTTTCATCAAGAGGCTTTTGAGTTCCTCTTCACTTTCTGCCATAAGAGTAGTGTCATCTGCATATCTGAGGTTATTGATATTTCTCCCGGCAATCTTGATTCCAGCTTGTGCTTCTTCCAGCCCAGCGTTCCTCATGATGTACTCTGCATATCAGTTAAATAAGCAGGGTGACAATATACAGCCTTGACGTACTCCTTTTCCTATTTGGAACCAGCCTGTTGTTCCATGTACAGTTCTGACTGTTGCTTCCTGACCTGCATACAGGTTTCTCACGAGGCAGGTCAGGTGGTCTGGTATTCCCATCTCTTTCAGAATTTTCTACAGTTTATTGTGATCCACACAGTCAAAGGCTTTGGCATAGTCAATGAAGCAGAAATATATGTTTTTTTCTGGAACTCTCTTGTTTCTCCATGATCCAGCAGATGCTGGCAATTTGATCTCTGGTTCCTCTGCCTTTTCTAAAACCTGCTTGAACATCTGGGAGTTCACGGTTCACATATTGCTGAAGCCTGGCTTGGAGAATTTTGAGCATGACTTTACTAGCGTGTGAGATGAGTGCAATTGTGCGGTAGTTTGAGCATTCTTTCGTACTTTGGAGATCAGTGGAGAAATAACTCTAGAAGGAATGAAGGGATGGAGCAAAAGCAAAACCAATACCCAGTTGTGGATGTGACCGGTGATAGAAGCAAGGTCCGGTGCTGTAAAGAGCAATATTGCATAGGAACCTGGAATATTAGGTCCATGAATCAAGGCAAATTGGAAGTGGTCAAACAGGAGATGGCAAGAGTGAACGTAGACATTCTAGGAATCAGTGAATTAAAATGGACTGGAATGGGTGAATTTAATTCAGATGACCATTATATCTACTACTGTGGGCAGGAATCCCTTAGAAGAAATGGAGTAGCCATCATGGTCAACAAAAGAGTCTGAAATGCAGTACTTGGATGCCATCTTAAAAATGACAGAATGATTTCTGTTCATTTCCAAGGCAAACCATTCAATATCACATTAATCCAGGCCTACCCACTCCAGTGTTCTTGCCTGGAGAATCCCAGGGACGGGGGAGACTGGTGGGCTTCCGTCTATGGGGTCACGCAGAGTCGGACACGACTGAAGTGACTTAGCAGCAGCAGCAGCAGCAGCATGCCCCAACAAGTAACGCTGAAAAAGCTGAAGTTGAACGGTTCTATGAAGACCTACAATACCTTTTAGAACTAACACCCAAAAAAGATGTCCTTTTCATTATAGGGGACTGGAATGCAAAAGTAGGAAGTCAAGAAACACCTGGAGTAACAGTCAAATTTGGCCTTGGAGCACGGATTGAAGCAGGGCAAAGGTTAATAGAGTTTTGTCAAGAGAACGCACTGGTCATAGCAAACACCCTCTTCCAACAACACAAGAGAAGACTCTACACATGGACATCACCAGATGGTTAACACCGAAATCAGATTGATTATATTCTTTGCAGCCAAAGATGGAGAATCTCTATAAGTTAGCAAAAAGAAGACCAGGAGCTGACTGTGGCTCAGATCATGAAATCCTTATTGCCAAATTCAGACTTAAATTGAAGAAAGTAGGGAAAACCACTAGACCATTCAGATATGACCTAAATCAAATCCCTTATGATTATACAGTGGAAGTGAGAAATAGATTTAAGGGACTAGATCTGATAGATAGAGTGTCTGATGAACTCTGGACGGAGGTTCGTGACATTGGACAGGAGACAGGGACCAAGACCATCCCCATGGAAAAGAAATGCAAAAAAGCAAAATGGCTGTCTGAGGAGGCCTTACAAATATCTGTGAAAAGAAGAGAAGCGAAAAGCAAAGGAGAAAAGGAAAGATATAAGCATCTGCTCCTGTTTGGTCCATACCATTTCTGTCCTTTATCGAACCCATCTTTGCATGAAATGTTCCCTTGGTATCTCTAATTTCCTGAAGAGATCTCTAGTCTTTCCCATTCTGTTGTTTTCCTCTATTTCTTTGCATTGATCGCTGAGGAAGGCTTTCTTATCTCTCCCTGCTATTCTTTGGAACTCTGCATTCAGATGCTTATATCTTTCCTTTTCCCCTTCGCTTTTCACTTCTCTTCTTTTCACAGCTATTTGTAAGGCCTCCTCAGACAGCCATTTTGCTTTTTTGCATTTCTTTTCCAAGGGGATGGTCTTGGTCCCTGTCTCCTGTCCAATGTCACGAACCTCCGTCCATAGTTCATCAGGCACTCTAACAGATCTAGTCCCTTAAATCTATTTCTCACTTCCACTGTATAATCATAAGGGATTTGATTGAGGTCATATCTGAATGGTCTAGTGGTTTTCCCTACTTTCTTCAATTTAAGTCTGAATTTTGCAATAAGCAGTTCATGATCTGAGCCACAGTCTGCTCCTGGTCTTCTTTTTCTTAACTGTATAGAGATTCTCCATCTTTGGCTGCAATGAATATAATGAATCTGATTTTGGTGTTGACCATCTGGTGATGTCCATGTGTAGAGCCTTCTCTTGTCTTCTCCCTTCTTTAGACTCCTATTTTTTTAATGTGAATTGTCTCTATCTCATTAGGGGTTAGGCTGATGAAACAACAAATTCATTTGTCTGCCTACTGCCATGGAAGTCAAGTCTTCCTATCCCCAGCCCAGGCTAGCCAGGAGAAGAATGGTACTAAGCTTGGCCCCTGGAGACTCTCTTTGAATCTGGAGCCAGGAGTATAAGAATAGGGGAAACAGCCTTCATCCATTTCAGCAGCAGCATCCTGATCAAACTATTCCTGCTTCCCACAACTTCCCAACCCCTCCCAACCCCCAATGGTGCTTTTGCTTACATCTGTTTTCAAATCCAGTTATCCAGCCTTTCCCTTGATATTATAAGCTCTGTACAGGTTACCCCAAAACCCCACAAATCGACTTTTCTCTTCAGTTAGTCAGAGATGATGTCTGTTGTTGGCAAACAAAATTACTGATGGAAAACCAATATCAAATGTTCCTTTCTCAGTGGAGCCTTCCCTAGTCCTGTGCAAACATACTTTTCTGTATGTTCCCATGGCATCCTGTGCAAAGTACAGCTCACACCAGGGTTTCTTTTCTGTCCCTTCTACCAGGGTAGGAACTCATTTTGGTCCCATTCTTGTGAGTGCAGGGATGTAGCTCAGTGCCTGGTCTGGAGTCAAACATTTAAAGACTAAACTAATGGACTGATAGCTCTGTCTTCCCTCCATCTAGTGGCCTCAGTGCTTGGACCGTCTTGTCCTGCCACACAAATGATGACTCCCTTGTGAGGCTGGCTGATAATAACATGGGCTGATTTCTGTTTGGGATCCTCATTCTGTTTGTTCCGCGGGGGATGGGGAGGGAGAAGGAAGGGAAACAGGGCATTAGCAGGGAGGTGGCTGTTGGAGCTGCTCAGGTAGAAGAGATTAAGTTGTTTGCAGTGGGAAAGGAGAGGAAGATGCTGACTGGTGAGATCGTGAACTGAACATTAGAAGTGAATACGAAGCTCAGTTGTTGCTGGTAATTCTCATAGCAAAAGCCACTTGAGATGGCTTCCCTCAGAAGGAGGTGGTGGGGGAGCATGTGTGCGCGCGTGTGCGTGTGCATGGGGGATTGTTAGGGGAGGGTGTTGCACTGGCTCCGGCAACCCCTCCTGCCCGCAACTGCGCAGGCTGCCTGGCCTGTTTTCTAAAGAGCTTCCCCAGGCAGCAGGGGAGAGAAAAGGGGGGCCAGCAGAGGTGAGCTGAGGAGTCCTCTAGTGCTCCTCTCTCCAGCCACTATAGGCTGTCAGGTATCTTGTTTGTGATGAAAGCTTTTAAAATCCCATGGGCATGGATGGTCATGCATTCATTTTTGTTCATTTAACTAATACTCACTAAGCCTGGAGCATGTAATGGTGAGCAAAGCCCACCATGGACCCTGCTCTCAAGAAGCTCCAGAGCTGGCGGGGGAGAAGATGCGTAATCAGGCAATTAGGAACCAGTGTGAGCAGGAGGTAAGCACTGGTTGCTATGGGAACATGAGGAGAGGCCACAGCTGCTGCTCCTCTCTGAAGAGTGGTGGCAGGCGAAAAAGGAGGCGTGAAGCAGGCAGATCTGCTTGCCAGGCCCAACTCTGTACAGCCCAGCTGCCTAGCCCAGGACAAAACTGGGCAAGACAAAATCTGTCACCTCTCTGCCCCTCCATCACCTCACTTAAGAAATGAGAAGAGGGAGTGTGATACCAAGGCCACATGAGACCCTGTATGTCTGTGCCTGGCCCCCAGTAGGTCTACAAATAAGGTAGCTGCTGGGAAATTTTTTAAAGAAACATTTGTGGGTTAAAATTTTCCTAGGCTACTAGACACCAGAGGTAGAACCGAGAACAAGATAAACAAGGCCTCTGTGCTCGCAGAGCTCATAGGAATTTGAGATGAAAGACAACTATAAAAAAAGTGGCACAAGTAACTATTGTGATAGGTATTGTCATGTTGCAAGGGTGGCTCAGAGTTGGAGCTGACCTGTGATAGGTGGCCAGCAAGAAGGGCTTCCTGGAAGAGGTGACATTTCAGCTCAAGTCAAAAGGAAAAGTTAGTCAGCAAAGAGATAGGAAACTGCATTCTGAGTGTGGTAAATAGCAATTGTGCAGGTGTGGAAGCAGTAAGGAGTCTGGTATGTTCTAGGTCAGGAAAGGGGGTCAGTGGAACATGGGGGTAGGGAGACACAGCATAGGAGGAGGGGAGGCTGGAAACTAGGAAGGACACCAGGTAAGCCACGCCTCTAGGCCATGGTGAGGAGTTTGCATTGAGCCCTAGGTTGACCCCCAAGTCCCAGTGTTACTCTGACTCCCACAGTTGATCAACTCACCTGTCAGGCAGGGCTGAGCTCAAGGGGCTTGACTCAGAGCTGACTTATAGAAGATTCTGGAATATGAGAGCTGTCAGAGCCCTTGGAGTGTATTTAGGCCCAAACTCTCATCATGCAGATGGCTCATAGAGGAATAAGATTGTTCAAAGTTGTGCAGCAAGCAGGATTATCAAGCCTGGAATTAGAGCCTGGTTTAAGAGACCAGTTTATGCTTTGTGCCTCTGTGGAAACCTGAGGGTGGGCTTTTTCACTTGTATTTTGGAGGTGCCATTTTCTCTCCCTCTCAGGGCAATCAGAAGTGTTTACAGCCCTTTCAGGCACTTCCCCTAGTATCATTTTCAAAGACACATTTTCCATAACTTTGGCTCTCAATTTGCTTATCCCCCACCCATCTACTGTGAAGAGGGCAGCCAGGGGCCGGGCTAGGATCTCAGGCAGGCCCCAAAGGAGCTCTTCCTGTGCCAGCCATTGATGCGTCTTCCAGTCTCCCCCTGACTCCCCCTTGCCACTCCCCTAATCATGTTCTGTGGGCAAGCTCTCCCTGCAGACATGGCCACAGCACTTTCCTGTCCAGGCAGACCCCACCACACACACACACTGGCAGAGTTGCCATGGGTTTCAGCCATCAGCTAATACAATCTCTCCATTGTCAAGATGGGAAGAGTGAGGCCAGGGGAGGGGAAATTTGGAGTTCTTGCCTGAACTGACTGTATTCTGGCCTTTTGAGTCTGGTTCTCCCTCCAACTCTCCCCCCACCTCGGACATCTCCCACCATCACAAGCTGTTCCCTTCTGTCCTTGTAGATGGAAGCACAAAGGTACCCAGAGTTGAGGGGAAATGCTATGGAAAGACAGTGGCCCAGCACTGGCTAAGTCAAGGCTGTAGAGTAGGGATGAGGGGAACCTGTTCTCTGCCTCTCTAGCTGGGCCAGCATCCTGGCCCAGTGAGCCTTCTTCTTCACTCACTCCCTGCAGCTCAGTACCGGGATCCCAGCCATGGATCCAGTAAGCAGCTCTAAGCCTCCACTCCCTAGCTGGTGGGCTTCCCTTTCAGTCAGGAACTAAGACCTCCTCATTCCTCTCACCTTAGGCCTGGAAGTGGTTGGCCTTGGAGTCAACAGTGCCAGTTTCAAATTCCAGCTGGGCTGCCTCTAGCCTTGGACAAAAGTCCTTATAATCGCTGAGCTGCAGCTTCCCCATCTGAACATAAGAACTGTGACCTTACCAGCTTGCTCTGAAGATGCAATGAGAGAGTATAAGTAAAGTACCTGGTGTCCTGACAAATGTTAGTCCCCTTGTGATGCAGGCTTGCCCCTCCAGCCACACTCCCAGCAAGCTCTGCCATGTTTCCTGCCAGAGATCCTTGGGGTAAGGCTGGGACCAGATCTTGGCAAGAGCTTTTGGGCTCTGGAGAGAAGAGAAGGGAGCCGTGTCCCATAGTAGACAGCCCTAATCCCTGAAACTCAGCAGGAGGCACGCAAAGGGAAGCTGAGCCACGGGAAAAGATGAAGGGGAGGGGGGTAGTTGGAGGAAAAAAAGGAGGAGGCAGGTGGCTTTGGGGGCCTGTGGGAACTCAGGACATGGGGGAGAGGGCCAGGTGGCATAGGGGCCCAGTCTCTGGCCTAGGCAGTGCCAGATGGTTGGGACAGACAAAGGAGGAGGCTGCTGGGCTGTAGGCTGCTTCGATGTCTCTTGATGGCAACTCCTTTTGCTCATCCCAGGGCACAGGCTCTTTTTCTCCTTGGGGCCCCCTCCCCCCAGGCTCTAGCAAGCAACTCAGTCCAGCTCCAGATGCCTGGTCCTCCCCACATCCCTCTTCTGTCCTGACTTTCTTGAGCTAGACCCAGAATTCAGTGCCCTCATTCTCTGCCTCCACAAACCAAACCCCTGATCCCATCTCCCACCCTTTTGATCCCTTATTCCCTGCAACCCAGACGCCCCCAAAATATCTCTGACTGAGATTTTACAATTATTCTTCACCAGAAATTCCCCTCTGTCTCCAAAGTGATCAGCATTCGTTGCCACAGAGAGGCCTTAACTTTTGAGTTCCAGGCTCTAGATGAAATGTGCCCACTAGCTCACCTGCCCCTTTGCAGTGAGGAGCACCCCTCAGAGAGATGACAAGCAGAGTCAGTGACGTCTGGGGCCAGGAATGGCCCTCTGTCTCTGACTGGAGTAAGAATTGAGTCTGTGGCCTGTGTCAGAACTGAATCTGTATCTGGGATCAAGGCTGAGTTTTGGACCAGGTTTAGGGGTTTATAACTTTCTTTTGGTTGTAAGCAACAGAACTCAACTCTGGCTAACTTGGGCAAAAAGTAAGACTGTATTTGAGAGATACTGGGGTGGTTTTCAAAACTGATTGATGTGAACTTGACTCCACTTCGATCTTCCCAGTCTCTGTGTGTCTCTTTTGAGTTTCATATCCAAAGGAAGAAAGTTCAACTGACTCAGCATGGGTCAGGAATCTCTGCTTCACGATCAGTCAAGTTAGCCATGCTGCAGGTCACACGTTGTTGGTGGAAACAGGGAGGGGAACAGTCTTTGGGGAAAACAATCTGGTGCCATCTACTAAAAATTATATATATATATGTATATATATATATACATATATATATATATATATAATTTGACCTAGCAATTCTACTTCTGGGACATCATTCTGTAGAAATAGAAACCCTGGCCATGTAAGGACCTATACGTCCAAAGATGTTTGTGGCAGCATTAATCCAGCCTTGTTGCAGCATTAAAAACTTTGGAAATAAAAATGACCTATTGATAGGTTGATGGCTGAATAGATTATGGTACATCCATATCATAAAATACCAGGCAGCCATTGAAGGTTAGTAATTAGAGTTATACCAATTGATTCAGGGAGTGTTATTGAGTGAGAGCAGCAAGAGGTGATGAGATATATATATATATATATATATATGATCTCATTTTAATAAAAAAGGACAAATAAAAACCCACACATGTATTGCACATGTATATGTATATATATATGTAATATATGTCTGTATATGATTATACAGGTATGAAAAAGTGAAATAATGAATTATTGATGTAGGTTATTGATATAGGTTATGGGGAGTGGTGATACAGACAGAGAAGGGAAAGAAGTAAAGTTAGAAAGAAGGCTATAATTTTACAAAATGTGCACATAGGATTTCCTTTATGAGTATATCTAAAATTGCATATATATTTATATATAATTATAAAGATATTACCTTAAAATATTTTAAAGAAGAGATGAGTAAAAATATACTGAAAAATTATTATCAAAAGAAAACTGGGTAGCCGGATCATTGACAAGACTGACTGTAATACCAAAAATATTAGAATCAAGGAAGATCATTTCTTAGTGATAAAATGAACAATTCTCTGAAAGACAGAGCAATTCTTAACCTATATGCCCTCTATGTGTTTTAAAAACATATATAAATGCTATTATATATGCTTCCCAGGTGGTGCTTGTGGTAAAGAACCCGCCTGACAATGCAGGAGACTCAAGAGATGCAGGTTCAATCCTTGGGTCAGGAAGATCCCCTGGAGTAGGAAACAGCAGCCCACTCCAGTATTCTTGCCTGGAAAATTCCATGGACAGAGGAGCCTGGTGGGTTACAGTCCATGGGATCACAAGGAGTTGGACACAACTTAGCACACACAGTGCATTATACTGTGAATATCTTCTGACATCATTTTTTTTTCATTCAATATTTTTTATCAGATGTATCCATTGTGATACATGTAGATTTAGATTCTGCATCTTAGTTGCTCTACAGTAAGTATTCCACCAGAATAATTATTCATTTCTCTTTTGATAAAGATTTAAGTTTTTCCTGTTCTTTTACTATTAAAAGCAATGGTGCAATGAATAGAATTGTACATATTTCATTTCAATCATGTACAAGTATATTTGTAACTGAATTCCTAGAAGTAGACTTTCTGGGTCAAAAAGTATACACATTAGTGATTTTGATAGATATTGCCAACTTGCCAACAAGGGCTCTACCAGTTTACCTACCCCCATCCCAGCAATATTTGAAGGTTCCCGAGGCTCCATACCCTCCCTCACACAGTGTTTTCAAGCTTTCTTATATTGGTCAGTCTCACAGGTAAAATGGTATCTCATTTTATTTTTATGAATGAACATCCTCTTAAGTGTTACAATGTAATTGTATTTCCTTTCCAATAACATTTCTATTTGTACACTTTGTTCATCTTAACATTGGTTTGTTGGTCATTTTATTGATTTATAGGAGCTCTTCACATATTTGGGAAATAAGCACTTTGTGAAATCAGCAGAAGATATTTCTCCCATGTTTCCATTTATTTTTAGATTTCCTTAGAATTGTTTATATACTCCTTTTGCCTGCCAGAACATTTTGTTTTTGTGAAGTTGAAACTTTCCCTTTCTTGCTCTTGTACATTTTGTCAACTTATAGAACTCTTCTCTACTTCAGGCTTATAAAAAATATTCTCCTGTGGTTTATTTTAAGTACTTTTATAATTTCATATTTACATTTAAAGAAAACACCAGCTAGAAGAAGGTATTTGCAACTATACAAATATAACTGGTATCTGGTATCCAGAACATATAAATTCCTAGAAATCAATAACAAGAAAAACAACCCCAATAGAACAATGGACAAAATATATGAACAAACAACTCTGAGAGGAAGAAATCTAAGTGGCTAACAAATGTGAAAAGATATTTAACCTCTCTGCTATTTTAGGAAAAAGCAATGTCAAACAGCAATATTCTATACTCATAAGATTGACAACAATTTTAAATTGTGAAGATATCAAGAATGGTAGGATGTGGGAAAACACTGATGTGGATAAACTGCAGGTGGGACAAAAAATTGGTAAAACCACTTTGAAAGACAGACTGGCAACATCTATTGAAGCTGAAATGCTCCTGCACCCTTCTGCCCCAATGATCTCCACCTCCTGTAACTCCTGCCCTTATATAATCCTCTCCCCTTGAGTGTGGGCTAGACTTAGTAATTCACTTTTAATCAATACAATATGGTGAAAGTGTTGAATATCACTTCTGAGATCTGCCTTGAAGAAATGTTCAAAGTTCTTAAGAAAGAAGAAAAATGATATGGGTCAGAAACTTGGATTTGCATTTTAAAAGGGAAGAAATTTTGAGAAGGAATAAATTAAGGTATAAATAAAAATATTTTCCTTGTTCCAACTGATCCAATGAATATGAAAAAAGAAAGTGAAGTCGCTCAGTCGTGTCCGACTCTTTGCGACCCCGTGGACTGTAGCCTACCAGGCTTCTCTGTCCATGGGATTCTCCAGGCAAGAATACTGGGGTGGGTTACCATTTCCTTCTCCAGGGGATCTTCCTGACCCAGGGATCGAACTGGGGTCTCGCTATAGGCAGACGCTATAACCTCTGAGCCACCTGGGAAGCCCATAGCAGTTTCATTAAAAAATAATAACAACAAGATATTAGATGATTATAGCTTATAGATAGGGGAAATGAATGATAGCAATGAAGGATAGGAGAAAGGAATTGGAAATATTTTGTTGCAAGGTGCCTGCACTACTTATGAAGAGGTACAGTGTCATTTGAAAGTGGGTTTGGATCAGTTGTAAATGTATACTGCTAACTCTAGGCTAACCACTAAAAATGCAAATACAATAATTATGGTTGAAATTCTAAGGGAAGAGAGAAAATAGAATCATATAAAATTCTCAATTAAAATCAGAAAAGGCATGAAAGGAATGGAAGACTGGATTTCCCTGGTGGCACAGTGGATAAGAATCTGCTGCCAATGCAGGGGACACAGGTTTGATCCCTGGTCCGGAAAGATCCCACAAGCCGCAGACCAACAAAGCCTATGTGCCACAACTACTGAGCCTGTGCTCTAGAGCCCAGGAGCTGCAACGACTGAAACCTGTATGCCTAGAGCCTGTGCTCCACAACAAGAGAAGACACTGCAATGAGAAGCCCACACACCACTACTAGAAAGTAGCCCCCACTAGCTGCAACTAGACAAAACTCTTGTGCAGCAATGAAGACCCAGAACAACCAAAAGTAAAAAAAAAAAAAAAGAATGAAAGACCCACACACAAAAAAAAGAGAGAAAAAACAGTGTCAATAAATAGGAAACAGTCACAAATATGGTACATATTAATCCAACTACACCAACAATTACTTTAAATGTGAGTGGTCTAACTATACCAATTAAAAGGCAGAGACTACAGAATAGATTTTTTTTAAGGTCAGAAACCAATTTGAAATATAAAGACACAAATTAGAAGTAAATGAAAGAGAGATTTACATGCTTACATTAATATGAAGACTGGAGTAGCTATGCTAATTCCAGACAAAGCAGATTTCAGGACAAGAAAAATTATCAGGGATAAATATGGACATTATATAATGACAAAGGGGGTCAATTCACCAAGGAGATGTAACAATCCTTAATGTGTATGCACCTGACAACAGAGCATCAAAATATGTGAGGCAAAAAACTGGTAGGACCACAGCGAAAAATAGATGAATCCACTATTACAGTTGAAGACTTCAACACCCCTCTATCAGTAATTGACAGAACCAGCAGGCAGAAAATCAGTAAGGACATAGTTGAACTGAATTGCATCATCAATCACCTGGATCTAATTGACATTTATAGACTACTTCATCCAACAACAGCAGAATACACATTCTTCTCAAGATCACACGGAACATTCACCAAGATAGACCACATCCTGGGTGATAAAGCACATCTTAACAAATTTAAAACATTAGACATCATACACAGTGTGTTCTCAGACCACAGCAGAATTAAATTACAGATCAATAACAGAAAGATAGCTGGAAAATCTCAAAATATTTGAAGATTAAACAACATACTTCTAAATAACACATGGGTTCAGAAGAAGTCTCAAGAGAAATTTTTTTAAGTTTGAAATAAATAAAAATGAAACTAGAATTTACCAAAATTTGTGGGATACAGTAAAAGCAGTGCTTAGAGAGAAACTTATAATATTGAAAGCATACATTAGAAATGGAGAAAGATCTAAAATCAATAATGTAAGTTTCTACCGTTAAGAAACTACAAAAAGAGAGCATATTATACCCAAAGTAAGCAGAAGAAAAGAAATAATAAAGTAGCAGAAATAAATGAAATTGAAAAAATAGAGCAATATAGAATATCAATTAAACCAAAAGCTGATTTTCTGAAAAGATCAATAATATTGGTAAGTCTCTAGCCAGGGTGACCAAGAAAAGGGGAGAGAAGACAAAATTACTATTATTAGAAATGAAAGAGGAGCCATCACTACTGATCCTGTGGACACTAAAAGGATAATAAAGACATTAATTATGAACAATTCCATGCCTACAAATTTGATATCTTAGGTGGACAAGTTCTCTGGCTTACTTTTAATAAAGAGGATATGGCAAAAGTGTTGGGATGTCACTTTTGACTTTAAGTCATAAAAGAACGGTATCTTCCAACTTAGTTGCTCTCTGGTTCTTTCTCACCAACTGCCAGGTTGTGAGGAAGCTCAGGAAGCCTATGGCTAGGCCCACATAACAAGGAATTGAAGTCAGACAGCAACCACATGAATGAGCTTGGCAGTGGATCTTCTGAGGCCTTCCAACAGCCATGTAAAGAGCTTGGATGTGGACCTCCCACGACAATTTTGCCTGAGAATGCAACTGCGGCCCAGATGACAGCTTGAGTGCAACTTCATGAGAGACTTAGAAAGGCACCCAGCTAAGCCATGTATAGGTTTGTGACCTGTGAAACTGTGATATAATAGTTATCTATTGTCTTAAACTTCTAAGTTTTGAGGCAATTTGTTACACAGCATTAGTGAACTACTACATATCTTTTGACCCAGAAATTCTACTTCAAAATACATACACTAGAGTAGCTTTTTCCAATCCTTTTCACATCAGAGCATGTTAAAAATGCTACTATGTCTACCAGCTCACTGGAATGAAGAGACAGCCTACTCTTAGCCAGAGGGAACAGCCCCAGGGCAGCAGCTGGGTAAAGCCAGGCCCATCTTTCTAGAGGGCTAAGGGAATCAATATATCAGAACCCCCATTACCCAGTTGTGAAGCACTGCCTCAGAGAAACTCTTCAATATGGGTTCGAGGACACATAGCCAAGATGTTCATTGAATCTTCACTTATAATTGCACAAAACAGGAACAATCCAAGTCCATCAGCAAGCAAAAAGATAAAGAAAAATAATCCCTGTAACAGAAGTCCATACAATGATATAGCAATATCATATTGGAAAATTGATACAATCGTATTCATTAGTTAAGATGTATGGTCTAGATCTAAATGAATCAAATTGCTAACTTCCAAAAAATATTAAATGAAAATTTGTTTCCAGAGGATGTATTTATTATGCTATTCATATAATGTAAAATACATGAAACAATAATGTATATTGGTAAGAAATAAATATATACATAGAAAAAAAGAAAAAGCATGCACAAGAAAGAGACTTCCAAATGATTCTTTTTTGGGAAAAAGATGTAAGATGAATAGGATAAAGTGAGATTCAACTGTAATATTTTGTTTAAAAAACAGAAGAATCAGAGGATCGAAACAAAATAAAATGTACTTGGTCTGTGTAACAAGTACGTGTGGGCAAATGTACATTTTATTCTCTGTACTTTATGTTTGAAATATTTTAGCAAAAATACATTATTTCTTGAGTACAAAAATACATATACATTAAATGAGGCTTATTAATTGGGTTGTGGAATCTCTCTATATTCCTGTTTATTTTGCAGTTTATTTGCTCTATCTATACCAAAACAAGTGTGGTTAAGTCTTCCACTACAATTGCAGACTTTCTGATTTCTATATTTCTAACAATATTGAACGCATGTATTTTAAAATTACATTATTTGGTGTATAAATTTTGTGGCTATATCTTCTTGGTGAATGAAACAACATGATTTGTTTTTTTTAATGCTTTTTACTTTGAGTTCTTAATTTTTCTGATATTAACATTGCTACATGTCTCTTTCCTTCCTTCTTTCCTTCTGTTTTATCTTTTCTAAAATTTCTTCTTTCACCTCTCTCCATCTTTCCTTCTCTACCTTTTTCTTTCCTTTCTTTCTGCTGGTATTTCACTGGAAAATATATTTTCCATTCTTATTTCTGCCTTAGGTGAAACATATAAACAGCATATAATTGGATTTTTAAAAACTAAATGCCTAAATTGAGAGCTTTTACATTTTTTATGGGAGACATTAACCCATAGTACATACTGATATATCTGGATTTATTTCTGCCCCCACCCCTTTTAACATACTTTCTTGTTGCCTCTCATCCCATTTCTGCGTTTTGTAAGAATGAATATATTTCTTTGTTCTACATGTTATTTCTTCAATGGTTTGAAAGTTATACATCCTATTTCAATTCTGTTATTACCCCTAAAACTCCTTGTTCTTCTATTATGCATTTTATTCCCAGTAAAGAACAAAGCTTTGCTATTGTGAACAAAGGTAAGTCTTACATTTGATGCAAGTATTAGAGATACATGTAAAGCGCAATATATAAAAAAGACTTTGGAGTTCGGTAAAATTGTGTAAATCCAAAAGGCATAGCTATAATATTTTAAAGGGCAATGCAATTAGAAGAATGTGAAGGTATGTTGTGCTGCAATGACTGATCATTTCTTCTGGATAGAGAAGCTCGATTAACAACAACAAATTGTATGAAAAACAGTTCAGTTTGCTTCAACCATCAGGTTAAAAATTTTCTGCTGACCACAACCCTAAATACAGTGATACTTCCACTACAAATCATAACATAGAACATAGGATAGGGCATATTAATATGATTACTTTCACATCGGAATGAATCAGAAGGAATTTGCAGATTTCACTTTATATCAGACAGCAAGGACAGCAACCATGCAAACCCCAGAACGGAAGGGTATGTGGCTAAATGTTTAACATTTGCTACAGCTGGCTGTTGGTTACATTTTTCTCTGTCCTTTTCTGTATCCTTGACGATTTCATCATTTCAAATGAAATAATGCTTTCGGGCCCACCCTGATTTGTTGAGAGCAGCTGCCGCCCCCGCCACATCAAGGGGGCGGGCCGCCGCGACGCCACAATCACTTCCGCCGCCGCAGTCGCGCCTGCCCCACTGCTGTCTGGAGGGGGAGGAGCTGGAGCCCCAGGAGCAGCGGCTCTGGCGGTCGTGGCGGTTGGAGGTCCGAGAGATCTGTTCTTCCCGAGAGCGTGCGGGGTCGCGACTGGGTGAGTGAAAGACTTTCTTTCCTTCATCCCTTCAGACATGACGGTGGGGCCAGTGGCCGAGGGTGAGGGCGAGTGGCCGGGCACCAGGGTAGGACGTGGGGGTGGGGGGCTCTAGCGAACAGATTTTCGGGCTCACCCCTCGGGAAGGGGTGGGGCGGACGCGGGACCTGACCAAAGAGGGAGGCCTGTGTCCTCCATTGGCCCGATTTAGGACTCATCCTTCATCCCTGGCTCCTTAAATATGGCCCGCCCCCCCCACGCCCCCGCTCTGGTGGCTTGAGTCGCTGTTCAAGAGGGGAGTGGTGGTCGCGGCCCTCTATGCCTTGTCCTCCCTTCTCCTCCTGCCTCCCTTCTTGGCTCCTCTGTGGAGCGATCTGTGGCCTTTCTTTCCCCATTTTGCAGTTGTTTTAATGAATGGTAAAGGATGAAGATTTTTAGGCAAATATATTGTTCCAGGAAAAGAAATGCTGTCAGAAAGACAAATCATTCCCAGGGAAAACTGTATCCCCACACTCCCTTTCTTTTCTCCCCCTTCCCTGCCACATTGCTTTGGATCTACCATTTGAGCTGATAAACGTTTCCCTCTCTCATTATGACATTGCGGACCCCCTCCCATCCTAGTGTCTTGCGTGCACACACAGGGACACACATACGCACATGCCCGCACATACACGGGCGTGTGCACCTGGGCGCACACTCACGCGTGCATGCGTGCGCGCGAACACACACGCACTCACGCATGCCCAAAACCTTCCGATGCAGCTGCCTTACCGCTGCCCCCCCTACTCAAGGTTCCTGAGTGTCCCCTCCCCCCCACATGCTTGGACATACATGTACAGACACCCTCTCAGACATTGTCACACACCCCAGTGCCTTCCCCTGAGAGAGACACAGAATGACTGACAGACACACAGTCTCCAACCCTCCGATGCCTTGCTTGCCTCTCACCACCTTCCACGAACATACCTCCCCTCCTCCCTGTGCCTCCGCATGCTCTGGTGAGCATACAACACAACACCCACACACACACCCACACCCTCACCCGCTGTGAGGCCTTACCCCCTAAGGATATGCTTGGATTGCTGCCTCCTTTTTGCTACGCCACTTATATGCGTGCTCACCCGCATGCTCTTTCACAGACCCCTCTCAGGTGCTGCTGTCTGCTACATATGTCTAGACAGCCTCCTTCACTGGTCCCTGCCATGCACATACTCACACTCACATAAATCCCTATCTTGGAACAACCCCCCTTCCTGTCCCCACTTCCATGAATACAGATGTTCTTTGATTGCTGGTGCCCACTCACCTGCCACATGCATGTCCCTCTCCAGTGCTGTTTCCCCATTGATGCATTTGTTCACACTGACGCTTCTCCATTGTTGCCTCCCATTTTGATGAACACACACACAAACTGAAGGACACTCCATCCAATGCCACTTTACTCCTCCTGGCCTGCCACAGACACATAAACATAGGCATCCTTCCGTAGAGCTCCAGCCATCACACATCAGAACCACATGCGCATTCTCTGTCATACGTTCACATGCCCCTCTCCTCTGAAGCCACACCATGCCTGTCATTTTCATACCCACATCCACAGTGGGTCTCATTCTGCCCAATAGTATGCCTTTTCCCATGCTACTGTCACCAGGCCTTTCCCTCTACAAACACAGGAGTCTTTCCTCTTCGTGATTGCTGGTCCCCCTTCCACCTGTCCTGCTCCTCCTGCCAGACACTAGGCACTCTCACATACATAGTGATGGTGATCTATATTTTCCACTCTATTCCAATTTGCATTTCTCCTGTGTGTCTACAGGGCTCAGAAAAATGCAGGCACCCCATAAAAAAAAACCACAGCCATCTTTCCTCTTCCCACATTGGCACAATTCCAGTGTTTCACCCACCTTCTGAACGTCCAGTCACCCTCCATCTTCTATCAGATTCTCTCATAAGTCCAGCTTTCCTACAAACCCAGTTTTGTAATCATTTTGCCAACATTACAAATGTGTTCCAGGTCTACACCTGACAGTCACTTGAATGCTATTCCAGGCCTTAGAAGAAAGTGAAACTAATTTTAAAGTCCCCTTCTTCTTTTTTTTTTTTTTACCTACTGAAGTGAAAATAAATCTCCCTGCTCCTTTACTCTGAACTGATTTGACCTTTCCATCTCCAAAGCATGTGCAGGGAGCAGGAGCCTTCCCACTCAATCCCCAGCCATATTGGAAACCCTCCTAAATAGAGCAAATGGGTCAGGAATCTAGCAAGCCTATCTGGCCCAAGCCAGCAGGAGGATATCAGTCCAATACAGGCAGGAGGTATGGAAGAAGGCATGCTTATGTCAGTTTCAGGCCATCTACAAGCCAGCAAGAAAGGATTTCCAGCCAGAGAAAGACGCCATCCGAAGTCCCAATGCACAGATCAGCCCCCAGTCAAACCACCAAGAGGAGCCGATCACCGTTTTCCACCACTCGTCGTAGTTGGGATGACAGCGAGAGCTCAGGAACCAGCCTGAATGCTGATAATGAGGACTACTCCAGGTACCCGCCCAGAGAGTACAGGGCTTCGGGGAGCAGAAGAGGAATGGCTTATGGACATGTTGACTGTTTCGGGGCAGATGATAGTGAGGAGGAGGGGGCTGGGCCTGCTGAGCGAGTGTCAGTAAGAGGGAAAACTGGCAAGTTTAAAGATGATAAGCTGTATGACCCAGAGAAGGGGGCAAGGTCTCTGGCTGGGGTGGCCTCACAGTTCTCTAGTTTTAACCATGACGTGAGAGAGGAGGTTGACAAGTTAGACCCAGCCCCTGCAGCACGGTCCTCTGCTAGCAGAGCTGAGTTCTTGCAGCCAAATAGCATGGCCTCTCAGCCGTCTTCTGCTGAAGGCAAGGTGGTCACAAACAGCAACAACCTGGAGAGGGAGAGACAGGAGTCAAATTTACCTGCATGTCCCAGCAGGGCTCCTGTGAGTATTTGTGGTGGGGAAAACACTCCAAAGAGTGCAGAGGAACCAGTGGTGAGGCCCAAAATCAGAAATCTGGCAAGTCCCAACTGCGTGAAACCAAAAATCTTTTTTGATACCGATGATGATGATGATATGCCACATAGCACTTCCAGGTGGAGGGAGACTGCCAGCGCTGATGAAGGCCACTTGGATGGCCTGGCAAGAAGGAGCAGAGGTGAGGGTTCAAGTGGCTACCCTGAGCCGAAGTACCCCGAAGACAAGAGGGAAGCCAGGAGTGACCAAGTGAAGCCTGAAAAGGTGCCTAGACGGCGACGAACCATGGCCGACCCTGACTTCTGGACATACAGCGATGACTACGACAAATACTTTGAAGAAGACTCTGACAGTGACAAAGAGTGGACTGCATCTCTGCGTCGCAAGTATCGTGGTCAGGAGCAAAATCTGTCGTCCAGTGGTGAGAGCTGGGAGACTCTGCCAGGAAAGGAAGAGCTTGAAGCCGAGCAAGCCAGAGTGAATGCCAGTGCTGGTGCCAGTGCTGGTGCCAGTGCTGGCAGCAGTGGCAGCAATGAACTTGAAGAAGTTCGAGGGCCATCTCTCCAGGAAGAGGAAAGGGCAGCCCCCGAAGAAGGAGAAGTTCCATGGCTCCAATACAATGTAAATGAGAGCAGCAGTGAGGGGGATAATGATTCTGGTCGGGAGTTTCTGCAGCCTGGTGTCTTCATGCTGGATGGCAACAACAACCTTGAAGATGACTCCAGCGTCAGTGAAGACCTCGAAGTGGATTGGAGCCTCTTCGATGGGTTCGCGGATGGGTTGGGGGTAGCCGAAGCCATTTCCTACGTGGATCCTCAGTTCCTCACATACATGGCACTTGAAGAACGCCTGGCCCAGGCAATGGAAACTGCCTTGGCACACTTGGAGTCTCTGGCGGTGGATGTGGAGGTGGCTAATCCACCAGCCAGCAAAGAGAGCATCGACACTCTTCCTGAGATCCTGATCACGGAAGATCATAGTGCGGTGGGGCAAGAGATGTGTTGCCCTATCTGTTGCAGTGAATATGCAAAGGGGGAGGTGGCGACGGAGCTGCCATGCCACCACTATTTCCACAAGCCTTGCGTGTCCATCTGGCTTCAGAAGTCAGGCACCTGCCCTGTGTGCCGCTGCATGTTCCCTCCCCCACTTTAAGACCAAGGCTCTTTACTCCTGGTCTGATTTTCCCCATCTGAAATCCACAATACTGCAGGAGCCCTCTCCAAATTAACCATTGCAATGAAATCAATCAGTTGATTAATTTCTACCTGTTGATTCCTTGTGATTATTTCCAGTGTGAAAATGATTGTGTATGATTGCATTAAAAAAATCATACTGTGTTTTAGAGGTTAGAAAGGGAACACCAAATTTTCTAAGTGCTACTTGAGATTGCAGCAAGAAGATGCATTTTCTAACCTGAGCAGTGAAATGTTGCATTTTTTCTCAGTAGAATATGTTGCTGTTGATTGTAACGTCAAGTTTATCTGTTAAATTTGTCCAAGAGGCATCATCATTTCTGTTGCATGTTATGGGTTAATGTTCCTGTAATTGCAGTGCCGTAAAAGCTTATTAAAGTTCTCCTTTTGGTTTTACATGGTATAGTGGAATTGTTTGGTTTCGTCTAAAACCGTGGTACTAAGTGACTTTATAAATGACCTCTTGTATTTGCCTCCAAAATATGGTTTTTTGGTGTTCCCACTAGGAAAAAAAAATAGTTTCATTGGAAATACTGACTTCAACAACATCTAAAGTAAGGGTAATTATTTCTAAAAGTAGGAGTAAAGTGTATGGCTGTTGAACTACTAAAGAGGCAAAGTTTGAGAAAAGAATATTCTGTCAGTCTATGAGAAGGAAAGAAACAGTGAAAAAGCATAGTAAAAATAATGATGGTAGGAACACATCCAAACAAACTGTAGAGGTGAAGGAGTTAAAATCCTCTTTTAGAAAATAGCAAGTCTCAGAAAGTAAAGCAAGTCTCAGAGGGAATGGGTAAAAACTAAAACTGTGTGCTGATTGTATACATTAACACAGTGACACAAAAAGAACAGAGAAATATATGCCGGACAAGTACTATGAAAAACAGAGGTACCCACCCACACGAAGTGAACAGGTTTGAATGTTTGGCCATATTGGCTTCAGATCTCTCTCTCTCTCCAATGAATATACGTTTTCAGGTACAGGTGAAGAACTTCACCTGTTATTTTGACCTTCTTCCACAGAGGTAAGCACTATCCAGGAAATGGTGTGTTTACTTGTCTACTTTTTTTGAAGTGTGCGTGCATGTGTATTTGTGTAAATATATATGTATATGCGTGTATGTATCTCCATAACCAATATAGAGTTTTTTAAATGGACATAATTGCTAAAATGTATCATTTTGCAGCTTTATTTTTTTCAATCGACATTGTTTCTGAGATTTAGTCATTTTGATACATGCCTTTTAACTGCTGTATACTAAATATTCCATTGTACACTTACCACAAGTTATTTATCTATTCTCTCATTGGTGGACATTTCGTTTCTTCCCAGTGTTTTGCAACAGTGAACATAATTAAAAGATGTTCCTCTGTACACATGTGTGGATTTCTTTAGGGGTAAGTACATGGAGGTAAAATTTGGGCATTTTAGGGTTAGAGCATCTTCATTCTAACTAGATATTGCCAAAATGCTCTCCTAAGTGATTGTACTAATTGAAACTCCTCCCAACAGTTGGAGAGCTGTTTTCAGCATCAACAGCTTGGCTGTTGCTAACAATCAACCTCACTGGCAATCAGTGCTGTGTAAATTACCGCGACAATGAAACTGATTGTGTCCATCAGAAAGTGATAGTTTTTCTTCATGATAATATCTAGTTTAGGCTACAAAGAGAAGAAATGGCAGCACTCGTGCTGTGGGTGTGAGTGTAACAATAGCAGCCTTTTCAGGGCAGTTTGGGGAGTAGCTTGGTTTCAAAATGTAAAGTGATGCATGTCCCTGAAAGCAAGTTAGATATTTTAGTTGTATGGAGTTAATACTATGCAGCAGTTTAAAATGGTATGCACTGATATGGAAAGATCTCCAAGACATAATGTTAAGTTAATAAAAAAAAAAAGCATATTGTGGAGCAATATGTACAATCTTGATGTATTGATAAAATGAAACCTTACAAAACCAAACTATATATGAAAATGCATAAAAGTGTCTGGAAGGCTGCAAACCTAACTGATGGCAGTGGTTGCCTCTGGGGAGGAAAAGGGGCTTGGAAGAAAGTAGTAAGGAATGGGGCTTTTTTTTTTTTTAAGTTAATCTGCTTGATATTTTTTTTGTGTGTCAGTGTTTTCCCATGACTGTTAACAAAATAAGTCAAATCAAAAAAGTTTCCAATTGATAAAAAATAAAGGATTTTTCTCTCACTGCAAGCACAGAAACCTGTGGTGGAAGCTACAGTCCTTTTTTCCTGCAACTGGTCAAGCTGCTATTTATAACTTCATCTCCCAGTCATTCTGTGTTCCCCCTTGGCCTTCAGCCAGCACCTCAGCTGTCATGGTGTCTCAGACGTCTGCGACCTTGGGGGCCCCCATTGGGTGGGGTTGTGGTAGTTGGCCTAACATTAACCTTTGTGGTGCCCTGACTGGCACCACACAAAGAGATGTGTTAAGAACCCCCTTAGGTCCTGGTTGCCTTCCTCCCTGCACCTTGGGGAGCGGCAGCCCCAATTTCCCTTAGTCAGCCTTGGTATATCCATGAAAGGGACCTCTCCCCAGGGCCTGTCTGAGGAGCCCATCACTGTGGAGGCTCATGCCAGAGGTGAGACTCTCCCAACTGGAGACACCAACAAGGCCCGAGACCCAGGCCCAGGGTCCGCATAGTGTGAGCTGACACCTCAGTCTCAGCACAGAAGACCCTTATGCCTGTTTGTAGGGACGAAAGCAGAGGAGCCCAGGTCTTGAAGCATTTGCTCCTGTGCTGCTGTGATGCTGAGGGTGGTGGTGGCCCAGGGGGCAGGATTGGCCCTGCCCTTGGCTGCCCATTTCCCCTTATTCCTGCCAGTTTCTAACCCTCTATTCTCTCTGACAATTCCCCAAGCTTCCCCATGAAAGTGAAAGTGAAGTCGCTCAGTCGTGTCCGACTCTTCGTGACCCCATGGATTGCAGAAAGGAGTCTGAGTGAGTGAGTGAAGTCGCTCAGTCGTGTTCGACTCTTTGCGACCCCGTGGACTGTAGCCCACCAGGCTCCCCCGTCCATAGGATTCTCCAGGCAAGAATACTGGAGTGGGTTGCCATTTCCTTCTCCAGGGGATCTTCCCAACCCAGGAATCAAACCCAGGTCTCCCGCATTGCAGGCAGACGCTTTAACCTCTGAGACACCAGGGAAGCCCAAATAGCTTTCCAATAAAACTGTTCTGCTTAAATTAACTAAGGTTGGTTTCTGTTGTTTGTAACTAAGAACCTCAAATGGCACACTTACCAGCACCATAGCCCACTTTTGGGCCTGTTTTCCTAGTCATACAAGATGCCCCAAATGACCAGGGGTCAGGTGATTTCAATTTACACTGCTGCTACTGCTGTTCTTGAGTCACTAATCATGTATGAATCTTTGTGACTCCATGGACTGTAGCCCTCCAGGCTCCTCTGTCCTTGGGGTTCTCCAGGCAAGAATACTGGAGTGGGTTGCCATTTCCTTCTCTCCAGGAGATCTTCCCAACCCAGAGACTGAATGCTCATCTCCTGCTTGGCAGGTGGATTCTTTACCACTGAGCCACCTGGGAAGCCCTTGTTTACAGGTCAGTGAACCCCTTATTGGCACTTCCTGCTATGGTTCTAGAACAGTAGGCTTTAGGGACCACTACACACAAAACAGTTATTTTTGAGGGTAAGTTAAATTTGGTGTATTCATCGAAGGTGCCACCCATCACACTGGACATCTTGGTTTCCCGGATGTGAAATAAATAGCCTCCCATTTTGGTCACTGATTTGGAGCAGAAACCACTTCATCTTGCAAGAGAGCACCTCAGCTTCCTGAGGTGGTCCCCGCAACTGGCGCTACTGCTGAGCCATCATAAGGCTTTTCCATGCTCTAAGGCACAACCTTCTCTCACCCTCTGTTCCAGCTAGATCCTTCTATTAATTCATTTGTGTCTGGATCTCTGACCTGAAATGTCCTTCCCAGCCCTGTCCATTCCATCTACTCTCTAACAAGCCCTGTTCACGTGCCAGTTCCTGAAAAGATTATTTTTTGATAGCTCTAGCTCCTTTCCTCTCTGCGTTCTATCCCTGTGAGTCCTCGTGGTCAGGAGCTCTCTCTGTCTGACTCATTTCCATAGTCCTGGCACTCAGTAGCAAAAACCGTTGCTGACAGGATGAATGAGTCCCTCCCTCAGAGCAGGGGCTATGTTCAGAGAACCGGGGAGGTGTCTCAGGGAGCTGACCCCCAAGTGCTTGTGACCTGGCTTCAGCCCCATCCCCACCCACAGCCTCTTCAGCCCCCGCCTTCTCTCCTTCATCCCCATTGGCCACTCCTCCTTACACCCTTTGTCCCATTTTCTGTTTGTCCTGGTATGGAGCAAGCCAGGTTCTGGGACCCTTGAGCAATACTTTCAGCCTTCCTTGGCATTGACATCTGCAGAATGAGACTGCTGCACGTTTCTGCTGACCCCTGCATGCTTCTTATACTGTTTCTACCCTCTGGACCTCACTATCCCAAAGAGGGATGGAGAATATTAGTGAAGCTTTATAATCCCTGCCATTTGGATAAGATTTCTACAGACCTCTTTACACTCAGTGATGTCCCTGGACCCTCCCGTCAATCCCAGGAGATGAACCATCAGGAGACCGAGGTTCAGAAGGGAGAGCAGGAGTACATGTGCATGGCAGGGATGTCTTTTCTGTGCCTGGCCTGCTCTCAGTGTGGTGAGGAGCAGGTAGGGGTCTTGTCATCAGCATAAAAGTCCAGCCTGGTTCCAGTTTGACCCCATTCAGGGATGCTGGTCACAGGCAATCCAGGCTGTCAGCCACCCAACAGCTCAGTGAGGGATCAGGAAAGAGAAACCTGGGGGCACCCAGACAGGAGGACACTAGGGTTTTCAGTGGGAGGAAGAGGAGAAACAAGACCCAGATTGTAGAGGAGTTCTTCCACAGCAGCTAAGGACCAGGAGATAGGAACCGCTTACAGAGAGTTTGAGGAATATGGCCCAAGCAGGGCCTGGGAGCCAGTCTGAAGGAAGGTAGGGACTGAGCACCAAACACATGAAGACAAATGTCCAGGGACCCAGAGGAAGCAAGCCCAAGGCTAAAACTTAGCCCTTCCCTCAAAAAGCTCATAGTCTAGGCTGGGAAAAAGATATGTAAAGAGAAGCTTACAGTCTACCGTGCGAAGCACTGTGTGGAGGCAAACATGGGGTGACCGGCAAGAATCATACCATGGAGGCAAAGAGCTGTGCTGGCTGTCCTGGGCAGGGGGCGCTGGTCCCTGTAGGCATCCTGGATGAAGTCACTCTGAAAGCATGAATAGGCATTAAGCAGGTGCAGAAAGAAGGGAAGGAGGGTAGGATGGGCCCTTTCCAGTGTCATCTATTGGTGGGAGTGTCAATGAGTTTGTTTAGAAGCCTCTTTAGTGAAATATGGGCTTCCCTGGTGGCTCAAATGGTAAAGAATCTGCCTGCAATACAGGAGACCTGAGTTTGATCCCTGGATTGGGAAGATCCCCTGGAAAAGGGAATGGCAACCCACTCCAGTATTCTTGCCTGGAGAATCCCATGGGGGGGCTACAGTCCATGGGGCCACAAAGAGTAGGACACGACTGAACACTTTCACTTTAGTGAAATATATTAACATTTAAAATCCTCATGCTTTCTGATCCAGCAGCTCCACTAGTAGAATTTCTCCTCCATGAGCAAAAGCACAAGGTTGTTTGTACAAGGATATTTATTGTTACATTGTTTGTAGTAGCAAGAAACCAGAAAGCATGTCAATGTCCATCACTAGGGGCCTGGTTAAATAAATTATGGCACAGCTATCGGATGCTTTGCAAGACAGCATGAGGCAGACCTACAGCTATTGCAGTGTGAGTATCCCCAAACCAAGAACTTAAAAGTGAGTCATAGAAGTGGGCACAGTTACCAGACATGTTCCACAGAGGATACATGCATGTCAGTGCTTTCCTGTACATAGACTGTCTCTGGAAAGACACACAAGAAACAGGCACTGAGGTCAGGGGCGAGGAACCCCATCCTTTACTGTATGCCCTTTGTCCCTTTGGAGTTTTTGTTAATTTGATATTTTTAAACCCTTGTATATATGAACAATAGAGAGAAAAGAGGGAGGGAGGGAGGGAGGAGGGCAGAGACCTCTGGTGAAGGCAACTGAATGAACAAAGTCAGGGGCATGACATAGCAAGGCGTGTGTGCATGGCCCCTCAGGAACCAGAAACTTCAACGTAAGCAAGCCTTATCGAAAGAAGAACTGCAAGTTCGGCTGAGGACACAGCGTGGGGCTGGAGGGTGGCCCAACACCTAAACCGTGTCCACTAACATCTTAGGTATGTAAAAGAGATGTCCAGATTGTATATGTGCGTAACAGAGGAACTATCAGGAAATCTACCTCAGCCATCATGTTAGCTAACAGTGGTAAGATTACAGGTAATTTTAATTGTCTTTCCCTTTTGAGGGCATTTCTCAAATTCTCTTCAGCAAGCAGGTGATCAGAGCAAAAAGGGAAAAACGAAACTGGAATGTTCCTAGAACACTGACTCAAGCCTCTCAAAGCTGGCTCTTCCTGATGGAGGCCAGGCAGGCTTTGGGCAGTTCAGGCTAGCGAGAGACCAGGGCATTTGGAGTCAGGCCTTCGTCAGAAACAATTTTCATGCTAATTCACTGTGAGTGGTGAGCAAGGCACACACCCGTTCTCAGCCTTGGTTTGCTTATTTATAAAATGGGACAAAAGAATCCCTATCTCATAGGGTGGCTGGAATGAGCAAAGGAAATAACAGATGGACAGAATACACTACACTATATAAGCATAAGGGGATGGTTGTTATTGGTTATCATTTCTCCTGGCTTTTTTTTTTTTTTTTTTTTGCTGGAGCTGCAGGAGCCTGGGGCTCAGAAGAAAAGCCACTACTCCCTGGGTAGAAAGAATGCCCCCACATACATCATTCTCTCTTCAGCAACTGAGCAAGGCTGATTCCGGATGCCTGGCCCTGGTCTGGAGAAAAATACTTAGCAGGAGTCCAACATTCCCTTTGGAAGCAGAGTGCGGCGAGATGGGGGAGGAGGAGGAAGCAAAATGTTTGCTATTTTTTTTCTGTGCAATTGACTCTGCTGGCCGAGGCCCTTTGCTAACCACTGTCTGTATGCACAGATGGCGGCTGAGCCCCTCTCGTGAAGGGCTTGGCTTCCTGTTGAGCGTGCCCACCCCATCCAGGCCCGCTGAGGAATGTGGGCTGGTCCC
Source organism: Moschus berezovskii (assembly GCF_049115385.1). Taxonomy (NCBI): domain Eukaryota; kingdom Metazoa; phylum Chordata; class Mammalia; order Artiodactyla; family Moschidae; genus Moschus; species Moschus berezovskii. Next base: position 61,018,611 of record NC_142488.1, on the reverse strand, counting down.
AGCTGGATGGGCTCTGTGTCTGCCCTGGCCCCTCCCTGAGCCCTGGCCTGACCCCTCCTCAGGCCTGGATGAAGGAGCTTCTGTGTCCTGGGGCCCTGCCTGATTAGGCACGGTTGCTGCACTGACTCCTCCCTCACAGGCTGGGCACCGGGAAAGAAAAGCCTGAGGCTTGCCCAGAGTCCTCCCGGCTAAGAGTGAAGCTCTTCTGGGTCTGTGGGAGTCGGAAGTTCCCACTGGTCTCTTTGTCCCTAAGTGAACGGGTCCCAGAGTGACAGGTTCAGGCTGGCGAGGGTGGGAGCTTCTTTGTTTGGGCTCTTAGTGAAAGCCTAGACCATATACCTGCATATTTGATGAACCCCTAATCCTGATCCTGTGTGGGTTCTACAGAAGTAAAGCTTCTTTCATTGGCTTCAGGCAGGTAGAGGGGTAAGGCTGGTGGTCACCAAAGTGTAAGATTAGTGTTAAAAAGTACCTTCCTTCACGGCCATGGGTCGGGGAGCTGGGGCTTTGTCTTTTCTGTTTTTATTTTTTCTCTTCTCTGTGCTTAAAACTACTTGTTAGGTCTGGTCCTTGAGTGAGTCACTTCACCACTCTGAGCCTCAGTTTTTTTCACCAGTAAAATGGGACAATAACCTCATGGGACCACTGTGAAGAGGACATGACAGACTAGTGTGGTGGCCATATATAGGAGACCCTCTAGAAGTGGCATTTCCTTCCTATATTTACTAAGCACTAAGCACTTCCTTTTGTGGAAGGAAGTGCAGAGAGACCAAGACCGTCTCTGCCCTCAACAGTTTCAGCAGTTTGAGTCCCCTTGGCCTCTAGTCCAGCTTTAACCTTGAGCCCTGATTCTGCAGGGGATTCTAGCCCATTCCCTAGACTCAGGTATTGCTTTGGTCCTATTAGATTTCAAGGCTCAGACTTCCTCCTGCCTCAGCCCAGCAGCTGGAGCCCATAGCTTAGAGACAGTCCTACCTGGGCAGCCTGCCAACCTGCTACCAAATACTTCCAGAAGTATTCAATATATTGCACATTTTTCACAACAGCTCTGCAAAGGAGGTGCACTGATCACTAGTCTCAAAGATACCTGCTTTCAGGTCCCAGGTGTACGTTTCACCTACTCTGTGATCTTGGGCAGGTGCCTTAACCTGTCCATGCCTCGGTTTTCTCATCAGTGTAATGAGAGTTCCATAACACTAACTCCCTTTGAGGGGCAGTTAAAAGCGCTGAAAACAGTGCCTGATGAATATTAAGCTTTCAAAACCTGTTAACTGCTATCCTTAGGAAACTAAGGCTTGATCAGGAAAATGACCTGCTCAAGGCCACACAGCTAGGAAATGGGAGAGTTGGGGCTGGTGCCCACACCTTACTGATAGTAACAAATCTACCACCCTTTGCCTCATACCCTTTGGATTTCTGGATTCTTCACCTGGATTTCGGAGAAGGCAATGGCAAGCCACTCCAGTACTGTTGCCTAGAAAATCCCATGGATGGAGGAGCCTGGTAGGCTGCAGTCCGTGGGGTCGCTGAGGGTCGGACACGACTGAGCGACTTCACTTTCACTTTTCACTTTCACACATTGGAGAAGGAAATGGCAACCCACTCCAGTGTTCTTGCCTGGAGAATCCCAGGGAGGGGGGAGCCTGGTGGGCTTCCATCTATGGGGTCACACAGAGTCGGACACGACTGAAGTGACTTAGCAGCAGCAGCAGCAGCAGCACCTGGATTTATTATGCCAGGCCTTTGCTAGCTAATCAGGACTGTGCTAGATTTCTTATGCAGACTTCTTGGCAGGGCCTTTGCAAGCACCCACTGCCTCCCAGGCAGGCCTCCCTCTGGGCTCCGATAATTTGGTTTATCATCAGGCCCTGCTTCACTCCATACTTTAAATAATAAAATTAACCATGTTAATAGAACACTGTGCTTGCACTTTAAATATATATATATATATATATATATATTAAAATACATGAAAAAATGGGTATCAATCCTCATAGTAGCCCTACGAGGTAGGTGCTATCATTACTCCCATTTTCCATGTGAGAAAACCAAAGCACAGACAGATTAAGTGATTTGCCTGAGGTCTCACAGCTATGAGCGGTAGAGCCAGAAATCAAACCCAGGCACTGCTCTTAACTGTTCTGCTCGGTGGGAAGAGTTTTGGAAATTGGTTCATCCAGGGAGCCCCATCCCACTGCAGTGAACTTAGACATGTCAGGCACAAAACTCCATGGGAGCACGAGTCAGTTAGATTTGTTCACAGCTGAATAATCAATGGCTATAGCACAGTTCATGGCACATGGTAGATGCTTGCTAAATTGTTGCTCAATGAGTGAATGAATGAGTGAATGAGAGAGTGGTGGCCATGGGGAGTGAGAGTAGAGACAGATTCAAGAGATAAGGAAAACTGACCAGATTAGTAAACTGATCCAATTGGGGGGTATGAGGAAGTCTTGGATGACTCCCAAGATTTAGGCTTTTGGGTGACTGGATGATGTCATTTACTAAGATAAGAACCCTATAGGAGGGACAGAATGCAGGGGTGGGGAGAATGGCATTGATGAATTCAGTTTAGGATGTCGAGTTTGAAGTGCCTTTGAGACATGCCAGGGGATGTCCAAGAGGCTGTTGGATGCAAGGCTCCAAACTTAGAAGAGGGATTTGGGCCTTTGCCCAGCCCCCTCCCATTGCCCCACCCCCTTCAATCACACTCTAAACCTCTGGCCCAGCGGCCTTTACTCTTCCTACTGGGAAGGAAAGGAAGGAATCTTTGATGGTGGGAATGGCGTGTGTGGGGGGGTGCTTTTCTAAGCCAAACAAACGCATACACAGTGCCTGCTTGTTGAAGATCAGCTTGCCTGGCTCTGGGCACATGTCGGCTGGCTTCCAGGGTGGACCCCCCTCCCACCACCCGCCAGCCCCTGCCGCCTGTTCCCTGCCAAGGTGAGCTCTGACAGGGCGACTTGTCATCTTTTCAACACCTCATTTTTCCCTCCTTACTCACTGCCCGGGGAGAAGTCCTTCCTGTTTGCACACCTCAGGGGGCTAGGCCAGGAGGAGGAACAAAAACAGCCTTCATGGTGCAGGGGGAGGGGAGGGCAAAGGGAGAGGACTCCGGGAGAGGAAGAGAAGGAAGACATGGAGGGGAGGATGAGGGGAAAAAGGAGAAGGTTACAGACTTAGCTCCTGCCTCCCCTCAGCCAGCCCATTTCTCTCTCTCACACACACACACACTCACACACACACACTCACACTCACACACCCCAGACTTTCCTCATAGAGTCCTGGCACTAGGGAGGCTCATCCCCAAGTCACCCAAGGAGGTCAGGATTCAAGCTGGCTTTAGAAACTAGCTATCCCATCTTCCCTACCTCCAGCCCAGGTTTGGGCCTGGAGTTGCACAACTCAGAATCTCCTGGCTCCATTCCCACCCCCAGGCCCCTGCTCCCCCACCCTGTATCTCTGGGGGTCCAGCTCAGTGGGTCTGCACATCCTCCCTGGCCCTGGGCCCCTGTACCCCCATCCCCTCTCCCCTCCTGAGAGCCCCGCCCCCGTAGGCCGCCGACCTGCAGGTAATCCCCTTCCTTTTCCTTCCCTGGCAGCTCCAGCCCCTTCCAATTAGCCCAGTCTCCGATCTCCTCCGCTGGGAACTGTCACCCCTCCACCCCTTCCCTCACTCTGCTCCCACGTGGGGAGCCCCGCTCCCAGGCTGGGCCGCCCCATTCAAGGCGCCCTCCTCTATTGTCCCTGCCTGCCACTAACGCAGGCCATTAGCATTTCTAAAGCCCACTTCTCCTGGTCGCCGCTTTGGCTCGGCTTGGGCAGAGGAACTTAGCCCTATAGAACTACAATTCCAACTAACCTTCAAGAGCACTTTGGAGTATATAATTTACGTTTCTATATAGCCATTTAATTTGCTTCTCACAACAGCCCTTAGCGGTGGGACACTGATATCCCAAGAAGTTCGGTGATTTGCCCAAGGTCACAAAGTAATTTCCAAAGCCAAGATTTCAACTCAGGTTTGTCTCATGCCAGAGGCCAAATTCTTTCCACTACACCACCTTGCGTCTCTGTCAGAATGAGCTTGCTTCTGCTCAGCTTGCCTTTCTTAAAAGGTGGGTATGGAGGCTTGATGCTCCTGGGTGACGGTTGCTGGATTCGGTCTGAAGGGGAGGTCCTGGGTGGTCTCCCTGTTGCCGCTAACTCAAGGATTCCTAGGTGGTGACACAGCCTGGCTTAAAACGCAGCATGGAGAAGTGGTTAAATGCTCTGGAGCCAGATGCTAGGTTCAGATCCTGGCTCTTCAGGGTGGTTGTAGATAAGTGACTTTGTGCCTCAGTGTTCTCTTCTATACAATGAGGAGAATAATAAGGGTACCTACCTCATAAGGTCGTAGTGAGTATTAGTGAGTTAATATGAGTAAAGTACATAGAATAGTACCTGGACATCACTATAGGAGCCTGGTAGCATTACGATGTGCTCATCCACAATTCTTCTGAAATCTGGAGCAACATGGTGTGAACAGAGAATAGTTTTATTATCAGATAGCCTAGGATTCAAATCCTGGCTGTGCCATTTACTAGCTGTGCGACTTTGGCTAAACAACTTACCCTCTCTGGGCCTTAGTAATAAAATAGAGATAACCATGGTTCTCACTTTCCAGAGTTGTTATTAAGACTGAGGTTTGCCAAGTGTTTTCCCAAAAGGAAGAATGCCATATACATTTTGTGTTTTAAAATTATTATTAATAATTCTGTTCAAGACTCTATTTAAGATCTTTAAATCCTTTGCCTCTTCTTGCTTCATCTCTGACTCAGAATGCCTGTTATCCCTCCTAGGCTCCAGTTGTTTCCTAGTGTCTGGTCTACTCCAGGACCATGGTAGACAAAGCATTTTCTGAGCTTCCACTTGGACGCTGAATGTGCTGACAATAGCCAGAGGCCACCAGGAATTTGCACATTTGCACTCCAGTTTTCTAGGTAAGCCCAACACTTGGAAGTTTATAGACTCTGTTTGCAGCTGTTAGTTATGGCATCAGGGCTGCCCTCACAACCATTCTGGGTCACAGTAGCACAGGGCAGGTTCCACTAAGTCCCACCTTGCAGATGGGGGAAGAAACTTGCCTATACCTCCCGTGGCCAAAAGTTGTGACCAAGCCTTGAAACAATGCTCTCAGGGGTAATGCAGAAACTAAACACCCTTTTTTTTGTATTCTGGTACCCACTTGCAAAATGTTACTCCTCTAAAACATTTATCCTGGCCTATTTCACCCCTATAAACAAAATCTTGAATCATCACTGAAAAATCATTTCATGAACTGGAAGTAGAATACCTATTTTAATTCTACAGACATTTGACCTTGGTGATAAGAAGGTGTGATCACATGGACCACTGCCTTTTCTAACTCAAACTATGAGCCATGGCATGTAGGGTCACCCAAGATGAACAGGTCATGGTGGAGAGTTCTGACAAAACGTGGTCCACTGGAGAAGGGAATGGCAAACCACTTCAGTATTCTTGCTTTGAGAACCCCATGAACAGTATGAAAAGACAAAAAGATAGGACACTGAAAGATGAACTTCCCAGCTCGGTAGATGCCAAATATACAACTGGAGAAGAGTGGAGAAATAACTCCAGAAAGAATGAAGATTGGAGCCGAAGCAAAAAAACCGCCCAGTTGTGGATGTGACTGGTGATGAAAGTAAAGTCCAATGCTGTAAAGAACAATATTGCCTAGGAACCTGGAATGTTAGGTCCATGAATCAAAGTAAGAGAAAAGAAGAGAAGCTAACAGCAAAGGAGAAAAGGAAAGGAAAAGACATAAGCATCTGAATGTAGAGTTCCAAAGAGTAGCAAGGAGAGATAAGAAAGCCTTCCTCAGTGATGAATGCAAAGAAATAGAGGAAAACAATAGAATGGGAAAGACTAGAGATCCCTTCAAGAAAATTAGAGATACCAAGGGAACATTTCATGCAAAGATGGGCACAATAAAGGATAGAAATGGTGTGGACCTAACAGAAGCAGAAGATATTAAGAGGTGGCAAGAATGCACAGACGAACTATACAACAAAGATCTTCATGACCCAGATAACGATGATGGTGTGATCACTCACCTAGAGCCAGACATCCTAGAATGCAAAGTCAAGTGGGTCTTAGGAAGCATTGCTACAAAGCTAGTGGAGGTGATGGAATTCCAGTTGAGCTATTTCAAATCCTAAAAGATGAAGCTGTGAAAGTGCTGTGCTCAATATGCCAGCAAATTTGGAAAACTCAGCAGTGGTCACAGGGCTGGAAAAGGTCAGTTTTCATTCCAATCACAAAGAAAAGCAATGCCAAAGAACATCCAAACTACTGCACAATTGCACTCATCTCATACACTAGCAAAGTAATGCTCAAAATTCTCCAAGCCAGGCTTTAGCAGTATGTGAACCATGAACATGCAGATGTTCAAGCTGGATTTAGAACCTCGGGATCTGGCAGAGGAACCACAGATCAAATGCCAACATTTGTTGGATCATTGAGAAAGCAAGAGAATTCCAGAAAAACAAATACTTCTGCTTTATTGACTATGCCAAAGCCTTTGACTCTGTGGATCACAACAAACTATGGAAAATTCTTCAAGAGATGGGAATAACAGACCACCTGACCTGCCTTCTGAGAAATCTGTATGCAGGTCAAGAAGCAGCAGTTAGAACTGGTCACAAAACAATAGGTTGGTTCCAAATCAGGCAAGGAGTACATCAAGGCTGTATATTGTCACCCTGCTTGTTTAACTTATATGCAGAGTACATCTTGAGAAATGCCAGGCTGGTTGAAGCACAAGCTGGAATCAAGATTGCTGGGAGAACTATCAATAACCTCAGATACGCAGATGATGCTATCCTTACGGCAGAAAGGAAAGAGGAACTTAAGAGCCTCTTGGTGAAAGTGAAAGAAGAGAGTGAAAAAGTTGGCTTAAAACTCAACATTCAGAAAACTAAGATCATGGCATCCGGTCCCATCACTTCATGGCAGACAGATGGGGAAACAATGGAAATGGTGAGAAACTTTATTTTCTTGGGCTCCAAAATGACTGCAGATGGTGACTGCAGCCATGAAATTAAAAGACGCTTGCCCTTTTAAGAAAAGCTATGACCAACCTAGACAGCACATTAAAAAGCAGAGACATTACTTTGCCGACAAGGGTCCATCTAGTCAAAGCTTTGGTTTTTCCAGTGGTCATGTATGGATGTGAGAGCTGGACTATAAAGAAAGCTGAGCACCGAAGAATTGATGCTTTTGAACTGTGGTGTTGGAGAAGACGCTTGAGAGTCCTTTGAACTGCAAGGAGTTCAAACCAGCCAATCCTGAAGGAAATCAGTCCTGAATATTCATTGGAAGGACTGATGCTGAAGCTGAAACTCCAATACTTTGGCCATCTGATGTGAAGAACTGACTCATTGGAAAAGATCATTATACTGGGAAAGATTGAAGGCAGGAAGAGAAGGGTATGACAGAGGATGAGATGGTTGGATGGCATCACCGATTCAATGGACACGAGTTTGAGCAAGTTCTGGGAGTTCATGATGGACAGGCAAGCCTGGCATGCTGCAGTCCATGGGATCGCAGAGTTGGACACTACTGAGTGACTTAACTGAAGTGAACTGAACTGAACTGATAAGAAGGTCACTACTCCAATACTAATTTTAGACAGGTTATATTTTCTTTAGAAGAATCTTTCTTAATGGGCCAACAGTGTTCCAGTTGGATTGTTACTAGTCCAAACCATTTGGAAATGTCCTTGTCTGCTCAACTCTCAGGATCAGAACCATGCCTAAAAAACTTCTCTGGAGGCTCTATTGTTTCAGTTTCAGCCAGTGAGTCTGAATGGGGTGGGAAGGCAGGGGGATGGGGGCTGTGGATTACAGAATTCCCAAGAGTGTGTGTAGTTGGTAAGAGTACATTTCATATGCCCAGTTTTCTCCCATGGTCTAAGATCCATATAGTCAAGCTTCTATCAAAGTCCTTTTGGTTGGCGTGGGATACATAGATCATGGAGGGGGATGTATGCAAAAAAAAAAAAAAACAACTGAGCTGGCCAGGTTTTCTAGAAAGGCAAAGCCTGATCTCTCACTACATCACTGAGCTTGCCTCTGCTCAAACTGCTCTTGTGATTGGAAAGGTGACCAATCTAGAGCAATAGACCAATCTATTTGCACAGATTTAGGAGTTTGTCAGTGATAGTCCAAGGCCAAGTCCACTGTTTATGACAAATAAAGGGCCAAGCTCCAGGTGACCAGGGATATTTCTAGAAGAGGCAGACGAGGCCACAGTTGTATATTCTTGAGAAAGGGGACTCATCAGGAGGGGTGTGGGAGTAGAGTGTTCCAACTCGAAGGGTCTTTAGGCAAACCTTCTCACTTAAGTCTCCAGAGAAGGAGAGAAGGGGGTGACTCAAGCTTACCAGTGACTTGGCATCAGCAGCAAGAGGAGAACTGGGGTCTCTGAACCCCCAAGTTGGCATCCTTTCTGCCCCCGCCCCTCACAGTGCACCATCTGCCCCCACCCAGGTTACTTCAGTTACCTCCATCCCAGGGGCTCCTCAGATCCAGTCTGCCTCTAGATATATGCTGTTCAGTTTGGTAGCACCCAAGCTGGATGTGCTGGAAATGTAAAATACACACAGGATTTGAAGGACTGTGAAAAGAGAAAGTAAAAGATCTCATTAATAATTCTTACATTGATTACTTGTTAAAATGATAATATTTTATATGTAGTGAGTGAAATAGGACATTATTAAAATTCATTTAACTTTCTTGTTTTACTTTTTAAACCTAGCTACTAGAACATTTCATACATGGCTTGCATTATATTTCTATTGGACGGCAATGTGCTAAATCTCCACCAGCAGTAACCATCCTGTCAGTTCTGAAGAAATGCTTGGATAGGGCAGGATAGGTAATGGAGGAATGTCCCAACTGATGCAAGGAGCCAGGGTCCAGACCAGCAGGCAGGAAGGTCAGCAAACCCCAAGTCAGAATCTAGGCTAAAGTCAGGCAGGTGGGTGGTATCTGGGAAGGAGACTCTGATAGGTGGCTCGTGGAGGCAGTGTCACAGGGCATGAGGTTGGGAGGTCTGACTGCAATCCTGGGAAGACCAGGAGGATGGGGTGTAGGTAGCAGTGATTATATTCTTACAGATCTGATCTCTACATTGGGCTGAATCCCAGTTCTGCCAATTACGAGTTCTGTTACTTTGGAGAAGTAACTTAACCTCTCTGTGCATCAGGTTTCTCTTCTGTAAAATGAGAGTAATGCTAAGAATTCCTATGTCACAGGATACATGTAAAGCCCTTGGAACAGTGCCTGGCACATAGTAGCTATACATTATGATCATTACTCATCAGGGAAGTAGGGCTTTCCCAGGTGGCGCTGTGGTAAAGAATCCACCTGCTAATGCTGGAGACACAAGAGATGTGGGTTCAATCTTCCTGGGTCAGGAAGATCCCCTGGAGTAGGAAATGACAACTCACTCCAATATTCTTGCCTGGAAAATTCCATGGACAGAGGAGCCTGGTGTGCCACAGTCCATGGGTGTCGCAAAGAGTTGGACACAACAGAGCAACTGAGCATACACGCATTAGGGAAGCAAGCCAGGATAGTATTCTTATGGTGTCCTTCTGCAGTCCTAGGATGGGCTGAGTCTGATGGGTTAAGGGGCTAGCTGTTAGATATGGGGTACAAGACAGGCACACACTGGTGTGAGACCGGCTGTGGATGATGCTGACCCCCAAACCAGGAGTCCAGACGAGGAAGTGTCAGCTGAAGTTTCAGTTGAGGCTGGGGTCAACCCTAGGGGCCAGGGTGGTGGCTCTATAGCCACAGCTTTGTGCATAAGAGGCAGCAGGCCAGAAAACAAGGCGGCTCAGCCCAACTCAGGTCCCCACTGCTTTTTCTGGAACTATCGCTAGATGTGAGAAGCTTTGTCCCATCTCTGCCATGCATAGGGATTCTGGACCTTGGCTCTCTAAAGGAAAAATCACACAGAGACATATAAATCCATCTGTCTGTAGCTCAAATAACAAGACCCAGCTTTTGCTGCAAAGCAAGAAGCGGCACTTGACTGCTCCAAAAGCTGCCGTTTCTGTCTGTGCTCGTCTCTGGGCTTGGAGAGCACGTCCAGGCAGACACAACACTCCATTGATATTCTCGGTCATGCCCAGGAGTTGAGCTCTTCTTTCCCCTGATAATGGGGTTGCAGCCTGGGTCTGGCCCTGCAGATAGCCGAATCCTTGAAAGTGGGTCCTGCTCCCCTCCCTTCCCCTCTCATCCCCCCCCACCCCATCCTGTTTGAGGCCCTGCTGAGAGGGAAGCACAAGTGTCAATAGTAGACTCGGAACAAAAAGGACTTAAGAAATACTTTTTAATATCTGGTCTATCTGGTGAGGCATGAGGCACTGGGATAGGAGACCTGGTGAGGCTGGGATGATCCAGTCTGAGGAAGGGAGTGATTTCTTGTTCCCCCATGGCTGATATTCCCCGTCAACTTCAGAAGTGGGAAAGAAGGCTTCCCCATCTGGTTGGAATTTACTGCAAAGAAAAAAGAGAGATGGAGAGGGAGGGAGGAAGGGAGAAAGAGAGCGAGAGGGAGGGAGGAGGTGTGAGTACAAGAGCACGGAAAAAGAATCTAATCTCCTTAGCCATTATTTCCCCAAACCTGTTACTTAGTATTGATCTTTGACAACACTGGCCTGGACACTGACACAGTTTTCAAAAGGCCGTTGGGGCCAGAGCTTTGAGTGGACAGTGGATTGCGGGTGATGGCTGGGCTGCTAGTTTTAATGGTAGGTGAGGCTAAACCAGCTCCAGAGGCCCAGATAGTGGAATAGCTATCACCAGAACCTTATGGAAACAGTGTATGTCCGTGCACACATCAAGCGCATGTGCACGTGAGTGGGCACATATGTGTTGTTGGGGGGATTTATGGCCAAGCCCTGCCAGGAACACAGAGGGCATCCAGTAACAGCCTGGCCTCAGGTGGGCAGAGATGGAGATGAGGGCTAGGGTAGACTGGGCCAGGAGGCAGGCGGATCTCAGAGGAGGGGGAGCTAGACAGAGACAGTAACAGGGCTGGACACGAGACTCTCCTGCTCAGGGGAAGGCCTTGCCAGTGGCAGGCTGGAAGCTATGTTGCCAGAGACAAGGTTACTGGCCCTGTTGCCTGAGCTGGGTGCTCACCATTTGATCACACTGCCCACGGCCAACTGTGGATGTTTGAGACTGGCCTGGGCAGTGGGCAGAGGGCAGACACTAGTAAAAACTTTCCTTGTGGAGGAACATGGCTACCAAGCAAATCTAGAGAGAACTTTCAGACTTCACAGAAAGCCTATGAGAGTCAGCCCAGACCCTCGGTTGGAGCTGGGGCCAGAAAGACTGAGAGGGCTGGAGTGTCTGCCTAGAAAATCAGAGAATACCAGGAAAGGGGAGCAGCATGAAATGAAGGGAGAACTGGACAGGGAGTCAGGAGGCCTCCAATCTAGACATTCCAGAGTCTGGTCTGCTGCACCACTGAACAATGTCTTCCCCACTCTGGGCCACAGAGCCTCTATCTCTGAGAGGGCCAGACTCCATGATGGCAAACGCCAGCCCTGATTAAGTCAGGACTCAGCAAATCAAGATATAGAGATTCTATTCATGTCTGCAGACATCTTTGAATCCTTTCCATCTGAAACTCAGTGGGACCTCCCAGAGCAATCATCCTTCCAGGCACACCCCCTCCCCCTAAACAACTGCCCAACCCCGGATAGGAATCTTCATAAACCTGTCTTTAGGAGAGGGTTGAGCTGCTTCCACCTCTCCCATCTTACCTGCATCTCTGGAAATCCTTCCTGTATCTCCCTTTCACCCCTATTTTATACTAGGGTACTCCCGAAAGTAGTGTCTCTAGGGTCCCATTTTTAATTTCTTTTGTTTCCCCCAACCAAGGAGAGGAAGAATCTGACTACACATCTGTTTGGAATTTGGGGGTGGGGGTAGGGAAATGAGGCAGAGGCAGCTTGCTTTCTCCTGCACTCCATGAGTTCCAGGGTGGGGAGAATGGTGAGAGCCAGGACCTCCCCCTCCCACCCACCATGGTCCTTGTCAGCTGCCTTCTTGGTCTTTCTCATCACCAAGACAAACAAACAATCAGGAGGCAGACCTGAAACCTGTGTGGAGACGGCAAACAGCGTGGCCGGGCTCCGGCCTTAATGGGCCCCAGCCCCGGCCTGTCTGCTCCCGCCCTGCCTGCCTCCAATGTGTTTCTGATTTGTACTGAGCTAGCGGCTCTGCCACGCTGAATGTGGCAGCTGCCTCAGCCCCTCCTCTAAGGGATCAGGGCTGGGAAGGTTGGGAGAAGCCAGCTTGGTATAGAGGCCATGGCAGGAACTTCTGAGACATATACACAGACGTGACTGGGGGAAGGGGTGGGAGGAGGGATGGATTTCATCTGGCTATAAACAAACATGCTTCTCATTTAGGGACCCAGGGGTGCCAGTCACCAGATTCCACTTACCCATTTTCTGGGGGCAGGCAGAGCTAGGACTGGAGTGGGGATGCTTAGTGACTAGAGTGGACTCTTTTCAAGGAGTCCCACTCCCAAACAGTGGTAGGGATTTTCTGAGGATAGGAAAGGCAGAGGTGAGTGTGAAGAAAATGAAATTCTAGGAAGTCTTGAATCCAGAAAAGACACAGGGTATGGAGACAGGAACCTTGGTGTCTTCAAAATAAGTGAGCAGAAGAAGTCAGAGAAGGCAATGTTTCTGATGCTTCCTCACCCCAAATCACCGATGCAATGGACATGAACTTGAGCAAACTCTGGGAGATGGTGAGGGTCAAGGAAGCCTGGTGTGCTGCAGTCCATGGGGTAGCAAAGAGTCGGACATGACTTGGCGACTGAACAACAGCAACACCCCAAATCCTAGAATAGCGGACTTTTGGATGTCATGGGGTCATTTACTGTATACCCTACTTGCTCCGGTACAAGTGTTTATCAAAACATGGTCCCTGACCTGGATGGTTTGGCCTGGGCCACCAAGGGGAGCAGGTATCCTGTCAGTTTGCTCGCCTGCTTTGCATGCCTACTCTTACATTCAGATGGGTGACTTCTTGAGCACCTGGGTAAAGCATCCTGGCACATTTTCCTTTGAGCTCTCATCCTAGCCCTCTGCTTTAAGATAACACCTATGCATTCTTCAGTGCCAGGGGACTAGCTAAGGAGATAAAGAAGTTGGCCACTTTTGGGGCAAAGTAGTTCTGTTATATCTGCTAAAATCATCTTCCTTTTTCATCCCCTCACATCTTTCCCAGGCCTTTAAGCCACTGCTTCCCATCTCAGGACTGGCTTTATCACTGAAATTCAGGCTAAGACTGGGACAAGGTCAGAGCTGAATTGAAACAATTGGCTTCACTCTGTAGACGGAACCAGGGCGTGTAGAGACACCCCTTTGGTCCCAGCCCTGACAGCTGTCCGACCAGAGTTCTCCAGCCTGGACGTAGCCTAGAGACTGAACTGATGAGAAGGCAGGACTGGCGGGCAGTGGAGTGCTTAGCCAGCTGGGCAAGATGAGAGGCTACAGAGAACCTCAGGTTCTGCCCACAGAGGAGCACCCTGTGGGCCGACAGGGCCAGTCTGGGCCGCTGGGATGAGGGCTTGTCCCATCTTTGCAGCCTGCCTTCCATTCATGTGCGTGTGGGAGGGTGGGGGAGCAGAATGTCCTCAGGAAAGCAGCCCATGGGACCCTGTGGCTTTGTGGCTATTTATTCCTCCTGCTTTTTCTCAAGCCCTAAACATTTCTCACACTGTCTAGCCAGTTCCAGTTATGCAAGCAGTATTGTGTGTTAACAAGAAAAATATCCACCAGGCATGTGGACTCCAAGGGCCTTTGTCCCCCAAGCCACCCAATACTTCCTTCTAGCTGTAATGGCAGGCCCTGCTGTGAGGTGGGGAGACGGAGACTGTCTCTATAACCATCGCCTCTGTCACACGGTGGGACACATACCCTGGGCTTGTGTGTGTGCATGCCTGTGCATCATGTGGTGTGTGGGGAACACACACCTTGTCCCGTGGACCTTTGGGAGTGAGGGGCACCTGGCTTAGCCTCACCAGTGTCAGGATGGGCAGAAGGGGCTGCAGCAGATTTCTCTCTCCAAGGGGCATGGCCCCTATTCACAGCCAGGGGGCCCCGCCTCTGCTGCCCCAGTTCATCTCTCATCTTTCTTATTTTTTCTCCACCCTTCCTGGTTTCCCCATGGCTCTCCCAGGCCCAGAAACCATTGAGTCTGAGGCTGAGGGCACTGCTGTAGAGGTGACAGAGACAGGTGGCAGCCAGGAGAAACAGCAGAAAGAAACACCTGGTGAAAAAAGGCAAGTTCTAGGCTGAGCTCTGCCACCAGTGGGCTATGGGATCTTGGCAAATTCATGCCCCAATCTGAATCTCGGCTTCTCCGTCTGAAACAGAAGGGAAGGGAGGTTAGATGACATAGCCATGAGGGGCTCTGCTGCCCATGCAGATGAGGAGCCAGGGCCCCATCTACTGCACATACAAGGAAGAGGCGCAGGTTCTTTACTGAGGCACCAGTTTCTTTAACGTCTCTGCAGGCAGCCAGCCCTGTCTGTGAGGTGGGCTTGGGCTGGGGTCCTTCATGGTGATAAAGGGAGACAGAGCCCATTCATTCATTCATTCATTCACTACTCATTCATTCGTCCATCTAATAATCATGGATTGGCACCCACTGTGTGTCAGGCACAGTCCAACAGCATCCAGCCCAAGAGACTTATCATCCTCATATCTCTGTAGTTAGCGGCCTCTGCCCGGCCCCTCCTCAGCTCAGCAGTTCTCCCCCAGGCTCTAGAGAGGCTGCCCCCACTTCCAGCACACCCCACCCCAGCCCAGGCTAATGTCTAGTGGCCCGTGAGCTCACACTTTCTGGAAAGCTGCCTGGCTGCTTCCCCAGGACGCTCCCAGTCTCTGCCAGAATAGGCCTCCACTCCTGGGCTTATCTTTTGCAGGCTGTTTAACCCTGTCTCTTTTCCCCTCCTGTTCTTTTTCTAAACAATAAAGATTCCTCCTCTTGCTCTGCTTTATCTAAGGTATGGCTGGGCCCCAAGCCTCCCAGGGGAGACTTCTGAATCCAGCCTATAGTCATAGAAATACCACACACACACACACACACACACACGCGCACGCACGCACACAGACAAACACATGCACACACGCGCGCAAGCACACACATCCCAGCTCTGCTGCACTGAGTGCCCCTGTGCTGCCCCCTCCCCCGTCTCCCCGCCCAAGGTGCACCTCTGAGCCCAGCTCTTCTCTGCGCAGCCGTGGACAGTCATATCGACAAAGAGAGACAGACCCAGGGCCACCGGCAGGGAGGAGCATGTGATTCAATGTGGGACTGGCTGCATGCTTGGGCAAGGGTGGTGGAGGGGATGCAGGGTGGAGGGGATGGGGGTTGGGTAGGTGGCGGTGAATGGGGACGGAGGAATATGTATCAGGGGACAGCCAGCTGGGGTATGTGTCAGAGTGAATGGGCCGGTGTGTGGCTCCATGTGTGACCCTTCCAGAAGCCATCAGCCTGCATTAGCGCACACATGGTTGAGCCTGCACGTGGGCGCAAGAAGCAGCAGGGTATGGGCTAGGGTAGAAAAAAAGCACTGGCTGCGGGGGCAGAAGAGGTTTCTGGTCCTGGCTCCACTGCAGGATTTCTAAGTCCCTTCTTCATCTTTGGGCCTCAGTTTCTCCATCTGTAACTTGAGAGGGTGGAATCAGAGGTCTCTAAGGGCTACTGCACCTCTAACCTAGAGGTGTGATAGTTCCTCAACATTCTGTGCACTGGGACAGGCTCAGAAATTCTTACCTTGATGCAGAAGGAGGACACCAGGGGACAAGATGAAAGTCACCTCTGAAATATGAATGCAGCTCTCTTTACTGTCTTGTAAATCTCAGACTCTCCTTGCACTTTTGTGTTCCTAGAGCCAATGTCAGGGCAGAAGTGGAGGAGAGTGGGGCTGTGCCTAAGAAACCTCCCCTAGTTAAGGAGAACTGTGGGTGAGAGACCCAGGGCCCTTAGCCCTGGGCTGAAAGGATGGATCTAGGGATGGCACATGTTCACAGACGCATAGAGGAGACTTCTGGGGAGAGAGCAAGGAGCCCATGGCTGCTGTGTCCCCACCAGAAGGGCCTTCAGGTAAGCAGCCATCCAGTGGAAGGTAGGGCATCTCTGGAGGCCAGCAAACACTGTGATTCTTTAGAGGATGGGTGTTACAGATAAAGAAAAATTGCAAAGCTTTCTGAAGATGCTTTTACTCACACTACATAAGACTTGAAATATGCATTTAGTAGTGGTAGTATTTTATTGGGAATGGCTTAGTGGGGCTGGGGGGAGACGAAAATCTCCCATGCCATAACCTTAGCACTAGCATCCCCAGATGACCTTGGGCAAGTCACTGCCTTTTCCTGCACCCCAGTTTGCTCATCTGTACAATTCTGGAGTGGC
Source organism: Moschus berezovskii (assembly GCF_049115385.1). Classification (NCBI taxonomy): domain Eukaryota; kingdom Metazoa; phylum Chordata; class Mammalia; order Artiodactyla; family Moschidae; genus Moschus; species Moschus berezovskii. The sequence continues at coordinate 61,002,091 of NC_142488.1, read as the reverse complement.
AGGGGGCAACTTTCATTGGCCTCAAGGGCCTACATAGCCATCTGTCACATGCAATAATTCCAGGTTTTCCCAAGACCTTGAGATGTGGAGGATCTATGGGACGGGAGGTCAGTTCTTCATATTCCAATGAAAACAAGAGGCCAGGCTTTGGAACTCAGGCAGGGAAGCATACTTTCTAAGTCTTGACTGGAGGTTAGAGAGGTGAAGGGACTTGCCCAAGATCACAGAGCAAGTGGGTGGTGGGCCAGGTCTTCTGGGTCCCAATTCAGTGCTACTCCATACATTGTCCCCCACCCATATTTGGCTGATTTACCTCAGGGGGTCTAGGAAAATGGGTGAGAACTTAGAGAGCTCGCAAGAGCCACAGCTGGGTCTGAGAAGGTTAAATTCCCAGCTGGAAGCATTCATCGAGGCCTCCAGAAACCGGGCAGTCCTTACAGCTTGCAAATAAGTACTTCAGGCCACAGGAAATGATCCCAGACCACAAGGCCCAGGGATTGCACCAGAGCAGTCCTGCCTGCGTGTCAGCCAGCTTGTGGAAGAGGCAGCCTGGGTTGGGGAGGGGAAGAAGGCACCAGACCCTGGCTTTAGACTCAGCTCGGTTATTCTGCTAACTAAAAACCTTGGGCAAGTCATGACCCCAGCCCCATTCTGTGAACCAGTAACATTAAACAGTATCTACTCAAGGTGTTGCTACGAGGTATAATTGGATCTCAGGAGTGCCAAGGCATGGCAGACTGTAAAATGCTGTTTAGGTGGGAGGGACTGTTCTGTTCTGAGAACTGTTGCTTGTACACATGACCTCTGGGTAACTTCAGAGGAGGTTACCCTGGAGGTGCCATCTTCCAGGGCCACTGCTTTGCCTTTGGGGAGAGTGGGCAAAGCGGGTGATTATCTTTTCTGTGTGGGGGAGGTGAACGGATGTGCCCTTGGGGTAGAGGGGCATAGGAGCTGGGGGCTTGTGGAGCAGCCTTTCATGTGGAGGCTGAACCGAGGTGTCCTGAGGCAGAGCTGGGGCCTGTGGGCAGGAAAGCCTTTCCACAAAGCCGCCCCACATCGCTGAGTCCCGCCTTCCTTGACCACAGCAGCGTATGGGGACCTGCGGGAGGGAGGAGGGGCGGTGTTTCTGGCCTTTTCTCTGGGAAGCATCTCCTTCTAAGAGGGTCTGGGCCAGAACACAGGATTTCCATTTCAATGCTCCCTGGCAAACTGCCCTCCCCTGAAATCTGCTAAAGGCTCACGGAAAAGCCTTTAAAAACACACTAATTACAAACAATTCCTTGGCTTCTCCCGATTTCCCTCCACGCGGCACTGGGGGTGGGGCCAGGCAGGGCTGGGATGGGGAGGGGTCACTTACTCGCGACTGCAGCTTTGTACCGTTAAAGTCTTGCGGAGCCCAGCCCCAGCCAGATCAGTGACGCAAGGGGGCCAGGACTGGGTCTCCCGCTTCCTTTTGGGTATCCAAAGGCCTAGCTGGGCCTGGCCTGGGCTCAGAGAAGCTATGAAAGCCTAGAGCAGTGGAGGGGAAAATGCAGTGGGTCTACAGGAAGCCTGTTGTAAATGGAGTCAGAACTGGAATTTCGGGGTGGGGGGGACTGCCTACTCTCGGCCAGCCTAGGCCTGGACGCCAGGCACCAGCAGTCAGTCCTGCCCTGCCCCCTGCTGCCTCTGGGCCCATTAAACCCAAACCCCTGTAGCCGGTGTAGCCATAAGCTCCAGAGTCAGGTGTGAGAATGATGGCATCATTCCTGAATTCCCACCTCTGGTCCCCCAGGGAGGGAGTTGGGATGTCAGGTAACAGGTTTCTGAGCTCTCCAAGCCCAACAAAGCCTTTGCAATGGTTCTCAACAGCTCTGGCCTAATCTAGGAGAGAGCCTGGGGCATCTTGGCTAAAATTTGGTTTGCTCACAGCAACCCCTACAAGCAGGGCCCCAGCCCCTGAGGGGTCATTCTGTGCCTTTAGGAAGCTGAATGAAAGGAACCCCATTAATCTGTTCTGACTGGCTTCAACTAATGTCTTTGTTCATGAAGAGGTTGGGGGGGGGTGGTTATTTCATTCCTCTCAGGCCTTTGTCTGATAATAACAATAATCACCAACATGTACTCTGTGCCAGAAGCAGTTTGAAACATTTACATGTATTCCCTCATTTAATCTTTGCAACTAACTCTGTGAGGAAGAAACCAAGGCACAGAGAAGTGTAGTGACATGTCGAGGGTCACACAGCTGGTAGATAATGCAACTGGGCTTGAAATCCAGGCAGTATGACTCCAAAGTCTTACTCACTGTGTCTACCATTATGAATGCCTGCCCCTGTGCCAGGATTCCACACGTGTACTCTCATATACAGCAATTTCATAAGGCAGATGTAAATGAGGCAAGAAAGACTCCTGGAGTTACATGCCTTCTTCAAGGCTGTACCATTGGTAAGGGTCAGAGGTGGTATTTCAAAACCCAGCCCTGCCTGGCTCTTGACACACTAACTTTCCTGCAACACCTTTGTCACCGTTTCAAATATTGTAAGAATTCAGATGCAATGTTGTGTCTGTTAAGTGCCTACAGATGCACGGGCGTTTGTCTGATTGTTTTATATACATCACCTTGTTTTAGACTTACATCTACCAGATGAGGTTGGGGATGTCATTTCCATTTACAGATGAGAATACTGAGTCTCAAAGACCTTCTCTTTGTCTTTCAATCCTCTGGGCAGGCCATCCCGAAACCACTGCAGCATTCAGATATCCATTTCTTAAGGGAAGAACCCTCCCCAGTCAAGGTCTCATTCTCCTCAGACTTCCAACTGAAACAAAATGGAGCTTATCGAAAGTGTTATGTATTGATTAGATGTTGGAGTCCTGGCTCTGCCACTTTGGAGCTGGGTGACTTGGGGTAAGCCACTGCCCTGTGTGAGCCATGGCTACCTCATTCCAGGTGTGTGAGGCTGATCAAAGGGCAAAATGGGATGGGAAATCATTTTGTAAACTCTTGAGGACTTTACAAAAGTGAGTGGGGTCTCTGAGATGAAGGTCTTCATCTCTGGGTTTCTTTCCCTAGCATTCTGGCATGACCTCATTGCACACGTGTCCAACACATGCGTTGCCACCGCTATTGAAACACACGTACAAGCACCGGTAAGCTTCAAACAGATGGGTGGGAGATGATTGCCCTTGCCCTTGAGTTATCTCTCCTCCAGGCATCCACTAGTTCCTTTAATCCTTCCTTCCAGGACAAGATTTTAAGACTCCCTCCCACAAGGCAGTCAGATGAAGTATAATGATCAGGGAGTTTGGCATAATACAGACCTAGGTTTAAATCCATGTTCTGTCAACTTCTAGCTGTGTGATCTTGGGAAATTTCCTTTTACCACCCTGAGCATCAGTTGCTTCATCTGCAAAATGGAGATAATATTAGTACTATAAGGCTGGTCTGAGGCTCAAATGAAAACTCCTCAGCTAGGCGCTAGAGATACAAAGATAAATAGACCTCAGTGCTTGATATCATGTTGCAGGGAAGGAAGGTCAAGCAGTAGGCAGACGATCTCAAGTGCCACAGTGGAATTTAGCAAGGGCTCTAGGGACCCAGAAGAGGGCCACTTATCTTAGTCTCAGAGGAGGAGGTAGCTTCGCAAGGATGGTGATGTGTGAGCTGGTCCTTGAAGGGGGAATAATAGCTAATAACAACTAACACTTATACAGCACTTAATATGTGCCAGTCAGTGTTCTAAGTGCTTTACAAGCATGATCTAATTTACTTCCTTATGAGATGAATACAACCTTATGAGAAAAACTTTTGTTATCCCCATTTTACAGATTAGGGAAACTAAGGCACTGAGAAAGTAAGTGACTCACCTGGTCAGGCAGTCAGGCTCTCTAACCCACAGTCTTATCCAGTCCACCAAACTGCCCATGTGAGTTGAAATCTATCACCTGAAGAGGAGGCTGACAGTACCAGTGTGACATGAAAAAGCACAGTACATGCCAAGGCTCAGAGGTGAGATAGGTGAGTAGGGCCATCCTACACGGCATTGTGTGCCAGGCTGAGGAATCTACTCTGGACATGATGGGGGAATCACTGGCGGATTTGAATTGGGGAGCAACATGCTCAGATACGTCTGCAGAAAAGGGCTCTCTGGCTGCAGTGTGGAAGCTGGTCAGAGGAGGTCGCACTCTGGTGGCAGAGAAATGATAAAGGCCTGAATTAGGGCAGTGTTTGTAGGGATGGAATGCTTGGGATGGATTCCAGAGCTATTAAGGAGGTAAAATTGGCAGGTCGTGGTAATTAATTAGATGTGAGGGGTTAGGGAGAGGGAGGAGAAAAGGTTTCTAGCTTGAGAGCCTGAGTGGATTGATATATGAGACTAGTAGAAGTGTGGCCTGGGAGCATGATAAGTTCGATTTGGGGCAAGGTGGCTCTGCAGTGTCTTCAGAGATAACCATTGGGTAAATGTCTATACCAGCTGTAACTTGGGGGAGTGGTCCAGGTTGAGGTGATTTTTGGAATTCACTTGCCCAGAGGAGGTACTGGAAACCACAGGAGGGCCTGAGTGTGCCTAGGGAGCATCTATGGGGGAGATGAGCTTGCAAGCAGCACTTTGGGGAACACAACATTTAAAGAGGGGGCTGCTGAAGAAGAGGGGCCTGGGAAAGGGACTGATAAAAAAAAACAGGTAAAAGAAGTAGGAGGATGAACCAGGGAAGATGTATCTAAATAGAGAGGATAGAATTAGGACATAGAGAGTTTCAGAAAGCAGGAGAGGGTCACAGGCATCAGATTTGGCTGAAAGGTACACTGGAGTTAAGGATAGAAAAGCAGCCACTGACTTCTGTAATTCAATCTCTTGGGACAGGGTGAGAGCTGAAGTGGGGATGGGAGCCTGACAGCAGTGGTCTGAGGTGACAAGGGCAGGTAGGGAGGTGGGAAAGGGTGAATACGGACCCTGGGAAAAGGAGCGAGAGGAGACACAAGGTCAAGGGGCAACCAAGAGCGCATGATGGGAAAGTTAGGCCCTTCCCTTCCAGTTTCATTGCTCCCTGTCCACCTCCCGCCCCAACCCCGGCAACTTGGGTTTCTGCCCTGGGCATGCTGGGGTTTGTCAGGGCCTTTCAACGTGCTGGGCCCTCCACCTCTCCTCAGGCTCCCTCAAGTCTCCCAGCAGAAACCTCCCTTTGCTTGGCTTTGGAATCAGCCCCTGGGAGAGCAGATGAGACAGCAATTAGACCAGTTGCAACGGCCATCCGCTCACATCTCTGTGCCAGGGCAGGCCCGCTGGCATCCTGCCAAACTCTTCTGGGCCAGCCTAACTGCCCGGTCTCCCTCCCATGTGGCCCTCGTGACTGCCCTCTGTGGAGGGGCCTCTGGGGGGCTGGTGGCCCGGAGATGGCCTTGCCAATCTCTCCTCTGCCTGAGCTAGATGCCTGTGCATTTGGGAGCTAGGGGTGACTCTGGCAGCCCCAAGGCTGTTTCAGGGCCCACCAGCTGAAGGGCGAGGAAGGTGGAGTGAAAGGCAGGATGTGGCAGCAGGACCCTCTTCCACGCCCCTGCTCTTCACTTCTCTTGCGACTCAAGACTCCTGTGTCTCCTCGCGACAAATCTTCTGAGGATTCCAGATCCTAGAAAGGGATCTGCCTTTGTGTCTGGGGTTGGCCCTTGGGAGCCTGCAACATCTCCCTGTTGTGCTTCATTGCTGCCAGGACCTGATTTTTCCAGAGGCTTTTCAGCATGGCTAGGAAGACTTCATCAACCTGGGAGTTATCCATTTCCTATCACTAGCCCCAGCCATAGCACACTCTTCTCTCTTCCTGTTTCAAGCTTTCCCTTGATGGCAGCCCCCTGCCTTTGACTTCACCCTTTCAAAGCTGATACATCATAGAACTATCATAAAATCTTCATCTATTTCAACATTTTTTTGGGGGAAATGAAGGCTATGAATACCTCAGTCTACTCTGCATTGGAAAGACTCTCCCTCCTCCCCATTCTTTCCACAAGCATCTCAGTGTCTGGCTCTGTGTTGGGTCCTGGAGAAACAGCAATACATCAGAGATCACCCCTGCCTTTATGGACCTCAGCACCTGATGGGAGACCCAGACATGACATGTCCACCAATCGTCGAATGTCTTATTGACGTGTCATGCTGAGAGTCCAGGGAATGAGTGTAAGGCAGTTGGTGATGGAGTTCTAACTAGGTACCCAGGAGACTTACAGGGTCAGTAGGGATGTAGGAGGCCTGCAAGGAAGCAAAGGAAGCAGTGTGGGAAGAGACCCAGAGACACACAATGGCCTATTGGTTTTCAGGGATGTGGCTTGTGTTCTGAGTACCTCTCATGTTACAGACGGGGACACTGAACTACAGAAAGGATGTCCTCCCCCAAAGTTTGACCCTCGTGAGGTGGTGGTGAAGGGGCAGAAGAAAGCTGCATGAGGCACAGCTTAAGGACTATGTTCATCATGTTGGCTGTGGATGCCAAGGGCCACTGGGCCTGGCAGAGAAGTAATGTGTAGAGTGGGCTGGGGCCAGTCCATGATTATCGAGTTGACTGGTACTTGTTGTTCAGTCACTCAGTCGTGTCTGACTCTTTGCGACCTCATCGACTACAGGATGCCAGGCCTCTCTGTCCTTCACCATCTCCCGGAACTTGCTCAAACTCATGTCCATTGAGTCTATGATGCCATCCAACCAACTCGTCCCTTCTTCAGCCTTCTATCTTTCCCAGCATCAGTGTCTTTTCTTGACTCATACTAGAGGCTCAAAATCCTCAGTGTTTTCATCTCTAAAGTGGGGATAATAACACATACTTTTTAGGGTGTGTGGAAGAAATGACATAATACCTTTAAAAGGGCATTGGAAATACAAAGCTCTATGTCCGTGGGGAAGATTGTTTGTTATTGGGGCCCTACTTTCTAGTCCCCAGGCTAAAAGTTACCACCCTTAAGCAGCCTTCCCCAGTTCTTGATAGCTGGGAGTCATAGCCCCTCTTCTAAGTGTGCATCTAGGCATACCCAAAGTCAGAGCTCCTCTGGTTTCTCTCTGTATGCACAGGGCTTAGCCCTGGGTGGATTCCCCACAGATCAAGACTCCCATGCACCTGCATTCCACTAGCCATACACACAGCTACACGCACAAGCACGGGTCAGAGTCCAGGGGCCCACACTTAGAGATGCCTTTTGGGTGCAGGCATTCTTGGGCATGCCCCATGAATGCCCCTGCTCACATCTACTCCTCTCCTGGGTGCCACAGCCCCCCCCCCACGTATGTGCCCCCTTCCACTTTCCCTTTATTAGTCTCCTGGACTCAGTACCACTCACTGCAGTTTACAGATGAGGAAAGTGAAGTTCAAGGAGGTATCCTGAAGCTTTTCCAGGATACCTGAAGCTGGCAGGCACATGTTTTCCCAGGCCATGCCCTTTGCTCTGTTTGTGCACAGGGACCCCCTGGGCTGACCAATTCCTGCTTCACATCAGACCACAGGAGCCATCAGTTTAACCTTGGGAAGGGCTTTACAGAACTGGTCGGTTGCAGGGAAGGCAGTGCTATTGGTGGGAATGGGGAGGGCAGAGTGGAAAGGGTGCTGGGTTGTGTTGGAGTTGAGGAGGGAGGGGAAAACCTGATCAAAACCATGTCAGAAAAGAGAGGGAGGAAGGGAGAGAGAGAGAGAGAGAGAGAGAGAGAGAGAGAGAGAGAGATTTTCATTCACAAAGAAATCATTATGGTTAATTTAATTCATTGTAGCGTTTAATACAGAAAAGCTTTTCTACAGAGACTGGGCATCAAGCCAACATTTATATATAAATGGGTTTTATTTTAAAAGCGAATGCAGTGAGGGGGATAGACTGGGGTTAGCCCTCTCACTCCCTCTCTGCTTCCTCCCCTCTTTCTTTAGCTACCTTTCTGAGCTTGTGTGGATGAGGAACTGGGTATCCTACAAAGCAGGAACCCTCTGCTCCCTTCTCCTGTGGCCCAGATTTCGTCTTCCTAAGGCTTTGCTTCCTCTGCTTCTTCAGGACCACAGGGAATCCTCAGGCAGGACCCAGATCAGAGTTGCTGGGTCTGAGGAATTCAGAGAAATTCAGATCCTTGAGTGCTCTCCTTAAGATAGCACTCAGAAATCATCCCACCTGCCTTGTCTCCATCCAGGGCAGTCTCTACCTAGTACACAGACGGGAACTTGAAGCCCAGAAAAAGGCGCATGACCGACCATGGTCACACAATTTGATCAGTGGCAATATCAGAACTCAAACCTAGGTCTTCTGTCTCCCAGTCCAGTGCCTCATGAAGTGCAGTCTCCCTATCCTATCAGCTCTTCAACCTGTGCCCAGCATTTTGGGAGCTTGGCACTACTTTCCCCTGTACCTGAGTCAGGCCCAGATGTACCCTTCCAGGCAGGTCTGCAAGCCTCTGACACAATCTCTCCAATGCCCCCCTCCCCCCATATCCATCCCACCTCTCCAGTCAGCTAATCAACTAATTCACACTGTGGTGTCAATGGCAAATAATCACTTACTGTAAAGTGCTCATGGTGCAATTTCAGGCTCTCTGGGATCATTGGAGGCTGAAAAAGAGCTGTGAGGATAGGGAGAGCTTTTAAGAGCCCATCACATTCTATTACAAACCGTTTATCCAGCACTCTGTGTTGCCACATATTCATGGAGTCTGGGATCAAAGCAGACTGATGAACGCGCTGCCTTGGCTTGAGTGGCAGCAGCTCTTAAAGGAATCAGTCTGAGAAGGCCCCCAGACTTGCCTGTACTCATTTTTTTCCCCACCCTCTAGCTCCAGCAGCAGGGTCCCAGGTACCCTTTCCGTTTGCTTAGCACAGTCTGGCCTTGAGGGTGAAAGAAGCATGTAAAAGTGAAGGGCCATGGCATCTACCAGAGATCCCTGGGGAGTTGTATTCTTTTCCCTCTGTGCCTCTAGTTGCCAGATTCAGCTTTCAGGGCCAGGGTCTGTGTTTTCTTACATGGTAGAACTGCCTGCACATGGTCCTATTGTAGGGATAGCATAACTGACCTCAGAAAACTGACATGCCTGAGGCCATAATGCTAGGATACAGTGGAACTAGAGTTGGCATTCAGGTCTTGTGCCCGCTGAGCCTGATGGCTGACCAAAATCCATTCTCCCTGCACCAACCCCGCAACAAAGAGGACCAGCTCAGGGGTGGCGATTCAGCTGGCTGGTATGAGAGAATGGGGCTTCTGATTGGAAGGGGAGCACAGGACCTTGCAAATGCCTTCTTGGGCTGCCCACTGGGCTCTCCAACTCCCATGGGTGGGGGTGGGACTGAGGGTCAGGATGAAGCACAAAATCAAAAGAGGGAGCAGAGGTCTGAGTCCAGGTTCCGGGCCCAACCCCTATACTCCTAGAGAATGACTCGAGGGGACTGAGACTGGGTTCCAGGCCCTCCGGGAGGCCAGGAGTTCCCAGCAGCCTTCCTGTGTGTCCCCAGGTCTCCCAGCTGCCGGGCTGGTATTTGGGGTTCAAGCCCAATGCAGTCCCACATCTGGATCTTGTTAGCTTGCTGCATTCCTTCTTGGCCAGGAAGAATGTATGCAATGCCCGAGGAGCTGCCTGGCCAGGGACTTGCTACTTGGACCTGGCTATCAAAGCTGAGTGGTGGGCAATTGCCCATCAGGGAGGGGCTTCTCTGGCCCTCCATCAGCATCCTGCCGCCACCGGTAGCTCTGGTTGGAGCAGCGCCTTTTCATCAGGTGCTGGCTGCTGCTGAGGCGTGAGCCAAGGGGTCGGGCTGCGCCCAGCAGGCCCCCTGCTTCTGATTAGCAGCTCACCCACTGCTCCGGCCCCGCCACTCTTCCCCCAGATGGGAGCTGCCCAGATGCTCCTCCAAGTCCAAGACTGTGGCCAAGGAAAGGATCCTTGCCAATAGTCAGGGCAAGGGGTGGAGCCAACCTCTGCAGCCTTCAGTAAGACCTCCACCAACTTTGAGAAAGCAGGTACGTGGTTTCTCCTTTCTGAATCTTCCTTCCGGTCCCCTCTCTGAAGAGCTCCAGCTGCAACCTGCCCGAGTTAGAGGCAGCTATTAAAAAATAATAGTGAGGCCAGGGCAGTCTTTTATAGTCTATGACACAGTGATATAGACTTCCCAGGTGGCACAGTGGTAAAGAACTCCCCCGCCAATGCAGGAGACGCCAGAGACATGGGTTTGATCCCTGGGTCGGAAAGATTCCCTGAAATAGGAAATGGCAACCCACTCCAGTATTCTTTCTCGGAAAATCCCATAGGTGAAGGAGCCTGGCAGACTACAGTCTATGGGATCACAGAGTCAGACATGACTGAGCACACATACACACAGTGTACAGAGTGAAGTTTCTGGAACCAGGCCACCTGGGTTTAACTCCTGGCTTAGCTGGCTCAGCTGCTAAAGTATCCACCTGCAATGAGGGAGACCTGCTTTCGATCCCTGGGTTGGGAAGATTCCCTGGAGAAGGGAAAGGCTACCCACTCCAGTATTCTGGCCTGGAGAATTCCATGGACTATACAAGTCCATGGGTTCACAAAGAGTCAGACACGACTAAGCAACTTTTCTCTTTCTTTCTTCAGCTCCTTCTTAGCCCTGTGACCTGGGGCAAATTACTTAGTCTCTCTGTCCCTTATATCTCCCTCAAAATCTCTATAAATTTGCAAGAAAAATAGGTCCCCAGGTCATAGTGTGGCTGTGGAACTTCAATGAGTTAGTATGCAAAATGGCCTTAGAATAGTGCCTGGCACATACTGAGCATCCAGTAAATTATTATTGTTACACAGTTTATTTACATCCATTGACTCATTGGAACCTCCATCAACCCTGTGACCTGTGGGGTTGCAACGGAAAGCTAGGGAAGGCAGGGCCTTACTCCAAGTCACAGCCAGTAGGGGCAGGGTTGGGATGCATCAATATATCTGTCCTATTCCCTGCCACCAGCACGCCAGCCCCCATGTAGCTCCTAGAAATTCAGTCAAGCAACAGTGGGAGGGGACTTTCACCCAGGCTGAAATTCTCACTTTTGCCACATACTGTTGGGCCAAGGGGAACAGGTCAAGGATTTCTAAGCCTTGAGTCCAGAGAAAGGTTAATCCCTCAGGCCATGGCCACAGAGAGATAGTGTAGACCTATCTGGTGTCCTACAGCTGTCTAGGGCCCCCAAAAGACTCACTAAGAGTCCCCCAAGACTCATCTCCCTAAGGGGGTGATTGAGCTAGCTGGTGTGAGAAGCCAGGAGTTGGTGATGAAACCGAGTGACTGGAAGGGACTCCTGTCCTGATCTTGGTTGCTGTGGCCTGGAAGTTGTGGTGGGAGTGGGGATGAAGGGTGGGAATAGTCATGCTACTTTCAATAGTCAGTTCAGAGGAGGGGTGAGGTAACAAGAGAACCTGAGAGTTCTCTTTCTAGCCAAAGGAATACTCTTTTGCAGCCATCTTCTGCTCTCCCTGCTTTCCAGGCAGCCCTTGGCCCACCTTGGTACTGCCTGATGGGGTAGGATGCAGGGAAGAAATGGAAATCAGAGGAGCTCCTGGCTTTCTCCAGCTCCCCCCTGCCCCTACCCCACAACACCCCAGGGCTGAGGCTCCTTCCCAGTCCCTCCCACAACCAAGGGATCCAAGCCAGCCCTTCAGGGACCACAGTTCACCAAGGGCCTCAAGCACCCTTTCTAAACTGAGCTCAGAGATTTGCTGGGGATTGAGTTCTGGAGGTGGGAGAGGGAAAGAAGGGAGGGGGAGCTCGAGAGAATGCTGCTAATACATGGATCTTGAGGCAGATCCTGAGGGACTGCTCAAACAGCAGGGGACTGCTCCCCCCAACACGATGGGGTGGCGAGGGAGGAGAGTAGGACCTGAATCTTGGGTTCAAGTCCATAGCCAGCCAGCTGGTGGCAGATGACTCTGCCTCTGAGCCTGCAGATCTTCATCTGTATACGGAGGTAATACTGCTGGAGTCTGGAGGCTGGGATGAACATGGAGGGGTTCTGCTTCTGCAGCTCCTATGAGTTCTGAAAGCGTCCCTCCAGGAGTCTCTACAAATTTCCTTTCTGTTCAGCGTGACCCAGTTCAGTGTCTGGGTGCCATCTGAACCCTCCCTCCTTCAATTGCCACCAGATTGTGGGGGCCGACGCCCTACCTCTGGCCTCCCGGATTCCCTCTCGGGGTCCTGATACACTCCCTTGTAGACTTCTGGCCCTTGTCTGGGGAAGGGAGCTATTTTTGCCAGAGGCTGGGTAGATGCTGTCAGCTCTGGGAAGATCCTGCTTGACAGGCCCTGGAGGAAGCCATCTGCCATGGAGGCGGGGGTCTGGACGGATGGCTTCCGGAGGTACTAGGCAGCCTTGGCTGGGGAGAACTTAGCCACACGTGTTTGGTCCTTGTAAAGGGCTGGCTCAGGGCACTAGCTTTCTTCTTGTTCTTGCCTTGTACTTCTGCTACTGTTGGGCTAAGAAGACAAAAGTTAATGAAGAAGCATCAGGCCCACCTTCAGGCCAGGAGCAATACCCCAGGGGAGGGGGGAGCTGGAAATTTGCTCTATGCCATATGCACACAGACATAAGTAAATATGGAAGTGTAGAACTGGTTTCACTTTTCACAAAGAGGGTCTTACTCTACATGCACACATGTTTTACAACTTACTTTTTAACCTTAACAGTAGGTGTGGGGCATCTTTCCATTCTGCCTGTGTTGGTCTATCATTTTTTTTCAACAGTCGCGTTGGATTCCATAGGATGGAATAGTTTATTAAACCAGCCCACCAATCATGGCCGCTTAGATTGTGTACAATTTGCCTCTCTTAAACTATACTACAGTTCTGTGTATTAATATATTGCTGTGCTCGTGTGAGAGAGAACTTCTGTAGGATAATTGCTCAGAAGAGGAATGCTGGATTAAGTAGTTATATTTTTTATTACAACCCTGTCCCCCCCAACTAGACTGTAAGCCTGAGGGCAGAGTCAGGGGTCGTGGAACACTGGGAGAGAGGGAGGGAGGTAAGGAAGAGAGCAAGGAGGTGATGATGGAAACCTTCTGACTTGCAGGCAAGGGGATGTCTATTTCTACCTGGTTCCCCTGGGGAAAAACAGCTCCCACACCAGTTCTGGTCTTCTGAGGACACAGCACACTGAATCAAGAGCCATCTTTCTGGACCTGTGGATCTGGTCTGCATGTAGGCAGACTGTGGAGGAATCCTGGCTTGGGGGAGCCAAGGTGGGAACCCACAGCCCCCTTGCTTACATCAAGCTGGGACAGGCTAACAGGCCGGGTGTTCAGGTAGTGCCTCCATCCTCCCCTCTGCATGGCCCCTGGGACCTGCATTGCCTCCAGCATGGGGTCCCTCCTCTCCCTCCCCTACTTGCCTGCCAGAGACCAGGGTCCTGCCCCCTCCTCCACCAGGGCTTCACACCTCCTGAGAGCACGCCCAGGCATGGTAGGGCATGGAATCTGGAGAGCTTGCTAAGCGAGGGCCCACTGGCAGCACCTGGAAGGGGGTGGAGTGGAGGCCAGAAGCTGGGGATTTTTCCTTAATAACAACTTGGCACCCCAGTTCATTGGTAGCTCTGCAAGCCTGCTCAACCCCGCTCTGCCCCACCAAGAGGAGCCTTCATCTTCAAAGCTTTTTGGGAAACAGTTAATTAACCCCCACCGCCCTCCTGCCTACCCAGGAGGCTGCTGGTTCCCTAATCTCCTTGAGGTGGTGCAGGGGGAGGGCAGTGAAACTAAAGCTTAGAGAAGGGGTGGGGGTGGGGGACCAAGTGCTCCCAGCATCCCAGGCGTGGAAGCTGCCTTCCCTTCCAGGCCTTCCCAGGCCTGCCCCTCAGATGGCTAGTGGGACCTCCGGAGGCCAAGCCATATAGTGAGGGGGCTATGGGTTGAAGAGTTTATCTTGCAACACAGTTTATTTTACTTTAGTCCTACCATCTCCCTGTGCCTTAGTTTCCACCTCCTTAAAACAAGGGACATTAACATTACCTAGTTGTCAGCACCATGGGGGCAATCTAATGCAATGTGGAAGGAACAAAAGCTCTGGGAACTGTGTCTAAACAAAGATCAGAAGAAATCAGGAGTAACTGGAAGCTGCGTCATGGATGGAGAGGGGTGACTGAATAGATGCAAAGGGGACCCTTAAGCAGGAGTAGGTGAGGAGGTGGGCCCCTTGTGCTCTGTGAGCAGGGGCTGCTGCCCAACACGGGGCAGAAGGAGAGAACTGCTGGCAGAGAAGAAGGAGCAGGAACCTTACTCCCTGGCAGCATCTTCTCCTTCTTTGTCCTCACTCACTGTTTTATTTTATCCTCCTCCAAATTTTACACACACACACACACACACACACACACTCACTCAAATAAGAAGGAGCAGCCCCCCGGGGATATCTCATACCTCCCTATATGACAAGGCACACAGCATCCAGCCACATGAAGATGCTCCAGCCAGGTGTCCAGGGTATAAATGAAGCCAGGGCGGGGTGAAGGTGGTGAGCTGAGTGCCAAATGAAACAGCTGCCTTAAAGAAGCATTCCTTTTCTGTTCTCATTTTTCTGACCACCCTCAATATTTTATGTGTTCCTGGTGGCTCAGATGGTAAAGAATCTGCCTGCAGTGCAGGAGACCTGGGTTCGATCCCTGGGTTGGGAAGAATCCCTGGAGAAGGAAAAGGATACCCACTCCAGTATTCTGGCCTGGAGAATCCTATGGACTGTATAGTCCATGGGGTCACAAAGAGTCAGACATGACTGAATGACTTTCACTTCTTAGGGCAAGTAACATACTTCTCCTTCTGTTCTGGTTATTTCTTCCTATATCCTACCTCCCCTATGAGACTGAAAACTCCTCGAAGGGAGCAGTAGGGTCTTGTTTCTCAGTGGCCACTGTCCCTGGCATATGGAGAGTTAGCACGTCCTGGGTGGCCCCCGGCGTCATAGCAGGGATTTAATCTCTGCACCCAAGTGTGAGGGTCAGCCTCACCTTCCACATTTTACACATAAGGACACTGAGGCTTCGAGTGGGAAAGTGACTTGCTCAAGGTCATACTGCCAAGGTGAAGCAGAACCAGTACAGCAACTAACGCCAGTGCTCCCTCCTCTCACAGCAGACTGTTTTCTCTCTGGGAGTTTCCAGGGGACTCTCTCTCTTTCTGGAATCCGGGGAGGGCCAGTGCCTGATCTGGTGGTTCAGAGAAACTGGCAGCAGCCTGACTTGAAGACTGGCGTGGCCCTCAGATACCTGCACCCACTGTACCCTTTCCATGCAATAAACTGAGAGAGAACGACCGCTTGCCCTGCCTCCCACGTGATTGGGGAGGAGGCAGCCCATTGGCAGCAGAGCCCAGGACAAGACCAGAACTGAGCCAGTCCTCTGGGGGTGGGCTGGGGGAGGCTAAGCTGGGGCCTGCTGCTGCTTTAGCCTCCTACTCAGGCATGGGCTTTGGGGTCAGGACAAAGTGCTTGGGGCACTGCTGAGAAACTGAGCATCCCCCAACCCTGCTGCTGAAGTGAAGCCTGGGCTTGGGCTACTGTAGCCAGGCCCTGTAGGCAAAGGAGGGGGCAGCCTGGCGCCTGGTAGGAGGGATGGCCAGGTGAGCAGCCTTAACTCCAGTGGAGGAGGGGCCTGGAAGTCCAGAACAGGAGACTTGTTTCTCTGGAAGGGAAACCTTCAAACACTAATTGGTAGTTGCAAGTAATTAAAGTAATTTACTCAGATTATAAAGAAATTTCTTAAGAGTGATTAAGCAACTCCAGCTGTGTATGGTTGTTGGTAATGACTTCCCCAGGGGGATTAGTGCACTTGGCAGGGTGTAAGAGGGATGCTCACACCCAATGGGTCCTGATTCCTGGGCACAGAGGCAGGCAGGGCACAAGCACCGGGGGTGCTAGGGGCTGCTGAGCCTCACTGCTGGAGATTGGCATCCGACCTGGGTATGCCCGGAGCTCCACATGTACCAGGTACTCTCAGCTGCAGATCCGTGTGCAGACACACTCATGTGCACAGCATACATATGTCCTTACACAGAGCCCCAGACCTGGACACAGGTGTGTGGACTTTTCCCTAGCTGCACAAAGAGACCCTGGGACAATCATGCGCCTGTGGATACAGTGACTATATAAATCACACGCACAGTATTCTGCCCACCTGGGTACCCACACCAGTCACACTGTCAGCAGGCACAGATACTGGCATAGGCACCACAGCCATGTCCAGACGCTGCACAGATTTCCAAACCTGCTTACATTCAGGTACACACATGGTTGAGGGTGCATGAAGGACAGACACATGTTTACACAGAGAAATGCACATCTACAAATGCAGTGACACGTGGCCAGAGGCATGTATGCAGTCACACAGAGTTCCAGACGTCTCTTTCAACCCAGACAAATGGAACCCCACATGCGTAGACTCAGGCGCTTGTACAGAGCCTCGTGCACAACTACGAACTGACCTAGAAAGTGATAGTGTTAGTCACTCAGTCGTGTTTGACTGTTTGTAACCCCATGGACTGTAGCCCGCCAGGCTCCTCTGTCCATGGGATTCTTGAGGCAAGAATACTGGAGTGGGTTGCCATGTCCTCCTCCAGGGGGTCTTCCTAACCCAGGGATCGAACCCTGGTCTCCTGCATTGCAGGCATATTCTTTACCATCTGAGCCACCGTGGAAGCCTTGCAAGACTCAGGCACTTGTACAGAGCCTCACAGACAACCACAAACTGACCTAGACGTGCAGCTTATCTCACACACACACGCACACACACACGATGTTGGTTCTGCAGTGTGCTGAAGGTACTTAAAGGTGGCTGAGTCAGGACCTAGCTGTTCTCAGGAGCGCTGCTTTGTGGATTCCTCACCAGCCACTCCTCCCCAGGTCACACCCGGAGAGTGGGAGGTGGGTCAGAAGTGGAAGGGGAAAAGAGCATGGGCTACAGCAGCGACATGGCTGAGGTGAGCTCTGAGGAGCGTCTGTGGCAGTGGCATGGAGGTCACAGGGCACATACTGCAGGCCCCGAACGTCACTTTCTAGCTATGTGACCTATTCACATGTGTCTCCCTTCACATTTCTGACACTTCCTTTCTTCACCTGCAAAATGAGGATAATAATGCTGCCGGTTGGTCCTGAGGATGAATGAAAAGAACGCACATGGGAGCACTTTGCACACAGTAGGCTAGCAGTAGATGGAAATTTCCTTCTTCTTAGACGTGAGGGACTGCCTAAGGCACCCCTCAACTAGGGGAAAACCTCCTCTGAAACTCCCCACAGAAAGTAGGCAGGACTTGACTCTGCTGCACCCTCCAAGGCTCCCCAGAGTTCAGACTACTGGTTTCCAGAGTTGGAAAGTCTGATCCAAAGCAGCAGGAGTCCAGGGCCTTTGAAGCCCTCAGGAGCCCTGGCCTCTGGTGGCACAGTCTCTCACTCACTGTATGATCCTGGGGAGTTCTCTTCCCTTTTCTGGTCCTCAGTTCCCTTCTCTATTCCCTGATAGGGTAAGAACATGGAGAAAGGATGACCTCAATGATCTGTAAGCTCCCTCCCAGTGCTGCCATTCCAGGGTTCATATAAATGACCCATTTGAGTTTGGGTGAATGTGAATGATGGAATGGCTATGCTCCTCATTTTGCCTTGAAAGGATCTTTGCTATCCGTGGGGCCTACTGACATCAAGGAGGGATGGGAATGGGTGCTGAGTGTAGGAGCACCTTGCTGGGGACTATGGAATCCCTAAGCTCAGGCATAAAAGAGGGAAAGAATGGAGTTACAACCAGTGTGCATGGGACCATGGAAGAAAATGAGTCTGGGAAACGCCTCTGAGGATGGCTCCCCTTGATCCATTTCAACTTCAGTGAATGCCAAGGGCAACTGAACCGTTACTTTCTTGACCCTTTGATGGTTCCCCAGAGTTGTTATTTTGGTGATCTCCCCCTGCACAGACACAATTTGTTTCTCTGTTCAAAGTAGCAAAGTCCTTAAAACAGAAAAGGGATTGTGGATTTGTTGCAGAGACAGGAAGGAGAGATGTCTTCCCTGGTGGGTAGGGCAGAGCAGGTTAGATGGCTGAAACATAGAGAGAGAGCTGAGTCCGCTGCTTGTGGCTTGTGGAAGAAAACAGAAGCCCTCTTGAGGGAGGGGATGTGGGGTCCGAGTAGCCAGGGCCCAGGTCCTGTGGATTTCCAGCTACCCCTCTTGCTACTTCCAAAGGACCCAGGTCTCCTCACCACATAATCTTTCATTTGGCCATGTAGATCCCAACACTTAATGAGTGCCCGGGTGCATGCTACCATCTCTAGGCACTAGTACATACTTTCTCTTCTCTAGCCTCTCAGTAGTTTTGTGACAGTGGGGACCAGCCATCTTATCTCAGACAGTACTACCTCAGCATTGGCAGAAGCCCTGGATGCCCTGGTAGAGCTTTACCTTAAGTGGGGCCAGGACCATTCTCAGTCACTCCTGAACTTGGGACCCTGACACCTGCTTTCATCAGAGTCATAAAGGGCTCTAGTATAGAGGCTGGCCCCTGCCAGCCCTGGCACCAAACCTGGTACATCAAGGGCCAAGGGTGCATGCGTCCTGAGGAGCCTCATCTGTGAAGCCTGGCCTGAGGCAAAGCTTTGCTCCTGGCAAGCGCCAGTGGGTAGATGCCACCCTCTTCCCTCCTTACCGGCAGTAGTGGCCCAGCTTGTCACTGTTCTCTTTAGACACTAAAGTCTGTGGCAATGGAGAGACCCCTGACATTGGAGTTAGACCTAGGCTCAAATCTCAGCCCTGTCGTTTGCTATCTGTGTGTGGAAGTCACTTTGGACAAATCACTTCACTTATCCAAATGAGCCTTGGGTTCCTCATCACTAAAATGGGCACGATAACCCCTTTACCTCAAATCCTTGACTTGAGGGTTAGATGAGATGAATAGATTTAAGAGTACTTGACACCATTGGCCATCAGTGAGGAATAGTTCCCCCATATGGCCACTAACTAGGACTTCCCAGGTGGTGCTAGTGGTAAAGAACCTGCCTGCCAATTTAGGAGACGCAAAAAGATACGGGTTCAATCCCTGGGTCGGGAACATCCCTTGGAGAAGGGAATGGTGACCCACTCCAGTATTCTTGCCCAGAGAATCCCATGGACAGAGGAGCCTGGCAGGCTACAGTCCATGGGATCGCAAAGAGTTGGACATGACTGAAGCGACTGAGCATGTGGCCGCTTGCAGTTTCTTAGAAGGTGTTCCTGATCCAAGGTGTCCCAAATCTCTATCCCAGGACTTCATATGGCCCTGTTATTTACAGCTTCCAGTTCATGCCTTGTCCATTGCTGCTTATCCTGCGTCTTCTTATTCCCTGGGCTTTCTAAAGAGAAGAAACTTTCAGCCAGATGGAGCTGGAGGAGAAGATGACTGGCCCTGGGAGCTTCTAGAGAGGATGCTGTTGTAACTCTAGGTCAGAAACTTCAGTCTCTCCAACTGCAGTTCTCGTCCTCTCCTTATCATGCTGCTAGGGAGAGAGAGAACAGCTGGTTCCCATCCTCCAAATAATAAGCCTGCCGTGCAAATTGTTTTCCGAAATCATTAGGCCACAAAGATTCTATTCAGTTGCAATGTTTGCATTGGCCCCGCCCTCATTTCCCAGAAACTGGAAGACATTCACTCACAAGAGACACTTGCACAGAAACACACTGGAAAGACCAAGAGATCTTGGGTCAGAGGCCTGGTATAGATTTTCCCAGAAAAAGAAAGAACCAGGGTGATGATCTCAGTGGAGCCAGGAAGGCCCCTCAGCCCAGAGACCCAGAGCTTAGGAGGGATTTGAAATCTTCACACTTTTTGGAAGGACTCTGAGCAGCTGCTCAACCACAGAGGCAAGAAGTGAGCTGAACCAAGGCTTCCAGGTGCCTAGCCCTGTGCTAAGAGAAGAAAGAAGAAATGACGTAGTGTCCCCTGCTCTTGGGAGACTTGTGGTTTACTTTGAAGAGACAGCACACACCCAGACACACACACATGCCAAGGTAAATAGTAGAAAGTTTCCTACCAACAATGCATGAGGCATTACCTGATAACATATGTTCTGATCTGGATGGAGGGGCTTTAGAGGAGTTGCCAGAGAACCATACAGCAAGAAGAAAGCACACAGTATCCTTTCCTTGGCCGGCCATCAGGAAAGAGCCACTCTTCTCTTTCCCAGTCACAAAGACTTCATCACCCTTTGGCATTCTGGGAGACTTCACTATTTACCAATGATTAACCTGCAGTTTCTGAGAAGGCAATGGCAAGCCACTCCAGTACTCTTGCCTAGAAAATCCCATGGACAGGGGAGCTTGGTGGGCTGCAGTCCATGGGGTCACTACTAGTCAGACACAACTGAGCGAATTCACTTTCACTTTTCACTTTCACACATTGGAGAAGGAAATGGCAACCCACTCCAGTGTTCTTGCCTGGAGAATCCCAGGGACGGGGGAGCCTGGTCGGCTGCCGTCTGTGGGGTCACACAGAGTCGGACACGACTGAAGCAACTTGGCAACAGCAACAGCAGCAACCTGCAGTTTTCCCAGTGAATTAGGCCAGATGGTGACAACTCGAAGCTCTTGGCCACCTAGGTTCCTACTCGAGGATATTTGGTTGCACAGAGTAGGTAGTGGAAATGGGGGAAGAGAATTTTTTTCGAGTGATTGCAAAGCATTTTATTGCCATGATGGTGCAGGGATGTTCATTGAACTGCTCAGCTGCAGCCCAGCTCCTCCCCACTCTCCATGGGCTTTTACACGGGTATGTAAAAGGGACCTTTTAATTGCAAAGAGTTTTTCTGAGTTTCTGTTGAGCAAAACCAAGGGCTTTCCTGGACCCTTAGTCCTGAGCACTGGCACTAATTTCTCAATGAAGATCAGAGGGAGGAAAAGGGACTCCTTCTAGTTACAGAACACTCATTGTGTGCTGGAAACTGTGATAGGCACAGTGTAGAAATATGTCATAGATGTCTCTGAAAAAAAAAAAATCCAGATTATGAGCCCATTTTCCAGATGAGGAAAACTAAGTCACAACAAAGTGGAAGGACTTGAGCAAGGGCACAAATTTAGGAAGTAATTGAGTTTGGACTCCTACCTAGATCTGTCTGCCTTGAAAACCCTCTTTTTCTCACTCCCCACCCCAGAATGAGTGGGGTGGGGTGGGGCGGGTGGGGGGGTGGGATAGGCCCTCCCCAGGAAGACCAACTTGGCATCACTGATCCTGGGGTAGCTACTGCAAGGGTGAAAACTTCCTCATGGCCTCCAAAATCAGATTTTTTGTCTAAAGGGCCACAGGCTATCAATTCAGAAGGCCTAACTCCTGGGGATTCAGAGGCCAACCTATCTTGCTCCCAGACAGGCTTCTAGCCCAGGATGATGGAGTGTATCTTCCTAGGGGCAGAAAACAGCTTCCTGGCCTCCATCGGTGATCCAGTCTCTTGTACCTCAGCCACTATAGAGCCTTCAGTTGCGATAGAAGCCCAGAGTCTGGCACCCCTGACTGAGTCTTGTGTAGTCACACCAAGGGGTAGATGAGATGGATGAAACGTGCTGTAGAGTATCTCTTTTGCCGGAGACCAGTGTGAGTCTGAACCTACTCTCCGGTCTGCCACAGAATCCTGGCCCAGAATCCCAGAGAAGTCATATATGGTCTACTCTCCTGCCTGCAGAGAGACCAAACTGAACAGATGTCATTATGACAAAACTCTAGAATTTGAATATTCAGGTCAACTCCTGGCCAGGGGACTGCTTTCAGGACAGGCTCTGAGTATGCAGAAAGTGCCTTGGTTCTTAGAATTGCTGTGGGAAGCATTTTCCATATCACCAAAAACAGCTGCCTGGAGCCCAAACCTTCAGTCATTGCCACCACCATAACTAGCACCACCATGATTTCTTCCACCTTCATCGCCACCATTGCTGCTTTCATCACTATTGTCACCAACTTAATAAGATCTAACATCACTGTCCTAACCTGCCTTAACTTTAACATTTGTGCCACTGCTGTTATCACCAATAACCACCAATATCGCCAATCATGTGATTTCTATCCACTGCTGTCTCATCCACTACCTTCTCTGGAAATATATTTACATATTTAAAAGGTTAATTGCCGTTACTCTTCATTCAGAGAGATCCCTGGGAGCCCAATCCCTCTAGTCAAAGATCAATGAACTAACATAGTCATGTGAGTGGGGGATCTGTCAAAACCAACCTGTATCCCTGTTTTACTATTGACATGGAAATGTCCATTCACGTCAGGGGCCAGAGTCCTGCCAAAGTTGAGGGAATTCTGGATCTTGCCTGGGTCAAGTGCTGTTACCCTGGTTGATCTGGCACTGCATGGTGGAGTGGGGTGGGGAGCGGCTACTGAAGGCTGAGGGAGGAGCTGATGAAGAAAGGCCATGCTTAAAGGACCTTGGGAGGGGGCAGGCAGGGCCCAGAGGAGCCACCTGCTAGAAGAGAAGGCTAGGCTGCAGGGTGGAGGTCCCTGAAGCCTTGAAGTTTGCTTGCTCCCACGGCTGGCTCCCAGGAAGACCTATGCCCACGTGTCCATGGAGAGGAGGTGACTCATTCCAGGCTCCAGGGCAAGGTGTGAGAGGTGGCCTAGGACATGCCTTCCAAAGACTCTAATAGGGTATGTGAGCTTGTAAGTGTGTTTGTATGTGTGTGTGTGTGTATGTGTGTGTGTTGGGGGTAGGGAAATATATGCCCCTTTCTTTCTGAGCAGACCCTGAGTACTAAGAGTAGGGCAGGGCCAGCTCTAGGCTGGAGAGGGTAAGGGACTCCCTAGCTTATGCCCCTGGAGGAAGGCTTTGCAAGCCCAATGCCCCTTGGTAGCCTCCTTTGCCCAGATGGCAGCATCAGCTTCTGCTCCTTGACCTGCCTCCGTCGATCAGTTATGTCCGCAAAAGAGGGAGCTAGCTGTGGCTTATCTCTGTATGTATGAATGGAGAATGGCCTCAGAGATACTTTTATCCCTCTAGTGACAACATGCTCAATATGTTCCTTCCCTCTCTTTCCAAGATGCCAGTTCTATCTCAAGATAGGTCTGACTGTTCAAATCCCTGTTTACACACTGATAGGATGTCTGCAATCTGCTTCAAAATAACCCTTGGATAGGAAGTGGATAGGGATGAGAGTGGAACAAGATTGGCCACAAGTTGATAATTATTGAAGGTGGGTCACTGGTAAGCACATGAGAACTCATTAAGCTATTTTTGTCTGACTTTACCTATATCTGAAATTTTCCATCATAAAAAGTGAAAGCAAAACAGATCAAAACAAAGCAAAGCTCCAAAACCAGGTGTGTATTGAGCTGAAATCATACTTTCTAGTAGTTTGCACCCACAGATCCCAGATATGCCTACTTGGGCCATACAGACTACCCTTGTTCCCTCTGCCCTGTGTTGGCCTTTAGCTATTCGTACAAAAGCATAGTCTTTGGAGCCAAGCTAGTTGCTCAGTCATGTCTGACTCTTTGAAACCCCATCTGGGGACCCACCAGGCTCCTCCATCCATGGGATTTTCCAGGCAAAAATACTGGAGTGTGTTGCCATTCCCTTCTCCAGTGGACCTTCCCAACCCAGGGGTTGAACCCAGGTCTCTAGGATTGCAAGCAGACTCTTTACCATCTGAGCCACTAGGGAAGATCTTGGTAGCTCAGCTGGTAAATAATCTGCCTGCAATGCAGGAGACCCTGGTTCTCGAGAAGATACTCTGGAGAAGGGATAGGCTCCCCACTCCAGTATTCTCAGGCTTCCCTGGTGGCTCAGCTGGTAAAGAATCTGCCTGCAATGTGGGATACCTGGGTTCCATCCCTGGGTTGGGAAGATCCCCTGGAGAAGGAAACAGCTACCCACTCCAGTATTCGGGCTTGGAGAATTCCATGGACTGTATAGTCCATGGGGTCACAAAGAGTCAGACATGACTGAATGACTTTCACTTCACTTGTAGCCAAGCAGATTTGGGCTAGGCACTTGCTCTGTTACTTCCTAGATGTGTGACCTCCAGTAAGTTACTCCATTTCTCTGAGTCAGAGGATGGTGACTCCACTGAGGGGGTTCAACATCCATAAAATCCTCTACATAGTGCCTAGCACAAAGTGAGTGCTCAATATGATTGAACCCATGCACAACATTGCTATTTCAGACTAAGGTTCAGGGGCCCCATTGCACAGGATCAACATCCCCAGTTCCTCTGTCTATTTCTCACACTTTGCAGCTCTGCAGCCTGGGTGACTTGCCCTGGTTGTTTATCAATGCACCTCGGCAAATATGGGGTCGACAGTCAGGCCCCATATTCCACGTGGTCTGGATAGGCAAGGTACAGTAGAGCTATTGCCTCCCTCCATCTGGGAACTGTATTCCTATTTATACAGCCTAAGATTTCATAAGCTTTTTTCACCATCATGTCACACTGATGGCTTCTGTGAAGTCTGCGGTCAACTCGAACCCCTTGGACTTTTTCACTTGTGTGGCTGTTAAGCCCTGTCTCCCCAGCCTATATTTGTGTAGTTGGGCTTTGAGCCTCAAAGCAAGATTTCACATTGAATTCTGTTCAATTTTATCTGATGGGTTTTGGCCCCTGTTCCCAGTCTGTCGAGAATATTTTTTGTTTCCATTTTTCAATTCAGCATATTAATTGAGCCTCACGGCTTTGAATTTTGGGAAATCTGGTGGTGACCTGGCCGTCTGCATCCTCCTCTAGGTCATTAATAACCCTGATGAACAGGATGGGATGGAGATGCAGGACCCTAATTCCTTCCTGAGCGACATCAGTTAGGGCACTTCAAGTTCCATTGTTCAGCTACAAAATACTACAAATACAAATGCATAGAAACTTTTCCAGCCCACAGTTCTCCAACTTGTTCACAAGGACAGTGTTAGCTTCCTTGTCAGAGCTTTGCTGAACTCCAGAGACCAACATAGTCAGAAGACAGAGTGAGGCCCAGGTGACCCTGGCACGGCTTCCTCACTTCCCAGCTTCATTTGGAAGTTTCCTGACAAGCAGCAACTTGATGGTTCACCTGAGAATTTTGTCAAAGTTCCAGACTAAGGTAAGTGGCTCGATATCACCAAAGTCTACCTTTCCCCTATTTAGGAAAATTGATGCTATATTTGCAAATCTTTCCGTCTCCATGAGTTCTTAGAGTCATATCTGCAACTGTCTTCAGGAATCTGGACTTGAAGATGAAGTCATTTAAAAAGACAACAGTGCATTCAGCGTCATTGGGCTGGGCACTGCAGTGAGTCAGAGCAGTGCTTCCTCCAGTCAGTGAGCTGCCCGTCCAGTGGGAGAGGTAAGACACACCAAGAGTCCTAATAAAAGGTAGAAGGTGATGAGTGCCAGAAAAGAGGCACAGATACAATGTTGAGAGCTTTGGAATAAAAGGAGCTGAGCAGCTGAGAGGCAATCAGGGATAGTTTTGTGGAAGAGGTCATTTTGGAGCAGGGCCATGAAGCGTGGACAGGATTTGAACCTGTGGTGATGAGGTGAGGGAGTTTCTAGGCAGGTAGAAGAGCCTGAGTAAAGGCACAGAGGTGGGGACCTTGCTTGAGGTAGGTAGTGTGAATGGTGAGTAACAATCATAATTACTGCCATTTATGAAGCACTTCTCATGCACCCGGGATTGTAATAAGTGCTTTACATATATTATCATGGAATCACAATACCCACTGTGAGACAGGCATGAGGTATGCTCATCTTCATTTTACAGGTGAGCTAAAAGAGGCTCAGCAAGAGCAAATGACTTGCTGAGAGTCACACAACTAGCCTGTGGCCAAGCCAGGACTTTGAGCCAGAGCTGTCTGACTCCAAAACCTTTATTCTTATTTTTTTTTAATTTATTTTTTTTATTTTTTAAAAATTTATTAATTTTAATTGGAGGCTAATTACTTTACATTATTGTATTGGAACACATGTACACCCAGGGCAGATTCATGTCAATGTATGGCAAAACCAAAACCTTTATTCTTAACTAATAAGTCACACAGGTCTCTATCTCTTGGCCTCTTTTCCGCTTTGGTGCACCCTTGCCACTATTTGTTCTTCCCTCCTGGTCACAACTGCTTCTGGGTGCCAGGTTGTGGGCTTCTTCCCTGTCACCCCAGAGCAGCAGGCCTGGCCATTCCTTTGGATCTTGTGGTCTCCAAGATCAGGTCTCTGGGTGGCTCTGAAGGGGCTGCACAGCTAGCCCTCCCAGCAGGGAGCCTGAATGGGGAGACAGAAGTTACTTATCCTGCCTGCTGGAATGAGGGAAACTGCGCCCCTCCCCATTGCCGGTGCTCCTGGGCCTATCTGCTGGCTTCACTGCCTCCTGACTTTCCCTCTCCATGACTCCATTTTCCTATGGCTTTGTTGTCTGCCCCAGTTTGTAGCTTTGGTGTATTACCTTTCCATTTTTGAGTTCCACTGGAAAATCCTCTTAGTAGTTCTTTTACTTCTAATACCTTTCTTCTGTCTGGACTCCCAGCAGTTCTAACAACCTAGGCTGATATTTTGCTGCCCCCATCCCTCCTGTGCCTTCAAGCCATCATCCTTTGGAGGATGTTGGAGTGTGAGACCATAGTTCTCCAGTCCTCCACCCCCAGCCTTTTCCCTGGCTTCTCTGAACTCTGTATTCACAGTGCCCAGGGGCCATGGTGGGACTGAACCTTCCCTCACTATGGGAGCCAGTCCTGCTCACCTCCTCCTAGGGTGACCAGGCACTACCCCCTCCCCAGATGGGTCCCTCTGGTGAGACAGGACTGGACCGAAGATGTCTCTTGTCTCTGCCCTTTGAGAGACCCAGGTCACCAAGGGCCACTGTGGATGGGGCAGCTATTCCCCTTCTAACAGCAGGGGCCCAAGACCCACTACAGACCAGAGAGGGAATGTCAAACCCCAACCTCCCACTGCAGTGAGGGGGCTGCAATGGAAATTTTCTGGTGTGTTTGTGTGGGTACAGGCACGCATGCGCATGTGTGAGGGCCACGCCTCTCACAGGATGACTCCACCTCCCTTTCTAACAGATTCCTTCCTTTCTGTCACGGGCCCTATCCTATTAGGCATCAGTATTAGCATGCTGGTTCTATGTACCTTCAGGGACCATCATTTTGAGGTTCCTCTGGCTTTAACCTTTGCCCAGAGGAGCAGGAAGCCCTAACCAGGAAGTCTCACTCTGGCCCCATAAGCCACAGAACCCCAGTTCAACCTTCCACCATCACACCATCTCCTAGCTTGACTAAGCCCTGTCTGTTCTCTTCTCTCTTTCAAAATGAGGCAGCAGAGCACAACCCAAGAGCCTGCTCTGACTTTGGACGAGGCAGAACTGAGTCTGTGACCTGTCACCACCACCCTTCCCCACCCCGCTCCAAGCAGTCTTTTGCAAACAGATTAGCAAGTCCTATAATCCATTCCATGAACCTTGACTAGGATTTTAAAAGTGTGAAATAGAGTACATCTATGCAATAAGGATCAGTATTGTTTCATGAAACTTTTGTTTCCACTTAACATATACCTATGTTTACATACACACATATATGCATATACAAATACATGTTTGTTTGCTTTATCATGGATTGCAATGTAAAAAGAAAAAACCCTCTATAGTCTAGCTGTGTGACCTTAAACAAGTCACTTCCCCTTTCTGTTCTTCATTTTTCTTGTGTGGAAATAAGGATAATAATCCCTCCCTCTCTCTCTTTCCCTCTCGTTCCTCCTCTAGGTGAGGTCTGTGTGAGGTCTCTGGAAGCACTTTGAAGACAGGAGTGATTGTAACAGGTGATAGATGCCCATTATGCCTGCCTCCCCACCCCTGCTGTCTTTCTGTTTCCTCCCTGGGTCTTCTCAGCCACCCAGTAGCCAGTGTGGGCTATGCCAGGGCATCTCCAGGGTAAGGATCCTGGGTTGACCAGGATATGCCCTTGCTCTGAAGGGCACGGGCTCTGGACACAGACAGACCCAGTTTGAGGCCATGCTCTACTACTGTGTAGCTGTGAGGGCGTCAGTGAGTCACCTCATCATGTTAAGCTTCAGTTTCCTAATCTGTGAAATGGAATCACAAGCTTTACTTTGCAAAGCCATGGCAGCAATGAACTCTCACACAGAAAGAGGCATATCAGGCCTTTCTGGTCCCCTCTGAACCCTGCCAGTTTCCTCCATTTTACTCCAGTGGGGAGCACAGAGGAAATGCCTGCATGTATGTGTGTGTGTGTGTGTGTGTGTGTGTGTGTGTGTGTGAGAGAGAGAGAGAGAGAGAGAGAGAGAGAGAGAGAGAGAGAGAGAGAGGTTTATGTATGCTTGGGTTGGTGGTGGGGCGGAACAATATTTCTAATCCCTGAAGAAAAGAAACTTCCATCACATTTCCTCTATTTTCTCCAGGTGTCATTTTCATCTCAAACTCAGGAACCTCATTTACTTCTCTGAGCTTCAGTTTCCACAACTGTCGGAAGCAGGATCAGTGCTCTGGACCTCTCATCAGACAGTGGGCAGAGCATAGGAAGGGGTGTGAGTGTAAGGCTCAGGCACTGGCCTCTGCCCTCTGTGGGTGGCACCACCATGTGGCCTCTTCTCTAAGTTGAAGAAGTGGGGCTCCACCTGCTCAGACCGCCCAGGCCTCTCGGCACCTGGGCCCCAGGGAGGCAGGGGGGAACAAGTGTAGAAAGGTGGGCCTCTGCTCTGCACAGTTCCCACCCTTAGGCCACCAACAGCCCTGAGGCAGTGCACGCAAATGAACAGTCAGGCCCAGGACAAGGAGCAGGCAGTGCTTGCTCAGAGTTGGTCCTATTAGAGATGGAAGAAACCCAAGCTGGCTCAGGGCCCAACTTTGGGGTTGGGGGCAGAAAATGGGCCTATTCCATGAGAGGGGCAAGGGTGGGGTCATCATTCCCCTTGGGATGGAGGGGCTCCTACTCTTGTCCCCTGTGGTCTCCAGGGCCGCTCTCCAGGGCCCTGCCCCTGTCCAGCGTGCCTTTTGCAGTGTAGTTCGTAGTTCCCAAGATGAGAGTCCCCATGCTGAGTGGCCATGCACTCCATTTCCCATCCCTCCTCTCCTCTTCCTACTCCTCCTTGAAGCCGACTTGGCTGTTGACACCTCAGAGATATTTGTAGATCACTATCTCAGGAGGCCGTTGGCCTGACTCATCCCACAGCCAAGCCCTGTCTGCTGGCTCCTTTCATCTCCCCCTTGCAGCCAATCCCTTTGCTCCCTTAATCATTTTCTCTATCCTTCTAAATGCCCTCCAGCGAGTCTGGCTCCCTGCTTCTCTACCTTACCTGTTCTTCACTTGAGAATTCTTCAGGGGAACTCCACGCCACTCTCTCCCAGAGTAGACCACAGGAAAAGTGGTAAAGGTCACCAGAAGCTTGGTTGAGGCCTTGGTTTGGACTCTGGCTCCCTACACCAGAGTTTGGACAAATGACTTTGCTCTGCTGGGCCTCAGTTTCCTCTTCTGGCAAATGTGCAAAAATTATCCCAGCCCGCCCACATCACAGGCCTGTTGTGAGGAGCGAAATGAGATCATGTGTGGGAACAGCTCCCTGGAGACTGTCAGAGGCAGCGCCTTGGGCAGGACTGGGTCTGCTTTGCCCTGAGAAGCAGGGAAGAATGCAGTAGCTCCTTCCAGGCCCACACAGGCCCTGCTCACCTGCTCACACCTGCTGCCTCTCCTTCTTTGCCTGTTTCCCTCTATCCCTTCTTTCTTGATCTTTTTCTCTCATTTCATCTCTCTCTTTCTCTCTTGTTTCTGTCTCAGCAGAACAGTTCTCTTCCCAATCAGCTGCACTGCAAGCCTGGGCTGGTGCCCACTGAACCCCGCCAGGGAAGGAACGGGCAAGTCCAAGGCCACAGTTCCTGACACCCCAGCAAGCCCCAGAGACAGGAAGGGACTGGACACAGGGACTCGGCTGGGCTTTTCCACAGGTGCCTTCGCCATAGCAGTGCTGCAGATGGCTTGGTGGGGATGTAATTGCTTGCATAGAATTTTCACATTATTGATGCAAAACTAATATTTCCCTTTTTCAAATGTTGTCTTTCTTCCCCTGAGGGCATGTTTTGAGATGGCTTGGGCTCACTCCTCCTCTCTGAGCCTCAGTGTCCCTCTCTGTGCCATGAAAGGGGCTGGATTAGGACAAGGACAAGGGTCCTCCCAGCTTAGACTCTGTGTCACCTGACAAGTGACATCTTGTCAGCCACATCTCCCCAGAGGCCCTGGGGGTTTCTGTCTTGGAGGCTAGCTCAGGGTGTCTTCAACCAGGATACCTCAAACCTCAGCAGCCCTCCTTTCCAGTAGGTCTTCAAATGGGTCCCTTTCTAGAAAAGCACAAGACCAGCATCCCAGAGAACTGTCAACAGAAGTAGGCATGGGCTTCAGAGGTGGCCTTCGGTCAGCTAACTCACTTAGTTGTGTCTGACTCTTTGTGACCCCATGGACTGCAGCACAACAGGCTGTCCATCACCAACTCCCAGAGCTTGCTCAAACCCATGTGCATCGAGTCGGTGATGCCATCCAACCATCTCATCCTCTGTCATTCCCTCCTCCTCCCTCCTTCAATCTTCCCTGGCATCAGGGTCTTTTCCAGTGAATCAATTCTTCACATCAGGTGGTCAAAGTACTGGAGTTTCAGCTTCAACATCAGTCCTTCCAATGAATATTCACGACTGATTTCCTTTAGAATAAACTGGTTGGATCTCCTTGCAGTCCAAAGGACTCTCAAGAGTCTTCTCCAACACCACAGTTCAAAAGCATTGTTTGGAGCTCGGCTTTCTTTATAGTCCAACTCTCACATCCATACATGACCACTGGAAAAACTATAGCTTTGACTAGATGGAACTTTGTCAGCAAAGTAATGTCTCTGCTTTTTAATATGCTGTCTAGGTTGGTCATAGCTTTTCTTCCAAGGAGTAAGCGTCTTTTAATTTCATGGCTGCAGTCACCATCTGCAATGATTTCAGAGCCCAGAAAAATAAAGTCAGCCACTGTTTCCACTGTTTCCCCATCTATTTGCCATGAAGTGATGGGACCAGATGCCATGATCTTATTTTTCTGAATGCTGAGTTTTATGGTAACTTTTTCACTCTTCTCTTTCGCTGTCATCAAGAGGCTCTTTAGTTCTTCTTTGCTTTCTGCCATAAGGGTGGTGTCATCTGCATATCTGAGGTTATTTATTTATATGTCTCCCAGCAATCTTGATTCCAGCTTGTGCTTCTTCCAGCCCAGCGCTTCTCATGATGTACTCTGCATAGAAGTTAAATAAGCAGGGTGACAATATACAGCCTTGACGTGCTTCTTTCCCTATTTGGAACCAGTCTGTTGTTCCATGTCCAGTTCTAACTGTTGCTTCCTGACCTGCATACAGGTTTCTCAAGAGACAGGTCAGGTGCTCTGGTATTCCCACCTCTTTCAGAATTTTCGACAGTTTATTGTGATCCACACAGTCAAAGGCTTTGGCATAGTCAATGAAGCAGAAATAAATGTTTTTCTGGAACTCTCTTGCTTTTTCCATGATCCAGCGGATGCTGGCAATTTGATCTCTGGTTCCTTTGCTTTTTCTAAATCCAGCTTGAACATCTGGAAGTTCTCGGCTCATGTACTGTTAAGCCTGGCTTGGAGAATTTTGAGCATTACTTTGCTAGTGTGTGAGATGAGTGCAATTATGTGGTAGTTTGAGTATTCTTTGGCATTGCCTTTCTTAGGGATTAGGATGAAAACTGACCTTTTCCAGTGCTGTGGCCACTGCTGAGTTTTCCAAATTTGCTGGCATATTGAGTGCAGCACTTTCACAGCATCATCTTTTAGGATTTGAAATAACTCAACTGGAATTCCATCACCTCCACTAGCTTTATTGTCGGTGATGCTTCCTAAGGTCCACTAGACTTCGCATTTCAGAATGTCTGGCTCTAGGTGAGTGATCACACCATCGTGGTTATCTGGGTTTTTGTATAGTTCTTTTGTGTATTCTTGCCACCTCTTCTCAATGTTTTCTGCTTCTGTTACATCCATACCATTTCTGTCCTTTATTGTGCCCATCTTTTCATGAAATGTTCCCTTGGTATCTCTAATTTTCTTGAAGTGATCTCTAGTTTTTCCCATTCTGTTATTTTCATCTATCTTTTCATTGATCCCTGAGGAAGGCTTTCTTATCTCTCCTTGCTATTCTTTGGAACTCTGCATTCAGATGCTTATATCTTTCCTTTTCTCCTTTGCCTTTCAGTTCTCTTCTTTTCTCAGCTATTTGTAAGGCCTCCTCAGACAACCATTTTGCCTTTTTTTTTCTTGGGGAAGGTCTTGATCACTGCTTCCTGTACAATGTCATGAACAATGTCCATAGTTCTTCAGGCACTCTGTCAGATCTAATCCCTTGAATCTATTTCTCACTTCCACTGTATCATTGTAAGGGATTTGATTTAGGTCATACCTGAATGGTCTAGTGGTTTTCCCTACTTTCTTCAATTTAAGTCTGAATTTGGCAATAAGGAGTTTATGGTCTGAGCCATAGTCAGCTCCTGATCTTGTTTTTGCTGACTATATAGAGCTTCTCCAACTTTGGCTGAAAAGAATATAATCAATCTGATTTCGATATTGACCATCTGGTGATGTACATATGTAGATACAGCTCTTGTGTTGTTGGAGGAGGGTGTTTTCTATGACCAGTGCATTCTCTTGGCAAAACTGTATAGGCCTTTGCCCTCGTTTTGTACTCTAAGGCCAAATTTGCCTGTTACTCCAGATGTCTCTTGCCTTCCTACTTTTGCATTTCAGTCTCCTACAATGATGGAGAAGGCACTGGTGACCCACTCCAGTACTCTTGCCTGGAAAATCCCACGGATGGAGGAGCCTGGTAGGCTGCAGTCCATGGGGTCACTAAGCTTCGGACATGACTGAGCGACTTCACTTTCACTTTTCACTTTCATGCATTGGAGAAGGGAATGGCAACCCACTCTAGTGTTCTTGCCTGGAGAATCCCAGGGATGGGGGAGCCTGGTGGGCTGCTGTCTATGGGGTCGCACAGAGTCGGACACGACTGAAGCGACTTAGCAGCAGCAGCAGCTCCTACAATGAAAAAGACATCTTTTTTGTGTGCTATTTCTAGAAGGTCTTGTAGGTCTTCATAGAACTGTTCAGCTTCTTCAACATTACCAGTCAGGGCATACACTTGGATAACTGTGATATTGAATGGCTTGCTTTGGTACAGATATCATTCTGTCATTTTTGAGATTGCATCCAAGTACTGCATTTTGGAATCTTTTGTTGAATATGAAGGCTACTCCATTTCTTCTAAGGGATTCTTGCCCACAGTAGTAGATATAATGGTCATCTGAGTTAAAGTCACCCATTCCTGTCCATTTTAATTCGCTGATTCCTAAAATGTCAATGTTCACTCTTGCCATCTCCTGTTTGACCACTTCCAATTTACCTTGATTCATGGACCTAACATTCCAGGTTCCTATGCAATGCAATTCTTTACAGCATAGGACTTTACTTCCATCACCAGTCACATCCACAACTGGGTGTTGTTTTTGCTTTGGCTCTATCTCTTCATTCTTTCTGGAATTATTTTTCTACCCATCTCCAGTAGCATATTGGGGACTTACCTACCTGGGGAGTTCATCTTTCAGTGTCCTATCTTTCTGCATTTTCATACTGTTCATGGGGTTCTCAAGGCAAGAATACTGAAGTTGTTTGCCATTCCCTTCTCCAGGACGTGGCCTTGGAACAGCCAAAGAACAGGTCATCTCCCTGCAGGCAATGGAGACAGAAAGTCCTGCATTCTAATCCCAGCAATTCTGCCGCTGACACTCTGTGTGATCTGGGGGGAGTCACTTCTCCCTCTGAATCTAAGTGTCTTCACCTGGAAAAATGGGGATAAAAGAGTCATGGGATAAAGTAATGGACTTGTGAAAGCACTAGGTACCATGCCTGGCTCATCAGATACCCAAAAGGTTATTTTCTTTTTTCCCCTCAGTCTTTCCTGGGCACACATTACCGGGTGACCTTCTACTGCCCTCTCTCCTTCTTTCTCTGGGCTGGAAAAGGCAGCTCCAGGCCGGCCACTCTCCAGAGAGGAGCTGACCAGCTGGGGGATGGGGTTCACCCTTGATGCTTCAGAAGCTGCTGAAAGCCTCTTGGGAGAGAGAGGGACAGTTGGCAGAGGAGAGGGCAAAGCAGAGACCAAGAGAGATAGAAAGCTTCAAGCAGGGAGAGAGACAGAAGCAGAGAGACAAAGAGAGCCAAAGAAATGAGATACAGGAAGACACACACAGGGACACAGAGAGATGGCCAGAGCTAGAGTAAGAGACAGGTTGGGAGAAAGGCAAACAGAGAGAGAATGGCAGAAGCAGAGAAGTGGAGAGCATGCACGGAGAAGGAAAGGGGCCTGGAGAGGCAGACAGAGTGAGCTGGAAAGAGAAACACAGACCACTAGAAAGAGTGGGAGACAAGGAAAGAAGGAGACAAAGACAGAAAGAACGGCGATGGAGATCTCGACTGTGCAGGAAGGGAGGAAAGAGAGAGGGGGAGGGGTGGAGGGGAGGGGGTGGGAGTTGTTAGTTCAGGGCAGAGCGCAAGGCTGACACAGCACATTCTCTGTACTCCCCTTCTCTCGCTCCCACAGCCGGCCTCCAGCTGCCCCCTCCCCTTTCTTTATCACTGGGCCCTTGGCGGGAAAAGGGGCCCTGCTGCCTGCTCCTTCTGCGCATTATTCTATGCCAAGGTTAGCTAGTGCTCCCCAGCCCCTTCCCCACCCTCTACCTCCTCCTTAGCAGCCCAGGGCCCAGGTGGGGAGGAAGCAGGTGACCACCCCAGGGAGAGAAGGCAATGTTCCGACTCTTCAGCAGTCTGCAGGGGAGGAGGAAGGCAGCCAGGGAGGAGGCTTCTCTGCCTCATTTCCTTGCAAACTACCTCTGATGCTGTCATCTCCTGAAGGGTTTGCAGGGTACTTGGTCTCCTCTGAAGTTCTGGGTCAGACCTCAGTCTTGGGCCCAGGATTGCCGCTGAGTCCAGCACCACTTCTGATATTGTAATGGCCCCTAGGAGTTCTAGGTGGCCAGCTTGCCTTCCTGAGTGGAAGCAAATCTCGTTTTTCCTCAAATCAGCATCTGTCAGCTCCATGGGCCTGACTGGTCTCTGAAGAAGCTGAAGGAGCTCCAGAAAGAAAGCCAGGAAAACGAAAGAGAAGTCATCAGGCCTTCTTGTTCACCAAGCTGGGTTCTTCAGGAATGGACAAGATCAAGGTCCTGGGGGTGGACTTGTTTCCTGTGGAACTCCACAAAGTTTAGGCCCTGTAGGAAGGGAAAGGAAGGCCCTGAAGGGGGGCACAGAAACTTGGCAGCAGTGTCAGATGGCTGCTTGGGGTCCTGCTGCTTTTGGGGTATTAGGATTAGGGACAGCTAGACAACCACAATGTCAAGGGCAAGACTGGACACAGAGAGAGAGAAGTTGAGAATGCAGCATGCTCTCCCCTTTCTTTCCTCTAAGTAGACATTTCTGGGTCCCTGAGAAAGGTCCCTCTTGATTTTTGCCCCTCCCTCCCCACTTTGGGAAATTAGTTGTCTAGGGAGGGTACAGGAACATGAGTTCCTAGCTGTAGGAGGATTATTTGAAGGAACTGGAGCTGCTTATCCTGGAAAAGAGAAAACTGTGGGGAAGGATGAAAGGCATGGTGTCCATCTTAAGAAATCTGAAGAGCTACCATGTGTCAGAAAATTTACAGAAAATCTTTTATCTGGATAAAACTCCTCAGGTCCAACCTTGAGTTTGCTGCTGCTGCTAAGTCACTTCAGTCGTGTCCGACTCTGTGTGACCCCATAGACGGCAGCCCACCAGGCTCTCCCGTCCCTGGGATTCTCCAGGCAAGAACGCTGGAGTGGGTTGCCATTTCCTTCTCCAATTCATGAAAGTGAAAAGTGAAGTCGCTCAGTCATGTCTGACTCGTAGCAACCCCATGGACTGCAGCCTACCAGGCTCCTTCATCCATGGGATTTTCTAGGCAAGAGTACTGGAGTGGGGTGCCATTGCCTTCAACCTTGAGTTTAGGGACTACCTAAAGACCAGGAAAAACCTGAGGTGGAAGTATAGATCATATAGTACTCTTTCTAACCACAACCCCCACCCCCCTTCCCACCCTGCAAGTCACCTCCCCATCTCTTAGAGTTTATAAAGCAGAATGAGCTAAAGAGAGAAGGGACAGGGAGGAGAATTCTGACTATTAATAGGGAATCACCTTCCAACAGCCAGAGCACTCTAAGAAGGGAAAGGTGCCAAATTCCCTGGGGCTGGAGATATGCAAAGAGAAGTTCTAGGCAGGATGTGAGATGGGTATGGAATGAGATGGTCTTCAAAGTTCCTGCCAGCCTTCATTCACACTCTGAGGCTGAAGTGAGACAGTCAGAAATGTAGCAAGAACCACAGCTGTCCCCTGGGTTGCAGAGCTGTGTGCCCCAGGAACCTCCCTCCCATCTCTGGGCTGCCCTTTCCTCATTGCCTTCATGCCCCTACTCTGCCTCTTGTAGCCCTGGGTTTGGCTTCCCCAGGGTCTGCTGGAGCCTAGAGGAGTCCCAGGATCACTGCCTAGTCTTCTATGGAGCTCACATCCCAATTTCCTCTGGGTTCGTGTCTGGGGATTTCATTGATGGAGGCAGAAACTGAGGTAAACAAAATCAGTTCAGAGTGGGGCAGGGGTGCTGGGTGTGACAAAGCCAGCCCATAAGCCACCTGGAAAGATGGTAAGCAACTGTCCCTGGAAGTCTTTTGAGAAAATGCTGCTTGACCACTGGGTGAAGCACTATGGAGGGGCGATCGTGCTGGACTAAGAGCCTGCAAGGGGAAGATTCATGGATCTGTCTGGGCTACGCCAAGCAGGTGTCTCCTGGGCCAGGGCCAACTGGAAAAAATACTCACTGGGCCCAGTGTGGGCCTCTGATCTCATGGCTGGCAGCTCCAGGAGGCCCCCACCCCAATTCACCTGCCCAGGCGGACTCTGTCTGAGCTTGGCCCCACCTTCTGTCTGGCCAGGTGCGACAGGGTGGAGTGGCTCTGCGCAGACCTGAAATGAAGACCACATGGCACTCTGAGTCCCACCCATGGGAGAGGGGCCTGGCCGGGGTTGAGCCTGAGTTCAGATGAGCCTCTCACCTTCAGGGCCTCCCCCTGAGTGGAAGAGGAAGCGGCCAGGCCGCCATTCCTTTGAGGGCTCTGCAGGCTCTTTTTCTAGCTCATTTTTTCTCTTGCTTCCTCAGAGCCCCAGCTTGGTGGCCCAGGCCCTTTCTGCCTGGTTGGACTGATCCTCTCTTATCTCCGCCCCCATCAACATTCCTCATTCCAGCTTCCCCATCCCAAGCTGGGACACATACCTGAAGGGCAGATCAAAGGCCCACAGCTGCTCTTGTCAGCTCCCATTAGACCTCAGCTGAGAAAGGGAGCCCACCCTGGCAGGCTGCCCTGTCCCCTTAACCCTGCTTTCCACAGCCTGGGCTTTCAGAGGCAAGCTCACCCCTAGGTGGTGCCTCCAGATGCTGAGGGGGCCCGGCCCCTGCAGCCCATCCCCCTCCTCTCTTCTCTGTGGAGGAGAGAATGCCTCAGATGCCTGAGTGGGAAGCAGGCCTAGAGCCTGGGCCCTGGGCAGACAGTCACATGGACAGTGCTAACTCTGGTCCCTGGGGAAGGCCAGTCCCTGTCACAGCTGCCCCACGGTGGGTACTGCTAGAGGAGATGAGGGCTGAGAAGGCTGCTCGCCAAAGGCTGGCCATGTTCACAGGAGCCTCGAGGAGTACTAGGCTTCCTTCCCAGTCATATCATGTCAAGATTGCCTTCCAGGCCCTTGTGACCAGTCTTCATTCACATCACCTGTTGCACTGGTCTGCTCTTAACTTCCCCAAACACACATCCCATATTTTCCCTGCCTCCATGCCTTTGCACTCATTTTCCAACCCACTTAAGATGCCCTTCTCCACCTGACAAAATCCTACCACACAGGAAGAAATAAGATACCAAGTTACATACACAGTTCATTTCTTTTTTGTTTATTTTGGGTTTTGTTGTTGTTGTTGTTTGCTTATTTATTTATTTATTTGTGGAAAAGGAATATAATAATGACTTATTCTTACTAAGCACTTACTATGTTCCAGGCTCTATTCTAAGGGTTTTCAGTTCAGTTCAGTCGCTCAGTCGTGTCTGACTCTTTGCAACCCCATGCACTACAGCATGCCAGGCCTCCCTGTCCATCACCAACTCCCGGAACTTACTCAAACTCATGTCCATAGAGTTGGTGATGCCATCCAACCATCTCATCCTCTGTTGTCCCCTTCTCCTTCTGCCTTCAATCTTTCCAAGCATCAGGGTCTTTTCCAGTGAACCAGTTCTTCGCATCAGGTGGCCAAATATTGAAGTACCAGCTTCAGCATCAGTCCTTCCAATGAATATTCAGGACTGATTTCTTTTAGGATGGACTGGTTGGATCTCCTTGCAGTCCAAGGGACTCTCGAGAGTCTTCTCCACAGTTCAAAAGCATCAATTCTTCAGCGCTCAGCTTTCTTTATGGTCCAACTCTCACATCCATACATGACTACTGGAAAAATCATAGCTTTGACTAGATGGACCTTTGATGGCAAAGTAATCTCTCTGCTTTTTAATATTCTGTCTAGTGTTCATTGGAAGGACTGATGCTAAAGCTGAAACTCCAATACTTTGGCCACCTCATGCGATGAGTTGACTCACTGGAAAAGACTCTGATGCTTGGAAAGGTTGGGGGTGGGAGGAGATGGGGACGACAGAGAATGAGATGGCTGGATGGCATCACCGACTCTATGGACATGAGTTTGAGTGAACTCCGGGAGTTGGTGATGGACAGGGAGGCCTGGCGTGCTGTGATTCATGGGGTCGCAGAGAGTCGGACACTACTCAGCGACTGAACTGAACTGAACTGAAATGTTTTATAATTTATTTAATCTTCATGACAACTCTAGGGATTAGGTACTGTTACTCTCATCACCATATTCCGGATGCACAAAATGAGGTCCTGAAAGGTACGACATCTTCCTCAGTGACACACAGCTAGTGAGTGGCAGAGCTGGCTCAGAGTTCAGGCTTTGAATCCTCACACTGTACAGCTTCTCATTTGTGGAACTGCAGCAAGAGAAGACTGGGCACTTACATGCCTACCTTAATAGTGATACTCTCCAGGGGAGTGATGGAGCGTACATTAAGGAGAGTTCATGTTTGCTATGTTCTACAGTGTATGTGGATTTGGAAGCAGGAGAATGTGGTGTTAAGCATGGAATCTCTGGGGTCACAGAAATCTGAAACCAAGTCACAATTTTCCTACTCTTTGCATGAATCACATGAAGCACCTCACTGTGTCCTTTGGGTTTCTGCTTGGTCATTGGTCAAGGGATAATAATAATACCTATTTTTAGGATTTTGGGGCTTCTCTGATAGCTCAGTTGGTAAAGAATCTGCTTGCAATGCAGGAGAACCCAGTTCAATTCCTGAGTTAGGAAGATCCGCTGGAGAAGGGATAGGCTACCCACTCCAGTATTCTTGGGCTTCCCCTGTGGTTCAGCTGGTAAAGAATTTGCCTGCAATGCGGGAGACCTGGGTTTGATCCCTGGGTTGGGAAGATCCCCTGGAGAAGGGAAAGGCTACCCACTCCAGGATTCTGGCCTGGAGAATTCCATGGATTATATAGTCCACGGGATTGCAAAGAGTCAGACAAGACTGAGTGACTTTCACTTCACTTTAGGATTTTTATCTTGATGAACTGAGGTATTGAATGAGTAGTAGCACTTAACTTTAATAAACCAAGAAGTGTTAATTTTTAAAATCAAGGGAAAAGACTGTAACACCACGTTCAACAAGGCTCTGTCAAAAGCTACCTCCCTGTGCTATACAGTAGGTCTTTATTAGTTATCTATTTTATAAATAGTAGTGTGTATATATTAATCATAATCACCTAATTTATCCCTTCCCTCCATGTTTTCCCTTTGATAAGCATAAATTCAATTTTGAGATCTGTGAGTCTGTTTCTGTTTTGTAAATAAGCTCATTTGTGTCATTTTAAAATTAGATTCCACATATAAGTGATATCATATGATGTTTGTCTTTCTCTGTCTGACTTACTTCACTCTAGGTTCATCCATGTTGCTGCAAATGGCATTATTCCATTCTTTTTTTTTATGGCCGAATTGTATTCCATTTTACCACATCTTCTTTAGAATGTACCCAATTTTGCAATCATATAATACACATTAAAATTTCTTTAAAAAAAAAAAAAGGCTGCCTCCTCAGGAAGGCTTTACTTCCACCCTTTCTTCCTCATCCCATTCCAAAGAGCAAACCATCACTCATTCTTCTATCCCTGACATGCCAGGTGACATGTCCAGTGTCTCAGCAGCAGGGGTCGTTTCTAATCATTGCCTGCTTCTCCAGGACATAGTGCAGGACCAGAGCACAGATGGGCCTTGGTAAGCTTATTCGCCAAACACTTGTGAATCACCTCCTGGTGTGCATGGGACGCCAGAGCTGCACAAGGAGAGAAAGCGCTGCCCCTGCTCTCGGTCAGTTCACGTTTTAGGGTGGGAGATGACATTTTCAATCATAGTATACTGACAGAGGAAATTAGACGAATACATTCCCTCATTGCCAGGTGTTATTCATAGAGACTTATCTGTGATCATTATCCCATTCATAACCCAAACTGGAAGGGTACGGAGAGGATTCCTAGAGGAGGAAGTACCTGGAAGACAAGTAAGTTTGGGCTTGGTGTTCCAACAGTGACATTGCTGGGGAACAGTGCTGGGAGATGTATTTGTACCCTTGGTCTGCACAGGCTTGCTAGTGACACTAAGACTGGAGTCTCAGCAGCAGCCCCACAGGCTAGTGCTTGAAGGCAGAGGTCCCCTTCTGCTCCCCCTTCACCATGCATCTGTGTCCCAGGAAGTAGGAGCAACCTATACAGGAGCCAGAAGTGAGGGGCACTGGGTGCATTTACAGAACTGTGAGTCATACAATCGACCTGGAGCAGGGAGGCCAGGGGCTAATGGTCAAGGAGGAGAGTAAGGAAAGAGCAGGCTGGAGAGGTAAACGGGGGCAGGGCTCTGAGTTAGGGTTGGACTTGAGTTATAGTGTGGACTTGATCTTGTAGGCCAAGGAGAATTACTGGAAGGTTTTGAAGTGATGTAATCAGATACATACTTCAGAAACTTCACTGGGTGTGTGAAGAAGATGAGCTCAGTATGGGTCCTGTTGAATTCAAGGGGTCTGTCTGCGGGATGCTCCAGCTGGGATGGGGCCGAAACTCAGGGGATAGGGCTGGAATGGAGGCCTGGGGTGGGGATTATCAGCACACAAATAGGAACTGGAGCTGAGAGGAGATGAGCTCATGTGAGAAGACTGGGTGGCGTGGAAAAATAGGAGGAAGAAATTGAGCAGTGGGCCTTCCAGCAGCCAAGGAATGGGAGAGAGAATGAAGCCAACAAAGGAAACAGAAGAATAGCCAAAGAGTTTGGAGGGGAACCAGGCAAGAGTTGGGGGTGGTCAGTGAACACTTGTAAAATGAACTTGGAATAGGTGTGACGGAGGTCAGCTATCAAAAGGAACCCTTGCTGGTGAAGAGTTAAAGGCAAAGAAAGAATCAAGCAGCATATTTACAGATTAAATACTAGTCATAATATAGATTCCTGGGCTGTCCCCCAGAGATTCTGATTCAGTCAGTCTGGGTGGGGCCCCGGAATCTTCATTTCCAACCAGGATCAAGAGATCCTGGGGCAGTTGTTTGTGGCATTGACTTTGAGAATTGCTGTGTCTCAGCGTCAGGTAGAGAAAGGCAGAGGGTAGGGAAGATGCTCTGGTGGCCTGCCCCTATGGAGAGAAATGCAGGATGACCAGCAGCATCCCCCACTACACAGCTCGCTTGCCCATCCAGCCCCCACCCTGGGACCTTTTTCTTAGAACCCAGGTGCAGGCCCGGAGCCCAGCCAGGAGTAAACTGAGCCTCAGCGTGGAAAATATGGAACCAAGATATCCGGGTAGGGGGTGGGCGGGAAGGAGAATAATGCAAACCAGGCAGATCTGCCCGAGAAAGAGTAAGGGAAGGCGGGCCAGGGACTCTTGAACAGCAAATGAGATAGGAGCTTGCAATGTGATACGGTATCCCGATAAAGCACCCCCCCCACCCCCACCACCGCTCTTGCTCTGGCGCTCTCTCTCTCTCTCAAGGACTGCATGGGGCTGAGCTGCTGCAGCACAGAGCCAAAGCAGAGTATCCCCCATCTCCAGCCTCAGCCTTGCCAGGACATCACCTTGAGTATCTTTATCCTCATTGAGGCATCCTGTGGAGAAGGGACGGGTTACTGAAAGGCACCAGGCATTGCCGCTGGGCTGAACCAGTCAAGGCTGTGAGACAGCCGAATTCTAGTGTTCTGTAATGTGGAACCCTGGGTTCCAGTCCCAGCTCTACTGCTAATGGGCTGTGTGATCTTGGATAAGACACTTAACCTCTCTGGGCTTCTACTTCTACTAATATATGAGCAGGATAGGGGTGGTAGGGGCTACAGCATGTGGACTCTCCAAATTCTACTATGCAGAAGCTTCATGGACTGATGGATTTTCACCTGTTTTGTTCTGACCCCAATGTAGGGATGAAAAGGGAATCAGGGGTCCTAGCACTTACTGGGTGCATGCTTTGTGCTTGGGACTGTGCTGAGAGTTGTATCTTCAGTCTCTTGTTTTAGCTTCACAACAGCCCTATGAGGAAGGAATTATACCCATTTTACAGATGAGGACACTGAGGTTTTGGAGAACTGGCTGTTGAGTACGGAGATTGGGGAAAGGAGAGGCATGGTCTCAGCCCCTGGACATGATCCCCTAGGGCAAGAATTCCTGGATCCAGTATTTCCAACCCCAGAGTTTAACACTCTCCTAGCAGTCTTTGTCTGACTAATCGGCCCATTGCTCTGAGTAGCAGCCCCTCCCCCTCCAAGCCCATAGGCCAATACTTCCCCAGGGGAATTGG
Organism: Moschus berezovskii; assembly: GCF_049115385.1. Classification (NCBI taxonomy): domain Eukaryota; kingdom Metazoa; phylum Chordata; class Mammalia; order Artiodactyla; family Moschidae; genus Moschus; species Moschus berezovskii. Next base: position 60,959,168 of record NC_142488.1, on the reverse strand, counting down.
ACACATGGCTTTCCATATGGCAGGAAGGAGAACACCTGACCTAATAAGGGGCCAGCCAGGTCTTTGAAATGTCTTTTTGACACACCCAGGGAAGCCGGCAGCCCTGGGCAGCTCTCAATGTGAGGTCTGGGCACAGAGGTCCTCTCTGCCAGCCTCCCTTTCACCTTGATCCATCCCAGAAGTCTAGCTCTCTTGACAGGGATCCTCCAAGCCAACCTAATGATTGCCAGGTGGGGGTGGAGGACCAAAGGCAGAAGCCCACCTTGCCCCAGCTCTAATTGGCTTCCCAGCAAGTGGGGATGGTGCTCACTCTGAGCTGAGCCTGGATTATCTCAAACCAGGACACCTATCTGGCCAGCCAGACCCAGCCAGCCCTTCCATTCCCCGACAAAACTCTCCCCTTGGGCTTTCCACCATGGCTTGTCTCTGGGGTCTTTCCTGGGACATGGGTCCGGGTCCAGAATTCCGGAATTCAGGCTGCCCTTATAGAGAACCTACTCAAAGCCACACCTGACAGTCTGTGTGGGTGTAGCGATGGGATGTGGGGCTGCCCAGAGTCAGGGCCCTTTCCTCCCTTCTCCCTGGGAGCCTTGCTCTAGGCCTTTCTTCCCTCCTCTCTACTTGTACAAATCCATGAGGCTTCTGAGACCCAAATTATGGCCTGATTCCTATTGACTTACAGTTTGCCTTGACCAGGTCACTGGCCCCCATCGACATCTCAATGTCTTTTCTAGCGGGGACAAACCACACTTCTATAGGTCTACTCTTCTTGAATGACTTTACTGGTGTGACATCTCTCTGCAAAAAGATAAAATGAAGTCCCAATTCCTTAGCTTGGTATTCAAATCCTTTGGCCATTTCACCTTGCTTCTCTTCCAGAAAGAAAGTCTTATAGTCACTTTGGACCCCTCTGTCTTCCCAAACACAATAGGTCTTCCTAACAGCAGTGCTTTTGTTCAGGCAATTTCTCTGTTTGGGAGGCTTCTCCACTCACTCCTACCGCTCCAGCAATTTATATCTTCCCAGGTCCAGCTGAAGTGGGAAAATGAAGGGCTCCTTCTTTGGTCTGCAGGACCATTGTCGGTTCCCACAGTACCTCTGTTCCTCCAAATATTAGTGGAATATTTGAATGTCTCCTGGATGCAAAGATAAGTATTGAATTGTAAACATAAGAAATACCTATGATTGACTTCCTTCACATAGGGCCTTCCCCCTTCCACCTAGACAATGCCACTAAGGATTCATTTCCATATCATTCACTATTTAACAGAAAATTAACAGGTTGTAGAAACTGCTAATGAGCTGAGTTAGAGGATATAGGCAATGTCACTAACTCACTGTATGTGTAACCTTGGGCAAGTCACTTTCTTTTACAGCCTCAGTATTTTGTCTGGCAGGTAGTGCAGCAAAATGATTAAATTCACAGATTATAGAGCTGGAATGGGGCTTCTCTGGTGGCTCAGTGGTAAAGAACCTGCCTGCCAAGGCCAGAAATGCAGGTTTGATCCCTGGGTTGAAAAGATCCCCTAGAAAAGGAAATGGCAACCCATTCCAGTGTTCTTGCATGGAAAATCCCATGTACAGAGGAGCCTGGTGGGCTATAGTCCATGAGGTCACAAAGAGTCAGACATAACTTAGCAAAAAAAAAAAAAAAAAACAGCATCAAGTCACACCTTTGCTGTGCATTAGTTCTGTTACCTTGGGCAAGTTACTTTACCTCTTTGATCTTCAGCTGTCCCATATTAAGAATGGGGGAAATAACAATACCTATTAATGTTGTGAGAATTAAGTGAGTTAATAAATGTTAAGACACTCAGGGCTACAGTAAGTTCTTGCCAAGTGCTGGCTGCTGTTATGATTAATCATATTACCTGTCAAAAGGGGCTCAAGATCCCTGGCAGTTGAGGTGGGAGCAGGAATTAAAGGAATGAGAGGGCAGAAAAAGTCCTCTCTATGCTGTGGTCTAGGGACTGCATGGCAGATGTGAGTTGTCCTGTGGAAACAGGCAAGTTGTGTTTCTGTGCAATGGAACCGTCTAGCAGGCAGGGTATGAGTGTGTGCAGCTGATCTGTCTGCATGTTCCTCGGGGTTTGCAGTTCCCTCTTGAAAATGAACTCAAAGGAACTCCCAGGACAGGCAGATCTTCAGCTGCTGGCCCAGCAGTTCATGAAGTCTCATGAACTTTCCCCACCCTTCTCTCATTGGATCTCTATGACAGCCCTTGCCAAGACCAGAAAATGAATTGGAAGCCCCCTTTTGTTTTAGTGATAAAAATGGGGCTCAAGGGAAAGGGAAGTGATTTGCCTAAGGTCACACAGCTAAACATGGTCAAGGACTCAAGCCCCAGCCTTCTGATTCCATCACTGAGGGCTGGAAGGAGAAATTCCAGAAGACAGACTGTTATTTCTCTCCCACTCTTTCTGCCTGTGATGAGTTCCCTCCAGTTCAGCAAATATGCCTGTCCCAAGTCCAGTGCCGGGTACCAAAGACCCAGAGGTGAAACCATACGGCCTCTGCCTTTGGTGTCTAAGGGCTACAGATGCCAGAACCTAGAATTGTTAGTCAAAGGAGCCAAGAGCTGCTAAGAACTGCAGTGGAGCCACATACAAAATGTGGCAAGAACACAAAGGAGGGAGGGCCAGTGGCATTTGGGGCCAGGATCCAGGGGGCCCAAGGGAGAGAGGATGGGGACAGAGGAGAGACAGCATTCAAAAGAGTGGGCAAAGATCCTGAGCTGGCAGTGAGGTGTTTGGCCTGGAAAGGGGTTGAGCCACTTGCAGTTGGTGGTGGTGCTTTGTGGTTTTGTCACTAAGTCGTGTCCAACTCTTGTGACCCCATGAGCTGTAGCCTGCCAGGATCTTCTGTCCACAGGATTCTCCAGGCAAGATTACTGGAGTGGGTTGCCATTTTGTTCTCCAGGGGATCTTTCCCACCCTGGAATCAAACCTGGCTCTCCTGCATTTCAGGCAGATTCTTTACTGACTGAGCTATGAGGGAATCCCTAAAGGGATGAATGCTGGGCTGCCATTGATGAGCTGGTGTAATGCCACCAGCCTCTTTCTTGGGCTTGTTCATTTCTGCGTTGGTCACAGTGATAAATAGGACAGAGAGTTCTTAGCAGAACCATATCCTCACGGGGTTTCTGTGCAGAAGAGGTGAGGAAGAGTGGGCAGAAACCAGGCCAGGATAGCTAGCTAGAGCAGGGACAACATCTGGAGTACATGAGGTTGAATCACCTAAGCTTTGGGGGAGCTGGGGTCATGGTGGAGTCTCTGCTACCAGCCTCTGACCTCCTTGGTGATTCCTGGACATGCAGATTTGACAGAGGAGAGTCTTGACCTAGTCGGGTTGCTGGAACATGCTGGGCACAGAGCCCAGGTGTCCGAGACCACGCAGAGCAAGCAGGCATCCTGGGGTAGGGGGTCTGAGTCATCAACTCTCAGTCATCCAGAGCAAACTCTCTCCTGATCTCAAGTTCTCAGCAGCACGGAGGCCTGTTCTATCCACTTGACATTCATTATCTCAATGCATCCTCATGCTAGCCCTGCAATGTATACCGCCGGTATTGCACAGAAGGCTCAGCAGGAAGGGACCTGCCTCAGGTCACGTAGAAGTAAGTGGTGGCCCACCTCCCACTCGCGGCCTCCCATGGTGAGGCTGCCTGAAGCAGAGCACTCCGCTGCTCTGGGTATCACAGGGGAGGAAACTGACAGGCCCTCTAGGGACCCCGAATTGATGCTGGTGCTAAATTGTGAGAGAAATGCCTCATGTGGGCCCTTGCCTGGGGGCACTGAGCAGCCCAGTGGACAATGTCCTGAGCAACAGCTTGACAAGCCACAAGACACCGTTTACACATGGCTGTTTTCTTCTCGCTTTTCGTCAGATAATGTTTATTTCTCTTCTTGATTATGAAAGGCACACAGGCATGCCTGTTTCTTGAAAGGGCCTTTGATAAGAGCCGAGGGCAGTACATGAAAGTGCTGCTCCATGAGGGCCATTCTGCCAGCGCCTACAAGCATGTGACCTGGGTGGGTTTTTGTTTTGTTTTGCTTTGTTTGAGATGAGGGGAACAACCAGAGGAGTGGGTGCCCACCATGGCCCATCCACTCTTTCCCCCAAATAGCAATTCTCACAGAAGTGCTTTCATTCCTCACGCAGGGGCCCTTGCTCCTCTTCCACTCCAGGGCAGGGCCTCTCTAGACCTCCAAAGGCCCTAGGCACTCTCACTTTTAGTGGTTTTACCCCACAGCATATCAAATATATGAAAATGCACCCACATCCCATATTAAATGTAATTTTTGCTATAAAATATTTCAAAGGATTTTTATAATTCTGCTTTTGAAATGATTTGCCTATGAGTAACTTGTTTCATTCCCAATTGGCTATGATTTCTTGGTAATCATCATGCATACTCAGGAATTCTTGCAAAGTGAAGAAATCTAACCAACAAATTGTTTTCAAATGTAATGAAATTTTTAGGAATACTAAATTTAACAATTAATGAGGTCAATGTTATATTACGTTTTGTAGACACGTAATAGAACATTTATTAATTCCAATTCTGCTGTTTTCTTTTCATATTTTAGAGCCAATAAATTTTCCTGGGGCTCACACATTTGCACAGGCCCCTGGAAAACTTGGAGGCCCTGGGTAGTGCACCAACAGTGCCGTGTGGAGAAAATGGCCCAGACCCAGACCTTCTAGGCTCTCCATCCAGCTGTTGGAAAGAATGAGACCAAGAAGTCCTCAGGTGTCTTTAGGAAGTGGGAAGAGGGCAATGCTGACTCATCTGTGCCGAGTCTGCTCTCACACCTCATCTCCCAGAATCTTCACGCCACTTTAAGAGTCACCTGCTATTATTACTTGTTTCACAGATGAGGACACAAACTCGAAACGGAGAAGATACTTGCTCAGAGGTGCACAGTCAGTGAGTGGGCAAACCAAGGATTGAATCCTTTATCCCTTTACCTTGGAGGCCCTTTCAGCTGCTCCAGTGGGCTGTAGTAAAAGCCAGTTTTGAAGTGTGCAGGGAGGCCCACTGCACGTGAAGATGAGTAAATAGCTCTCATTCTTAACTGTTACCAGAAGTTTTCTCTTCCTGAAGGAATCTGCAATTAAATGGATAAGCAACATCCCCATTCTACAACTGACTAGCTGTGTAACTTTGAGTAATTGACTTCAGTTGTCCGTGCCTCAGTTTGTTCACCTGCACGACAGGGATAGTAGTAGATAACTCAGATGGCAAACCACTCCAGTATTCTTGCCTGGAGAATCCTGTGGACAGAGGAGCCTGGAGGGCTGCTGTCCATAGGATTGCACAGAGTCGGACACGACTGAACCAACTTAGCATGCATGCATGCATTGGAGAAGGAAATGGCAACCCACTCCAGCGTTCTTGCCTGGAGAATCCCAGGGATGGGGGAGCCTGGTGGGCTGCCGTCTACGGGGTTGCACAGAGTCAGACACGACTGAAGTGACTTAGCAGCAGTAGCAGAGAGTTCTTGTAAGGGAGCAATGGGTTAGACAAACAAAGTCTTTTGCTGAGGCTTTGTGAACACACAGTAAATGTTCTATGTTAGCTATTATTATTATTATAATTACTATTTTCTGAACACCAGGACCCAAGTCATCCACTGTGTGAACCTCTAAAGAGGATTCCCTCGGATACTGGGGAAAGAAGAAGGTGGTGCTTGGGGAACCTGAGATTTGGGCTGGAACCAGAGCTTGCACTTAAAAAGGAGAATCTGATCTTGTAGGCTTGGAGGGGCCATAGACACCAACTGCCATCTTCCAGGCCTCTGGGATTGCAAGTAAGAGGGGTTCCTTCACACCCAAAGCTGGCTGAGCTATTTTTAGTGATGACAGCAGCTGGCCCCAAGGCCCTCCCAGTAAGCCTGGAGGAGGAAGGTGAAAAGAATGGAAGGAAAGGGCCAGAGGGAATATGAGGGATTATGTTTGGGGCTGACTGGGCCCTGCCTGGCTGCCCAGCCCTCTCCTTTGCGGCCTGCTCTAAAGCTAATCCTCGGGAGCCCATAGCACACTGACTAGGCCAACGTGTGAAGATTTGCCCCAGGGGCAACCTGCGGCTGGAGCCAGGAGAGTCAGAGACACTCACATCCCCTCCGCCCAGCTCTGCTTCTTGAAGGCACCCCACTAATCTCTTTCCTTTTCTTGCTTCCAGCTGCTCTGAACCAATGGCTCTGGGTCAGATTGGAAGGACCCCCAAGATCTCCCTCTAGGCTCCAGAGTCCCTGTGAAAGTGTGGACTATGGATGGACCCCAGCTAGGCAGTGACTGACCTGGGCCTTGAACTCAGGAATGCTGTCTCCTCATCCAGCACCTTGGACATCATGTCACCATGTGGCCTTGAGCAAGTCCTAAGCCCTCTGGGACTCGAGTGTGTGTGTGTATAGTGGTGTGTAGTGGTGTGGCCCTGGGCCTGGTGAAGGGTCTAGCCTGAAGGCAGGTGGCTGCAGGGGCAAAATGGGAGGGGGCCGCTCACTGTGGCTTCCCCAGGGCCCAGTGCCATGTAGTCAAGTGCATTTTGTATAGCCCTCACAGCGCCCATGCGTGCCTGCACACACATGCACGCTGGCACACACATGTTTTTCTGACATTATCTAGGCTAAGGATCACCATGCTGCATGTGCAACCAGTTTGCCTATCCTTTTCGAATCTAGAGACGGTTGAAGCGATTCTAATTACAGCCTGCATTCCTGCTCTGTCTGAAGGCTTTCCCTTTTTCAAAAGGTCTAGATTTTTTTCCTTAGCACTTGGCTCCTTTGCTTCCCTCTGCCTGTCTCCCCTAACACACACCTCATTCTCACACCCCTTCGTCTCCCCATCCCCCCTTTACTGGGTTGGATTATTCAACTTCAGCTTGATTTTCTACTGTCTGTGGTTTGGCAAGACTTAAGAAAGTCCAGGCATCGTTGTGTGTGTGTGTGTGTGTGTGTGTGTGCTTGTGTGCATGTGTGAGTACATACATGATGGTGCGGGGAAATATGGGCTTGTGTGGTGTGTTGGGTCTGTGTGCATTTTGTGCACATGGTGTGTGTTTGTGGACGTATCTAAAAGTGTGCATGCCTGCCCATGCCCCGGTTTGCATATACGGAATATTGTGTTCACATGTTCATGCTGTGTGTAGGGGTTAGGGTTTCTGTGTGAGTGCAAATGTGTGCCTGAGGGTATGTAGTCATATGTGCCAGGTTGGACATGTGCTTGCATGCTTCGCTTGTTTTGTGTTCTACCTCTTCTCCTTCAGCAGAGACGCTGCACGCTGCAGGTTGTATGGGAGGCCTAGAGAGCTTCTCCTGGTCGCAAGGCCTAGATTGTTCTTGGCCTCCCCACCTCCAGTCAGTAGCAGGAAGTCCCTCACTCAGGCTCCTTGGGTCTTTTGGCTTGAACTGATGACCACACTTTCTGTGAGAAATTCTGATCTGTTCCACCAGGAAGCACATCCCTGTTTACCTCAATCACCACAGAAGCCTAGGCCTCCTTGGCCTTCCACGATCTCTTCCGCCGACTCTAATCCTTATATTGCTGTATACAGTGCCTAATTTTGGCCTCATCTTACATTCCTTCCATGCTCCGGAAACCCTTATGCTTTGCCTTCTACTCACGGTCCACCCTCAGTTACTGTTCCCCTCCCCACACCTTCAGCCTCTTAAGATCTAGTCTTTCATTCTGAAGCCCCAAGGACATACCTCTCCTGCAACTCCCTCAAGTAGGCCCTCTACTGTTCTCCCACATCTCACATACCTCCTGAGACAGAGATATGGATGTCTTCCCTGTTTCTCAAGGCTGTTTTCAGACCATTTGTCTTCTTTCCTCTTTCCAAAACAATGGAGCCTCCTATCCCTCCCTGAGGTTTTCATCTTTTGACCCTCTTTGTCAGTGTCCTCTGTTCACTGAGATAACAGTATGTGGCTCAGTGCCTATTCTCCACTACCTAACCCTGGCAATGTTCTTGGCAAATTCTTCATCAACATGGGTGACCACTCTGGCTTCTCTACTCCTGGAGTACCTCACCTCCAACAATCTGGTCCTGTACCCCATCTCAGTCTGCCATTCCCACAGTCATACACTTGACCTTGCCATCTTTATTAACTCCAGCACTTTCAAAGTCTTTTCAGTCAATACACCCTTTGACCCTACTCCTTATCTTCCCTCTTACTCCCTGAGTCCAACAATGCTCTGTCCTTACTTAGGCCTCCAATTCATCGACTCTACTACTTCATCATCCACACACTCCTCCAGCTTCTACCCCATCACTTCTACTCCTTCACCACAAAATCTCCCCCAGAGGACTTCTACACACAAAGTCTCTGCTTCCTCACAACCCATTCTCACCTCTCACTGTCCCAATGGACTTCCATCTCCACTGAAATTGATCTTGTCAAGGTCACCAGTGATTCCACATTGCCAAACCCAATAATCTGTCTTGCTTTTCTGGATCTCTCTCTCAGAAACATCTGCTTACTCCCTCCTGGAGCCAAACTCTCTCGGTTGCTGGTTTTCCTCTCATCTTGCTGTTTTCTCTGGTTCTTCTCTGGTTCTTCACAGGCTCTAACTGTTGGAGTACAGATGATTGCATTAATGCCAGGCATTTGGAATGAGTCTTAGAGCACTCTTTTTCTCTACCTGTACTTTCTTAGCAGATGGTCTCATTGAGCCCTGAGTTTAAATACCATCTATATGCCAACAACTCCTCCCAATTTGCATCTCCATTCCTGATCTCTTCCTCAAATCCCAAGCTTATGCATCTAACAGCCAGGTTTGGTGGTAGAAATAAAGCATTATTTTGTAGCCATGCTGTATTTGAGATGCCTGCCTAGACATCCAAGCAGAGATATGAAGGAACCCTCCATCTGAGATTATCAGGAAGAGCCTGACCTCTCCACTGAAGTCCAGACTGCCATAACTAACTACTAATACTTTCTTTTTTAAAAAAAACTTAACTATTTTATTTTTTAGTTAATTTATTTTAATTGGAAGCTAATTACTTTACAATATTGTGTTGGTTTTGCCATACATTGACATGAATCTGCCCCGGGTGTACATGTGTTCCCCATCTTGAACACCCCTCCCACCTCCCTCCCCATCCCATCCCTCTGGGTCATCCCAGTACACCAGCCCCGAGCACTCTGTATGATGCATCGAACCTGGACTGGCAATTCTTTTCACATATGATAATATACATGTTTCAATGCCATTCTCCCAAATCATCCCACCCTCGCCCTCTCCCACAGAGTCCAAAAGACTGTTCTATACATCTGTGTCTCTTTTGCTGTCTCATATACAGGGTTATCGTTACCATCTTTCTAAATTCCATAAATATGTGTTAGTATACTGTATTGGTATTTTTCTTTCTGGCTTACTTCACTCTGTTAATACTTCCTTGATATCTACTTCTCTGTGAGGTCACCCATCCCAGCCTAGGCCAGCACCATCTCTCATCTGCTCTAGGGCAATTGGGTTCCCTGCTTCTACCCATGCCCCTCAATGATCCATCCTCCTTGTAGCTGTCAGAGCAATCGTTCTTAAACACAAATTCAGTAATCTTTTTAAATATGCTTACAATCCTCTAATGGCTTCTCACCACGCTTAGAATAAAACTCAAACCTTTGACCATGACTTAGAAGGCCTTACACGATATGATTCCTTCTGACTCTCCAACTTCAGCTGAGAGCCCTTTTCTTCACCACGTTCAATCCCACCTCAGTGCCTTTACGCTTTCTGTTCTCTCTCCCTCAAAGGCTTCCCCTAACTCCTCACAAGACTGCTTCTTGTTAATCAGGCCTCAGTCCAAGAATTATCGCCTCATCAAGGCCCCCCCTGACTACCCAAACTAAAACAGGCCCCCTAATGTCACAATGATACTAGCGTGCCTTATTTGCTTCACAGTTCCTGCCCTAGTCTGGGACTCTCTTGTTCATGTGTGCTGTACTTGGTCATGAGCTTCTCCCCTTCTCGCTGGACCCTAAGACTCATGAGAGCAGGCGTCTGTGTTGTTCACTACTGTGCATTTAGTGCCTTGAAGCAGTGCCTGGCACCTACTTGATGCTCCATACATGCTCACCAGAAGAATGAATATGCATGAACATGCTTCATTCAATTGTGTTATCCGGAGGGCCTCTTTTGTGGGTAAGAACCTGCTCCCTTTCGACAGGTGCATGTGTGAATGGTGTAGGGGGACATCCATGCACCAGGTGGAGGGGCACTCGGGTGACACAGCACCAGGAAGCCAGTGCTGGTGGTGAGGGGTGAGACGGGCAGCCAGCTGAAGGGAGCAGGCTTCAGGGAGCTGTCTCCCTCTCCATTGACTACATTAATGCCAGGGATTTAGAATGAGGCAGGTTGGGTAATGGGTGGTACTGTAATTCAGTCCAGGTTTCACACAAATTCAGTGCTGAGAAGCAGAGTGGGGAAGGATGAAAAAGACATGAGGAGAGAGACAGGCTGTCTCCCAGAGCCAGATCAACGGTTAGCTCCAGGAGGCCAGGGTCATAGCCCTGCCACTGTCACATAGGGTCTCTGTGCACCTGCCACTCTTTTCTGAGCCCTGCAGCCATGGGACAGGGAATCTCTTTCTATAAGATGTCACTCCTCTTCCCTTAGGATAGGCTAGGCTGAGATATGTGAGTAGGAGTGGGAGAAACACCATGCCAGCTTCTCATTGTGTGCTGAGTTGCTTTAGTCATGTCTGAGTCTGTGCGACCCCATGGACTGGAGCCCACCAGGTTTCTCTGTCCATAGGACTCTCCAGGCAAGAATACTGGAGTGGGTTGCCATGCCCTCTTCCAGGGTCTCATTGTGTAGTTTTTGGCAATTTACTTACCCTGTCTGTGCTTCAGTTTCCCTATCTATAAAAAGACCAAGCTAATTGCTGACCCAAAGGGGTGTTGAGAGTATTTAAACAACAGATGGCATATGAAAATGCCCACTAGGTATGGACACATAGTAGATTCTTGGTTGAATTGGGTGACTTGAGGCTTGGAAAGTAGTCCTTCCTTCAACCAGCTGCTCTGTCCTTAGGGTACTTTTCTTTTTCCTTCTGACTTTAGCTTTTTTTTTTTTTAATTTTTTAAATTTTAATTGGAGGCTAATTACTTTACATTATTGTATTGGTTTTGCCATACATTGACATGAATCTGCCCTGGGTGTACATGTGTTCCCTATCTTGAAGCCCCCTCCCACCTCCCTTCCCATCCCATCCCTCTGGTTCATCCCAGTGCACTAGCCCTGAGCATCCTGTATCATGCATCGAACCTGGACTGGTGATTCGTTTCACAGATGATAATATACATGTTTCAACGCCATTCTCCCAAACCATCCCACCCTCGCCCTCTCCCACAGAGTCCAAAAAACTGTTCTATACATCTGTGTCTCTTTTGCTGTCTTGTATACAGGGTTATCGTTGTCATCTTTCTAAATTCCATATATATACGTTAATATACTGTATTGGTGTTTTTCTTTCTGGCTTACTTCACTCTGTATAATAGGCTCCAGTTTCATCCACCTCATTAGAACTGATTCAAATGTATTCTTTTTAATTTCTGAGTAATACGCCATTGTGAATATGTACCACAGCTTTCTTATCCATTCATCTGCAGATGGACATCTAGGTTGCTTCCATGTCCTGGCTATTGTAAACAGTGCTGCGATAAACATTGGAGTACTTGTGTCTCTTTCAATTCTGGTTTCCTCAGTGTGTATGCCCAGGAGTGTGATTGCTGGGTCGTATGGCAGTTCTATTTCCAGTTTTTTAAGGAATCTCCACACTGTTCTCCACAGTGGTTGTACTAGTTTGCATTCCCACCGACAGTGTAAGAGGGTTCCCTTTTCTCCACACCCTCTCCAGCATTTATTGCTTGTAGACTTTTGGATAGCAGCCATTCTGACTGGCATGAAATGGTACCTCATTGTGGTTTTGATTTGCATTTCTCTGATTATGAGTGATGTTGAGCATCTTTTCATGTGTTTGTTAGCCATCTGTATGTCTTCTTTGGAGAAATGTTTGTTTAGTTCTTTGGCCGATTGACTTTAGCTTTAGAATAATATAACTTTCGGGAAACAGAGTTGAGTTGGTGACTCAAGTCTGAGTGGGTCACAATCTGCATGTATATTAGCATGAACCTCATCGTTTGAAGACTGACCAGGCTCTGAAGCTCTGTGAATAACTGAATCAGTCACTTCTTTCTGAGCCTCAGTTTCCTTAGCCTGTAGAACGGAGACATTAATGCCAAAAGGAAGCAGAAGGCATGAAATACCTGGTCATAGTAGGTACTCGGTGGATGGTCACTGCCTGCCTTTTCTTTAGCTTCAGAGGGACCTGTGGGATCAGGAATTAATGTGTGGCAGAATATGAAAGCCTTTTGGACTCCAAGAAGAACGCCACAGAGACCTGGAGTTGACCACTTGGGGAAGCAGAGGACAAACTCTAGTTGAGGAAATAAAAATAGGTCAGGGATGGGTAAAAAGGAACTCTGAGGCAGTCATAGGCCAGAGGAGGGACTAGATTGGCCCAAGGTCATGGATTCTAGCTGTGGGAGGATTAGATGCCAGACTGCCCACCTTCCCAGCTATGTCTGAAAGGTGGTCAGGTGCTGTCATGCACCCCCACCAGCAGTAGGAGTCAGGGCCATAAGGACTAGAGATGTGATCTAACAGGGAATGCCCGGTGCCTTTAGAGGCCTGAGGGAGGAAACCTTTGTTTCTAGCTGGTCGGGAGAAAGGGGAACAGCCCTTTGTGTCTTGGCTGGAGCTTAGGACTCTTCTAGTGAGCAAGTTCTCGGATCTCTGCCTTAGCCCAGGCTGCTGCTGGTTCCTGGGCCCCCGGTACCTCCTCCAGGTGCCCCCTGCTTGGCCTCGGAGGCCTGGGGAGGGGGAGAGCAGGGTGACAGCTGCCGGGCCATGGGCTGGCAGACGCCAGGGTTGAGTGGGAGTGAGGGGGGTCAGCCTAAAAGAGGGCCAGCGGGCAGGAGCATGAAGAGGAAGTTCACAGTCTGCGGCAAATGGATTTCAAGGCCCTGTTAAGTGGAAAAGCCTCCAGGAACGTGGCGGAGAAAGGCCCCTGTCTTTGGAGAGGGGCTGTGGGGCTGGGTGGGGGTGTCTTGGCAGGGGGAAGCTGAGCCTCACGCTTTATGTGCAATGGGAGGGAGTGGGGGCTGGACAGGGGCAACTGAGGAGGCTGGGGCCTTGGGATTGACGTCTGGTTGGGGATGGGCTCCAGTCACAGCTCCAGCTCCAGAATTCAGGAACCTCAGGACTCAGTCTTGGTTCTCCGAGGGTGCAGGAACTCAGGCTTTCTAGAGACAGAACTGACTTGTGTTGCTCTGTCCCCAGGCCCATGTCTCTAGCCGTCCCCCACAATAAGCTGATATCATGGTGATACAGAGGGAGCTGAGATACGGTGCACACCTTCACAGAGCATAAAGTCTGAGGGAACAATTCTCATGGACACAGAACTCTACTGTTTATAAGACAGTTGCTTGTTTATGCCCATATCAGAGTCTGAAAAGTCTGGGCAGGATGGAGAAACTGAGGCTCAGAGAAGATAGATGATTACTCAAGTCACATTAGTAGCAGAGAGGAGAACGCTCGGCTTCCTGCTTTTGCCTTTCTGTGAGAGTCATTCAGTTGTGTCTGACTCTTTGCAACCCCATGGACTATAGAGTCCGTGGAATTCTCCAGACCAGAATATTGGAGTGGGTAGCTTTTCCCTTCTCCAGGAGATCTTCTCAATCCAGGGATCAAACCCAGGTCTCTTGCATTGCTTGTGGATTCTTTACCAGCTGAGCCACAAGAGGAGTCCAAGAATACTGGAGTGGGTAGCCTATCCCTTCTCCAGAAGATTATCCCAAGCCAGGAATTGAATCAGGGTCTCCTGCATTGCAGGGTCTCAGCCTTTGCCTTTCTAGGCAATCCATAAATTCTCAACTTTCCCTGGGCCCTAAGTTTTCCATTCATATAGGAATCCCTTCTCAGAGGGAGAGGCTATGTAGGCGGGCTCAGGCCCAGAAACTCCCTTAGCCCAGGGGCGCAAGGTATTCTCTTGCTCAAAGAACATGTAGAGCTGCCCTGTTCTTGGGTCAGACAGCCAGATGTATAAGTTTCTCTAACACCTGGCTCAGCCCTTGAAGGAGTCACAGGGAAGAGGGGCCATGGAGCCAGAGAGGCAATGACCAGGGCTGTGCAGGCAGCTCAGCACAGGAGGAGGAGCCTCAGGCCCCTTTCCCAGCCAGGCCCCCTGCCCTTTGCCTGCCCTGGCCTCAGGCACAGGGCCCAGCCAGCTGTCCCAAGACGGGCAGGCTAGCTGCATTAGCAAATGTGTTTGCGGTTATGGGCTGCTCCCGAAAGCAGAGAAGTGTTGCACGAGGGGGCTGGGTGGGAGGGGGTGGCGGATTGAAGACAGACCAGGCTCTGGTTCCCGGCTCTAGCCAGGGAAATCAGAACCAGGCTGGACTTCTGGCCCCGACCTCCCCCCACCCCAGCATCCCTCACTGCCCCCTCCTAGTCTCCCTGGCCTGGGGAGAGGCTGGGAGGGGCCAGGAGTGCAGGCTCTCAGCAGTGCAGAGAGCCCAGAGAGGGTTAACCCCATGCTGCTCGGGATGGGATTTGGGGTGTTAGCATATAGGTCTAGGTGGGCTATAGGGGAGTGGGGGGGCAGTATCCCTGCGCCCACCCTCTCATTCTAAATAGTCCCCTCTCCCCTCTTTCCTGCCTCTGATGAGGACAAAGCAGATTAAGGAGACAGCCATCAGTCTAGATCATACAATCTGTATGGCAGAAGCCATCCACACTGGAACAAGAGAGAAAATCTTACTGTTCTGTCTTTCTATCCCTGATCACCCTCTGTTCTCCAAACCTCAGACTCAAAAGGGTATGGATGGACAGGAAGAGTGCTAGTTGCCCTGAAGTCTCCCAGGAGCCTGCTAGGGGCTGGCCTTGTGGATTTCATCTAGAGCCAAACCAGTCTGTCACAAAAGGGTGGCAGGAGGTAGAACTGGGGCAAAGTAAGAGTAGGTTGGAAACTTAGAGGAAAGGGCAGGCAGAACGGGGTGGGGATGGGGCAGGAACCACTTGGGGTGAAGCACTCTGCAGCCTGGTATATTTTGAGGTGATACTGAAGATAATAACAATAATACTAGTAGCTGTTTGGCATCCCACTCCGACTAGTTACCCAGCACTCAGATCAAGGGACTGAGGCTCAGAGAGGTTCAGTTCTTATCTAAGGCCTTATATCCAGTAAGGAGCAAAGCAGAGATAGGAACCCAGGCTTTTCAAATTGCTTCTTCCTGGCGGTGGCAGCGGGGAGGCTGAGGGTCTGCTGGCACTAGGTCCGGCGCTTACTCAATTTGTGTCCTTCAACCTGGGATGCCATTTATTTCCTTTACAGCATGGCCCACTCCTAGGTAGCCTCCAAGAGCCAGTTTAAAAGTTCCGACCCGGCAAGTCTTGCAAAGCCCCACAGATAGGGCCTGCTCTGCTCAGTTCTGATAGCTCTATCCCTGTCTTTGCCATATTGTGGAAGAATTTTTCTACTCCCCTAGATTATCAGCTTCTACAGGGCTGGGATTGGCCTGAAGAAGCCTCTCGGTCACTGTCAGCCTCCTTTTTTGTCCTATAGCTAGAGTGCTTTTGATTTTATCTGAAATACAGAACATCTTAATGTATTTGTTATAAGCACAGGCATTGGTATCTGACAGACCAGGGTTCAAAACCTCCTTCTGCCACCATCTAGACTGTAGCTGCATGTGGGTGGGAAGCCTGTCACTCCTGTTCA
The DNA here is from genome assembly GCF_049115385.1 of Moschus berezovskii. Classification (NCBI taxonomy): domain Eukaryota; kingdom Metazoa; phylum Chordata; class Mammalia; order Artiodactyla; family Moschidae; genus Moschus; species Moschus berezovskii. The sequence continues at coordinate 60,943,381 of NC_142488.1, read as the reverse complement.
CTGCTACCGAGTCCACAAGTGCCTGGTACAGTGTAGACACTCAGGCAATTCTTTTTGGCTCTGAGCCTCAATTTTCCCATTTTGAAAATGGAAAGATTCTGGCTTCATGGGGCTGTTAGGAAAATCCCAAGGCCTATCAAAGCAGGCACGCCACAGAGTAGGTGCCCTCAACTGTGTCCTACTCCCCCCTCCCCTGAGGCAAAGGTAGCCAAACAGAAGGGCTGTCTTCTCAAGAAAGAATCTAGGAGATTAAGTGAAAAGAAGCTTCCAGAAACTTGGCTATCCCTGTGAACTTCAGGCCAGAAGGCCCCTTCACATACCATTCAGGGCCCCTGTCTACCATCTCCATTGCTGGCAGCAGCTTGGGGATTGGGGCCCTGGCAGCAGGTGGGACGTGGGGCTGTGCCCAGCATGCTAAGGAGTTCCAGGGCCAGGGGAGCAGGGTCTAACTGAAGAGACAAGCAGATCAGGCCTAAGGGAGCACTGAGTTGGGACACCTGCCTTTCCTCGAAATGAAAAGAGTGACTAATACATGTCTAGCCCTTTGCGAAGCACTTGCTTTCTCATGCAGGGCTCTGCCAGATGCTCTGTTTCACAAATGAGGCAGACTGAGGCCTAGAGAGCTGGAGGGATGGCCCTAGGGCTACCAAGCAAGTAAGTGGTAGGGCTGATATTCTAGCCCCAAGTGCTTCTGCTCCCCTTGGCTGTCTCCAGAGAGCCAAAGGTAAAGGGAGCCAGGCCCACTGGGCATGGGGGCTCATCCTCTTACCTGGGGATGTAAATGTGGTGGCCTCAGCAGGCCATGTGGGGGGCCCCCGCTGTAGCTAGAGGATGAGAAGCAGATGATAAATGGAAGAAGGTGCAGGAGCAGTTAGATGGATTGGAGTGGGTTCAGAGGCAGGCAATGAAAATGATTAAGGGAAGAAAGGGATTAATTTATAAAACGAGATTAGGAGAGCAATACTGCCCTGCTTGGCTAAGGGACAGCTTGCAGGCGGGTGGTTGTGAAGGTGAGGCCCACTGGCTCAGAGGGGCCCACTAGTCCTGGAACCTGGGCTGCGGCCCCCACCAGGCTGGACCACCACCTTCCAGAATGACTAAAAGGGTCCCCAAGTGACCAGTGGCCTCTGCTCCCAGGCAGCCCCAGGAACCTACTCTGGCTTTCTGCCCTGCTGCTGCAGAATGACAGAGTCATTGTTCCAGGCAGGAGCTCGTGAAGATACCTCGCAACAGCTCTGAAAGGAAGGGAATTCTTGCTTCTGTTGACAGGTGAGGAGTTGAAGACCAAAGAGGCTAGTGACCAAAGCCAGGTCTCTGTCCCATCAGAGTCCAGGGTCCCGCCACTGTACCATACCTTCCAGGGCAGAACTCCGGCCTTCTTCAGATTCCAGGGTAGGCAACTCTCTTCTTTCTTCTGCTAGAAGGTGAATCTATAGACTCCAGGGGGTATTTCTCGCAGGTCCTAATCATTGCACTTGCAGGAAGTTCTTTCTTATGTCTGAGCACAGTCTTTCATGCTGTAGTTCCATCCCTGTAATCTGCTTGGGAGATGAAGTCAGGGTCGGGGGAAGAAGAAGTGGGGGCTGTGGGGGGGAGGAAGGAGGAGGAGACAAAGAGAAAGAGAAATAGAAGTGGAAGGAGGAGGAGGAGGAGATTTATTCACATCTACAATGTATCCGATATTGTACTAGTTATTTTCTCCAGTTTCAGGAGGACAAAATTAAATTTAAGTGTCATGTAAACCTCAGGACAATTTTATAATGTAGATCTCGCTATCCCTGTCTTACAGATAAGAAACTGAGTTTCAGTGAGGAGAAATGATTATTAGCCTGAGCCCCAGTGTAAGTGATAAAGCTACAATTTCAACCTCAGATGGGCCTCTCGAGCTGCTGTCCCTTACCCCTGGATCTGTGAAGAAAGAAGCGAGGGCTTCAGTGATTTGGTCAGCACCTGTGGAGGGACGCAGTGGGACAACTGGCAAGGAATGTCTATGGGAGTGAGCAGCGGACAGACGGGGAAAGGGAGATTCAGGTGGCTTAGGGTCTGGGACCGGGGTGCTGGATGCGGATGGCTGCCAGGAGCCTGGCCAACCCCGGCAGGACCTGCCTTGTGTATTTACCCCTCAGGAACCCAGGCCTGTCCCTTCTAGATTGCTCCCCGCTCCGGCCTCCTACCCTGCACCCATACACTAGGCAGACGGCCTGTGACTACAAAACAGTGGGGCCATCTGCCCTTCAGCCCTGATTGCCGGCATGATATGGGGGCAATGGCACCCCAAGCCCTGGCTTAGAGGTGATGTCTCTGTGGGCCTGCCTGATCACTCATGAGCAGAGGTGGGTGAGGCTAGGGAGAGAGGAGGAGGAGGTGGGGGAGGGGAGGAGTGTTTTTCTTTTTATTTTTTTCTCAGGCAGAAATGAGCTCATGTTTTGTCTAATCTAAATTCTGTCAAGCAAGCGAAAAGGAGAGAGACAGAGACAGACAGAGAGAGAGAGAGAGCGAGGAAGAGAGAGAGCTACAGAGTTAATAAAAAATCTGCCAAGCACATGTTCTTTCCAGCTCAGAGACAAACCCAAAGGAAAAAAAATACCAGGAGAGCTGAAAGGACAGACCAGACGGGGAATGTGTTTTCAGCTCACGCTACTTCCTCTTTACTTCAACCAGAGAAAATCCTACCTCAAGTCAAACTCCCTACTCACCCAGCGGGCCAGCGCCCTGCTCTGTGGGAGTCAGGAAGGGCCCGGCCTTCAGGAGAGTCCACTGGGCCTCCCAGCCCTTTTGACTTTTTAGTGATTGAGGTTGGGAGGGAGGTCAGGAGCATAGAACAGAAAGGCCTGTCCTTGCTAGCCCTGGAGCCATGCTGCTTAGTAGCCAGTGACTAGGGGACACCTTCCCAGCTCCCCAAGGAAAGCCTAGGCAGCTGTCCTGGAACAAGCCCCGCCCCGCAACCCCCACCCCGGGAAATAGAGGAACCAGGAGATCAGAGATGATGATGCGCTCACTTCCATGCAGCTGTCTTTGCTCCCTAAGCCAGCAAGGCCTGGGGAAGGTTAGTTCTCCCTCAGCAGCCCTCTTACCTCCTTCAAGCCCTCCCTGTCCTGCCTCCCATGGTTGAGAAAGGCTGGCTGTGCAGGGCTGGAATGTGGAGCCAGTCCTAGGGGGAGACAGGGAAGTGAGGGGAGCTGAATTGGCCATGCTAAGCAAGACATTTAGCAACCCGAGCAATAATAGGGCTTTCATGGAGATGGCCAACCTTGGGTTCTGAAGCTATTTTCCACCCGCAACCCTCCTTCCTCCCGCCCTGAGCTGCCCGGGCTGAGAATCCTCCTTTGTTGGGCTGTGGGGCCTGGGGAAACAGGGGCTGGGCTTTGTGGAGGGGCCCCCAGGCCAGGCTGACTGGGCTCCCTGTTGTCTGAGTGGAGTGCATCTGGCCAGTGGAAGGGACCTAGGGCCAAGGCCAGGGCCAAGAGAGCTAGCCCTTCCTTCCCAGAAACCCCCAGGGCATGGGTTTTGCTTCTGCTCCTGGGTGCTGAGTGGTGTTTGTGGATTTGCATTTCCCACGTTCCTCAGTGGGAAGGTACTTGAGACGACACATAGACAAATGGTCACTTTTTGGCAAGCAGTCTTTGGCCGGAGAAGCCTGCCCCAGGGCCACCTTTCAAAACAGAGCCATAGGCAGACAGACAAGGGGGAAGGCCGAGAAGGATCCCAGACCCTGACTTTGAGGGTCTGAGTCTAGGGGTGCACAAAGGCTGAGTGAGCAGGAGTCGGCGGTGGGGGTGGGTGGTGAGGCTGGGTTGGGGCTTGGCCTGGCCGGGCAGGGTAATGAGATCCAGCTGGACAGGAGAGGGAGGAGGAGGAGGAGGAGGAGGTCTCCTTTATCTCTCGCTCCTTGTTCTCAGGGCCCACGTTTTTTAATTTGTGTTGGATAAACAATATGGGATTGTGTACGCAAAGAAGCTCTAATTATCCCCTGAGGTTGTGTTTCCTTAGAGGAAATGAACTGGGCATGGCATTCGCGTTGGATCGCAGAAACACACGAGCCCAATAGCTTCCAGATTGCTGCTCAGGCGTGCCATGCTGAGAGCCCCCCTCCAGTGAAGCTGCTCTCTCCATACCCCCATCTGGGTCTGGAGCCCAGCCTGAGCCCTGCCTGACCTTGCCCTGGGAGGGCAGACAAAGGGCTGCTTGCTCTGCAGCCTCACTTCTTCCTGGTGCATGGAGTCATTCCCAACCCCACTAGCCTTACATCTGTCCCTCTAGTGGGGACAGTCAAGTGCTCGGGACATAAACCTCTGAAACGAGGGCTAGAGATGGAGGTGACCTCTCCTGCTTCTGTCCTTTGCCACAGTCCTCACTGAATTGTGTTACTAAGCAGAACTCTTGGAGAGCCTAGGGTTCCTGGCCTGTATTTCCCTGAACATTCCCCCAAACCACTACTGCAGGGAACAATTTTCCACAGAAGCTGACTCTGAGGTGAGTGGGTGCAGGAGGAATTATGCTAGGAGAGAGAGAAACTTCTGGTGGTGGTGGGGAGCTGGCCTCCTAGGAGCAGCCCTGCAAGCTTCTCCAGCATACTGGGATATAGGAAACAGCCTGGTCATAACCAGACATCTCTCCATCTACCACCTACAGAGACCAGACTCCACCTGCTCTTGAGCTTCATGGGGAGGCTGAGGCCCAGGGATGTGAAATGTGTGGTCCAAAGCTGGTGGCAGGGCTGGGCTGAGAACCAGTATGAGATGACCCACTCAAGTGGGACTTGTGAAGGAAAAGGTGTTCCGTGGAGTGATTGCTGGCTAAAGGGGAGAACTGAAGTTGAGGTAAATCAAATCACTCCCAAGTATATTCCCTCATTTCCCCATGAAAGAATCCAAGGAATTTCCAGAGACTATGTGGGCACACGGTCAAGAGCGGAGAACTGAGTTTTGCTGCTGGTTGCTGAGTGCCTCGCTCCAGCCAGCCCCTGCCTTCAAGGAGCTGGTCGACGAGGTGGAAGGCAGAGCAAGCAAGGCCCTGGGAGGCTTCCCTGGGGGAGCTTCAGGGACAACCAGGCTGGGCTGGGGCCCAGACAGCAGCCCCTGCTCAGACTCCAGGGACGGGCAAGGACGGTAAGGGTGGAGGCGGGGAGGTGGCTGGCAGCCCTGGAACTGGACTACTCCCACTCCAGTAGAAGGTTCGCCCCCATGTCTCCCTTTTATCTTTTCATTACATACAAATTAGGAGTGCGATTAACTTTATTAAAAGCAAACAAAGCTGGTCAGAGAATGGGGCCTCCAGACAGAGCTGTGGGGGTTTGGGGAGGAGGAACCCGGGAGAGCAGGGGAGGGTTGTGGTTGCAGCAGTTAAAAAGGGCAGGAGGTGGAGGGCCAGGGGAGGGGGCTTCCCTGCAGGATTCTCCATCTCCAGGGATCCCATCACTTTTATAGCCATCTACATCCTTCTGAAGTAATGCCAGCACAGCCCAGCCTCCAGACAGAATTCCAGACTTTAAAAGCTGGAAGGAACTGTGAGACCATAGGGTCTACCACCATCCCCCAACCCCCAGTTACAGATGGGGAAACTGAGGCCCGAAGAGGTGAAAGGATTAGCCCCAGGCCCCACTGGCTGTGAGTGGTTGAAGACAACGTGATGAGAGTGGCAGCTTTCTGTTTTTTCGAGATGTTCAGAGAAGGACATCCACTCTGCTTCACTTCCCCACAGTGTATGGAAGCTCTGATATAAATCCTTCTTGCAGCAGATAAGCCATATTTTCTTTTTATCACCACTCAGTAGAGCTACTCACACACACTTTATTTATTTATTTGACTCTGAAGTGGCCACGTCCTGCCCTGTTGGCCTCCTCTTCTTCCTTGGCTTTTATCATTCTGAGACTTCGGGCTCTGACTACTTTGGGGAGACTTGACCACAACCCTGGACAACACCCATGACATCCTCAGGCATCTGTGTAGCATTTCAAGTTCTTGGAAAGGATTTTCATAGGACCTCATTGTTTCTTCCTGGAAACTATGATTGCTAGGCAAGACAGAACCCATGGGCTTCATTTGTTTATTCATTCATTCCTTCAGACAACATTTATCAAGGGCTCACTCTGTGTCCAGAGATGGGTGAAATGCTGAGGATTCAATGATGACAAGACAAATGTGTTCCTTAATGTCATGGAGCTAATAGAGGAGAAACTGAGGTTCGGTGGAACCATAGCATGCCATGGGCACCGGTAGAAAGAGAATCAAGGTAGAGGTAAAAGAGGATGCATGCCCTGCATGCACACATGCTTTCTCCTTGAGCCATTTTCCATAAGTCTGGGGGCCATCAAAGAGCAGAGATGCCAGGAACCCTGCCGTCTTCCATTCTATTCAGTTTCCACAAGGCTTGGCGGTCTCCCAGGGTGGCAGACACCATGTCCAGTGACCCCTGCTTTCCAGCACCTCCAGCAATGCCATTAATATCCTTGATTACTTACCACTCATCTTCAGACATCTAAAAATAAAGGTTTTTTTCCCCCCTAAAATCCCTCTTGGCTCTAAATATCAAGGACTCTAATAGAGCAAAATTGGTTCCAGGAGGAATGTTTCAACTTCTCAAGGAAGCCCAGTTTTAAAGTATTTTGGAAGCACCTACCAGAAACCAACTATTTACTCCTTATAGAAATGGGTCACATATGCTTAGCAACCTTCCTCAGCTGAGGAGGTAAGAAATGAGTGGGGACCGAAGCAGCCCTTACCCACCGCAAAATGAACTCTGCTGTTAGGTTAAACCATATGAAATTGCCATTTTTCTAAGTCAAAGGTGGTCAAGCATTGGCAATTTCCTACGGTTCGACCTGATCATTTCTAACTGTTGTGAGCGAATTGGTAAAGTAGATTTTGCAAGGGCTGCCCTGAGCAATAGCTCTTCATGTTGAATCATTAGAGCAGGCACCCTAAGTCCTGCTACTGGGCAACCCCAGTCCTTGTTGAATTGTTACAAGGGATCCCCTGAGGCATCCTGCTGGGCAATTTTTCTTGTTGGTGATGCAGGAGTTCCTTGTAGTACTGAATGTTGATGAGAGCTAACATCTACATAGTACTTCCCAGGGGCCAGACCTTGTTCTAACTATTTTGCAAGTATAAACCCACATAATCCTCATAACTATCCTATGGGGTAAGTGCTATGATCACCCCAATTTTATAAGATGAGAAAAGAATAGACAGGGAATTAGACAACCGGCCTAATGTCTTACCACCAATACATTGTCAAGCTAGGGTTAATGTCTGAAATGGGCCCTTTGAACCACTAGGCTGAGTCTGCACTTTGAACTCGGTCCTGGGTCTGAGTCAAAGGCTTGTTTCTTTCTGGGCCAAGGGGCTAAGGACAGACTGAGGTCTGCTCTCACCTGCCCCTGCATCCAACAAGAGGAAGAGCATATGTTTCCTAGGGATTGAGATGAGGTCAGCCAATGAGCAGACAGGGTAGGGACTGAGAGACCAGGAATGGCCTGAGGTCCCCAGAACTGATCCATGATCCATGAACAAAAAAAAAGGATTCCTTCACTGTTTCTTGTTTCTCATCAACTCCCTTTCAAAGACACTTGACAGATGCTGTGGGGTGTGGGGAAGCAGGTCCAGGAGATACGCGCTCAGGCTGGGCTCTGCCATTTCACAGCTGTATGGCCTTTGGCATGCCACTCAACCTCTCTGAGCTGCAGTTTCCTCATCTGGAGCAGGGGGCTGATCATCCCAACTACAGAGTGGTGTTGTGGGGTTTCTGCAAGAGAAGTGAGACAACATGCTTGGCGAAGTTCCTGGCCCATAGGCAGTGTCTGGTGAGCGCTGTCCCCTGCCCCCACGCCTAGAGCAGGATCCCAGCTGTGGCTTCCAGTCCCCCATCACTCCTTGTCCCATTGGCCTTGACATGTAGCCTCTGGGAGAACACAGGGCCCAGTGACAGTGGCTGGGGATGGACTCCAGGAACAAAGTGAGATCTGGTCAGTTTCATTAAAGTTCCCATTTAGTTTAGTTTTACTCTCCGCTGATGTCCTGAATGACCATTTCCTCTTTTACTTTCTTCTCTTCTGGTCTCTCCAACTTCAAGGTCTTAAGGAAGGCTCCCCACTGCTGCCATACCATTTTCAAGCTTGCGGAGAGTTTGTGTTGGCTCAGCGGAGAATGTGATGAGTTCGGTTTGTGTCCCTGGCACTCCACAGCAAGAGAGGGGAATTAAAACTCTGAGGAAGAAATGAGAGGGGAAAGAACCACCTCACAAATGCCTGCTCCTGCCCCTGGTCGTGGTGCGGTGGGTCTGGAGCTGACGCTAATCGGTGTGGTTTCTCTTCCAGCCCCAAGTTTATCCTTGTGTAATTTAGCGTAGGAAAAGCTAATACCGATGTGTCAGCTTGGGTTAATGGAGATTTTTTTTTTAGTTGAGCAAATCCCCTTTCCTCCTGTCACCTCAATCCCCAGGCTCCTCCTCCAAGGAGGCACCCACTCGTGTGCCCCGCAAAATGCAGCTGCCAAGGGACCAGGATCTTGAGGGGCTCTGGCAGGCTCTCCTCTTTCTGAGAGATCTCTGGGGAAGGAGAGGTCCTAGCCATGTTTGTTCAGCCATTTCCATTAGCCCACAGAGCCTGCTGGCAGGAAGTAATTTCTTGTCAAACACGAATCTTTCCTCTTCCTCCTATTGCTTACCCCATTGAAGCATTTCCAGGCCTGCCATGGGGCTCTGTGTCTCAGGGTCAAAGGCCTTCCTGGCACCATTCCTCTATTTCCCTCTCTGATTCAGAGAGGTGTGACTCACCTTAGTGAGTCCTGTGGCCTTGGATAGCTGGTAGCTCAAGAATTGTAGACCAACAGAAGGAATTGGATGGATATCAGTTCATCCTGAACTTTGTTGGAGACAGGGCTCCAGGGGTTCTAAGTCCCTGGCACTTCCTCTAGCACCCATGGTAACAGGTCACCAATGCCCCCTGGAGTCTTGCTTTGGGTGTCTGGAATTCTGCTTCTGGCTCTGTTACAGTGGTTTGATCATAGTCCTGTCCCCTATCTAGGCCTCAGTTTCCTCACGTAGAATAAAGGAAGAGTAAGGCTGGACAAGCTGATCTCTAAGGTCACCTCTAGCTTGTGTCTCCCCGCCCCCTCACTGACGCCTCCCCAGAGAGAGGAAGTTTGGGTCTTTTTCTTTACTACGTGGGCAGCCCCTGCCTTCAGAGACTAGAGAAAGCTGGCCAGGCTGGGGCTGGCACTGGGAAAGAGGGGATGAGGGTGGAGGGCAGCTCGCAGCAGGCAGATTCTAGAGAAGATTGAAGGTGGGCAGGGAGACAGGGAGGAGGCAGGAAGAAAGAAGAGAAGGAGGTGGGAGGGAGAGAGCAGAGGCAGGGAAGGGAAAGAATAAACACATAATCAGGGTTACTGAGTTTCCTGTGCAGCTGGAGTTATCTTTTGCTCTTAATAAACTCAGCTGCAGCTTCACCACCCACTCCGGATGGGTGGCTGTGGGTCCCGACAAAGCTTCTCTGAGACCTGAACAGGGCAGGAGGTGGATATTCTGGCATGGGTGTATGATGGATGCCCACTAGCTGCCCACCCACAAGGCTGAGCTCAGCTGGCCTGGGTGCCATGTCTTCCCTCAAGGCAAGATGGTAGGAAGGAGACAATAAGGGCATTGGAGTGAAGCAGGGCGAGTTCCATTCATGACTTGGTGACTTCTGGGCTGAGAGGCCTTGTGCTTCCCCTCTCCCTCAGCCAGTTTTCTCATCTGCAAATGGGGCTGACATCTCCTCCAACAGATACGTGTAGTCTTATGTATGAGGTGAAGAAGATGAGGACTGTGCAGGCCCCAGCTGGTGACTGAAGGGCTGTTCAACAGCCGGCATTCTTTGCTGTCTCCTAACTCCTGTTGTTCCCCCACCCCCCTGTCCAAGCTGGTTTAGATCTGGTAGCCTCTATAGCCTCACCCACCTGGCCTCTTGTCTTTGGAGTGCGAGAGGGTCGAGGAGCCAGACAGGCTCAAGATGGCAAGGGACCCATCCCCTTATCCTGAATCTCCTCAGGCTTCCTTGAAGTTCTCTTTCCAAATTCCCCCTCCCAATGTGAAGGTCCTGGGGAGGAGTGAGCAGAGTGGGGAGCAAAGACCACCCTGTGCCCCAACATAACTCCTGTGACGGCACCCAGGGTTAGACTCTTCAACATGGGGTCCAGTCTTTAAACGTTCCCTAACCCCCTGATCTGATGTGGAAAATCGGCATCTTTGTGGATTATTCGGGGGAGACAGTCCAGAGTGTAGATTACATTCTCAAAGGGGCTTCCCATGGACCCTCATAGCTTTAGCTCTCACGTCAAACTGTCAAATAGTCCTGGCAGGAAATGAGGGTTTGTGTCTAGGATGGTCACTCAGGTGGCAGTTGGTGAAACCAAGATTTGAACCCAGGCCCTCCTGGCACAAAAGCCTGTGCTTAGCCACTATGCTGTACTGCTTCCCAGGAACTGTTGCCCGGGCTCAACCCAAGGCACCACTCATTCATTTGTACACTCACTTACTCATTCAACCCCAGGTATCTGCTGAATACCCTCCTTTGTTCCAGGAAAGAACATGTGCCCTCCCTGTATTCCTCCAAACATCCCCAGATGGGTTTGAGGAGAAGTCATCCAGGATAAGGGTGCCATGCAGGATTGTCGAGGTGATCAGAATCTAGAATACAAACAGGCCAGGGCCAGCCTTGCACCAATAGGTGTCCTTCCTCTCAAGCGGACAAACCCAAGCTCAAAAAAGATTAAATGCCCACTGCCTTCTTGGAAGCACAGGAATTGTGATGATGCTCCCATGGCGCCCCTTTAAGACCATGAGTTCTTAAAGATAGCAGGTATTTCAAGAAGCAGTATAGCATAGGGCTTAGGAGTGTGGACTGTCTGGGATCGAATCCTGGTTCTGTGACTTACCAACTATGTGATGTTGGGAAAATGGTTTGTCATCTGTAAAATGGAGAAAAGAACCAGGCCTACCTAAGATGATGTTGTGGGGATTAAATAAGTTAATATCCTGGAAAAGTACACCCAACAGATGGCCACATGCTCACTCTTCCTTGCAGCCAAACCTCACCTCAAGTACGCCCTCCCTCAAAAGGAAATCAGTACTTCAGGATCCTGACTGTTGTAGGCTCAGAAGAAAAAGGTACCTAGGATGGGTCTGTGGCCCAGATTCTTCTGCACAGTCCCAAAGTCATTGTCCTAAACACAAATCCAAGGAAGTCACTACTTTGCTCCCTGTTGTTCTCAGGCTAAATTCCAACACCTTAGTCTTCTGCATACCCGCTCCCACTATCTGGGTCCTGCCCAGGTCTTGTTTCTCTTCTTTCACCACTTCTGCTTTTGATGCCAAGGCTTTGGCCACACCAAATATCATTGGTAAAACAAGCCCTCTTCTTTCCTGCCCTCTTTTTCTCGTGATGTTCCGTCTCCCTGGAGTACCTTTCCCTTCTTCCATGCCATCAAGTACCATCATGTGTGAAAGCTCCGATTTGAATCTAAGTTCAAGTGTTTAGCACCCAACCTAAAACTGTGACTACAAGACCAAGGTCACAGCCCCTTCTCGGTCATTCATACCACTGACCCTTCATAAGACATCTTTACAAGAATGGAAGCTTTTTTGGAGACAGGGATCCAGGGTCTCCAAGTCCCTGGCACTCTCTCCAGCACCCATGGTATTAGGTCACCGATGCCCCCTGGAGTCTGCTTTGGATGTCTGGAAATCTACTTCTGGCTCTGGTACAATTGTTTGATCATGGTCCTGTCCCCTATCTGGGCCTCAGTTTCCCCACCTAGAATAAAGGAAGAGTAAGGATAGACAAGCTGATCTCTAAGGTCACGGCTAGCTTGTGTCTCCTGCACCCCCAGCAGAGGGAGGAAGCTTGGGTCCCTTGAGAATGTAGACTCCCTCTTGGTCACTGCTGCATCTCCAGCACCTGGAACTGTCCCTGGTACATGGAAGATGCTCAGTAAATAATCTCTGATTGTTGACTGCATGGATGATTCGCTTTAAAATGCTACCGCCTCTGTGAACCAGTCCAGCCAAAGGCCATTTCTGCTGCCAGCATAGTTTTACATTCCTGTCACAGCTCACACACCATTGCCTTGTTTCTTTATTTATCTCCCCACTGACCTGAGTGTAACTTGAGGCCAGGAGCCTCAGCCAAAGTATTTCAGAATCACCTGCTGTACCTTACACAGTGTCTGGTGTGGGAGCTTTCATTAGAATCAGATGAGAAGCTTCAATACAGTGTCCATCCCCGGGACCCAGTCCTGATCAATAAAGCAGAGTCCAGGGTAAAGACCAGGCATGGTCATTCCAACGCTCCATAGGAGGGTTCCAGCATGCAGCCAGGCAGGAAAACTTCTGTGACAGGCATCCCATGACGGTCTCTCTGTCAAATGGCTCCAACTCCACCTAGCCGATGAGCTGGCCTCCGAGGGGAACCACACTGGCTCAAAGGGACCCCAGGAATGACATTTAAGGCAGTTGGGTCTCCCACCAGGCTCAGCCTAAAGAAGAACACAGAGAAAGCCATGCTCATCCCCTCAGGCAGAGGGAATGGGCGATACCTTCACACCGCCACCTGGCATCTCCTTTGTCCTTGGGCTCGAGTGCATCTAATCCAGCCAGGCCCCTGACAGGCCATTTCCAGTTTAAGCCAGTCAGGCTGCCTTCACAGCAGGCACAGAGGGTCTGAGACTAGAGAGGAGGGCTAGGCCAGCCAAATGGGCACAGGGTCAGTTGGTGAGCCCCTGGGGTCGGCTTGGCCTGCTTAGTGAGCACCACCTGGTCACTGCACCAGCGACCTGGTGCAGTGAAAGCTCTTGACTTGCAAATGACAACTAACATGTGTTCTTCTGTGCCAAGTCCCATATTGAGCATTTTACATGCATTATTCTAGTTCATTCTCTCAACACCCCTTTGAGGTAGATGTTATTATTCCCATTGTACATTCCAGGAAATCGAGGCTCCCACGAACTAAATTCCTTGCTTGAGGTCACACAGCCATCAAGTACCATCAGGTGCCAAAGCCCAGATTTGAATCTAAGCTTGAGTGCTTAGCAACCAACCTGAGGCTGTGACTATAAGACCAAGGTCAAAACCCCTTTTCTGTCATTCACTCCCTGCCTCTTCCCTGGGCCTAGTTTCCCATCCATTGAGAATGGGGGAGTAGCTGACATGGATGGTCTCTGAGGGTTTTTCCAGCTATGAAATCTGTAGGTTCTATGGATCTCTGTCAGGGCAAAGAAACAGAACGAAGTCTCAGCCTCCACACTCTAGGCAATAGGTTGCTTGGGGAGGTCCAAGGCAGGCTCAGAACAACACTCACCTCCTACCTTAGGCCATGGGGGTTAGCAAAAACTATAAAGAGCTAATCTTTATTCAGTTCAGTTCAGTCGCTCAGTCGTGTCCGACTCTTTGCGACCCCTTGAATCACAGCACACCAGGCCTCCCTGTCCATCACCAACTCCCGGAGTTCACTCAAACTCATGTCCATCGAGTCGGTGATGCCATCCAGCCATCTCATTTTCTGCCGTCCCCTTCTTCTCCCTCCCCCAATCCCTCCCAGCATCAGAATCTTTTCCAGTGAGTCAACTCGTCGCATGAGGTGGCCAAAGTATTGGAGTTTCAGCTTTAGCATCAGTCCTTCCCATGAACACCCAGGATTGAACTCCTTTAGAATGGACTGGTTGGATCTCCTTGCAGTCCAAGGGACTCTCAAGAGTCTTCTCCAGCACCACAGTTCAAAAGCATCAATTCTTCGGCGATCAGCTTTCTTCACAGTCCAACTCTCACATCCATACATGACCACGGGAAAAACCATAGCCTTGACTAGACGGACCTTGGTTGGCAAAGTAATGTCTCTGCTTTTTAATATACTATCTAGGTTGGTCATAACTTTCCTACCAAGGAGTAAGCGTCTTTATAATCTTTATTACTTAGTATCAAATGCTATTCTATCCATTTAGTCTTTGTGACCATCTGATGCTATAGGTACCAGCATTGTCAATTCCATTTTAAAGATGGGATAATAAAGCTTAGGATGGTTGGTTACTTGCCCAAGTCTGTACAACTAGTAAATGGCACAACCAGGATTCAAACCCTGGTTGAATTATATTTTGCTGCTAAGCACTTTGCCTGAAGAATGGTTGGATGTTTTTGAGTTTTAATACTTTTTTATTGAAGTAGAATTGATTTACAGTGTTGTGTTAATTTCTGCTATATAGCAAAGTGATTCATATATTTATATGTATATATATATATATTAATGTTGTTTCCATTGTGGTTTATCATAAGATATTGAATATACTTCTAGGGCTATGCAGTAGGACCTGTTGTTTATCCATTATATATATAAAAGCTTATATCTGTTAACCTGAACCTCTCACTCTATCCCTTGCCAGCCTCCTTGGTAACCATCAGTCTGTTCTGTACGTCCATGATTCTGTTTCATAGATAAGTTCATTTGTGCCATATTTTAGATTCAACATATAAGTGATATATATAGTATTTGCCTTTCTCACTTAGTCTGATAATCTCTAGTTGCATCTGTGTTGTTGCAAATGGCATTATATTGTTCTTTTTTATTGCTGAGTAGTATTCTATTATGTATATGGACCACCTCGTTATCCATTCATCTGTTGATTAATATTTAGTTTCTTTCCAGATCTTGGCTATTGTGAAAATGCTGCTATTTACATAGAGATGCATGTATGTTTTTGAATTATAGTTTTGTCCAGGAGTGGGATTGTTGGACCATATGATAATTCTATTTTTATTTTCTTGAGTGTTTTCCACAGTGGCTGCACCAACTTATATTCCCAACAGTGTAGGAAGGTTCCTTACTAGGAACCTGTGTTCTTAACCACGGTTAAGAACTGACTGGGCACTCAGCTGCTCAGAGTGCCACTAGGGGCAGGACTCGGCAGAGGAGCAGGGCCAAGTCTTCCCCTGGTGGTGACTATCGGAGAAGGAAGAAGATGCAAAAGCTAAATGATTCAGCTGGGCCCAGGCTGAGGGCCACCAGCCAGCAGATTCGGTCTCTCTAAAGTAACTTTAGGCGGATAGGAGCCCTGCCTGCCCTTCCCATTCCCAACTCCACCAACTGCAAGAGAGGAGGCAGGCCATGTTTTGAAGTCACATGGTCCAAGGCTAGGCCAGGAATATCTGTCATATACCCTCTTAATAGCCCACATCTCCCCTCATGTCAACCATAGTTAAGCCACTACTTGGTTACTAGTCATTGAATGTCTGTCCCCCACTAGACTAAACCCTCCATAAGAGCAGGAAGCATATCTGTGTCCTCTGCCACAGTGTCACCAGAGTGCTTGTGATGTCACCCACACTATGTGTGGTATATCATAGGTGTCCAAAACAGTGTGTTGAGGCAATGATGAATGAATGTTTCCCAGCCCACTGGAATGGGAGTGGGTGGTGCTTACTTCTCAGGTTTGAGGCTTCCCTAGTGGCTCAGATGGTGAAGAATCCACCTGTAATGCAGGAGACCAGGGCTCGATCCCTGGGTTGGGAAGATTCCCTGGAGAAGGAAATGGCAACCCACTCCAGTGTTCTTGCCTGGAGAATTCCATGGACAGAGGAGCCTGGTGGGCTATAGTCCACAGGGTGGCAAAGAGTTGGACACAACTGAGCGACTAACACTTGCCTACTTACTTATCTAAGAGTTGGGGCTGATACAAGGACATGTGCCTGATAGCTTATGAAACAGAAAGGAAATAAAGCATGAACAGTGATGCTCTGTTTTATAAGCTGAGTGGTGATATCACAGATTCTTGTTTTATTACTACCCCTTAAGTTGGGCATGAACATTGTAAATATCCTTTTGTACATATATTTTATCATTTTAAAACTGTGAAAGCAGTCTGAAAAGTAGTGAAAGTAGAAGTATTAGTTGCTTATTAGTGTCTGTCTCTTTGCAACCCATGGACTGTAATCCACCAGGCTCCTCTGTCCATGGAATTCTCCAGGCAAGGATACTGGAGTGGGTTGCTAAGCCCTCCTCCAAGGGCTCTTCCTGACCCAGGAATTGAACCTGAGTCTCCTGCATTGCAGGCAGTTTCTTTACCATCTGAGCCACCAGGGAAGCCCCGAAAGCAGTCTAATACCATTATTAAACACATTGATTCTGAAAGTCAAGAGAATCTGGTTCATTTTCCAACTCTTCCACTTACTAGAGGCATTACCTTGGGTTGGATATTCCTCAGAAAGAAAATGGGCTTAATAATAGCACCTACCTTTAAGGATTATTAGGAAGAACAATCCTGCTAATGCATGCAAAGAGCAGAGAACAGGGCTCGGCATAGAGTAGGCATATGATAAACATTAACTATTGTTATTGTCCATGTTCTCACATATATGAAAATGTGCCTGTTTAGGTATTGGTGTAGCTACCCAGGGCTCTAGTGCAAGGCATAGAAAAATGACAGCAGGGAATACATCAAAAATATGAACAGAGATTATATCTGGGTAGGGAGTGGTGGGAAATATATTTTTGTCTTCTTAATACCTTTCTGTATCTCCCAAATTTCTTATAATGAATTGACTAACTTTTGCAAACAGGAAAAAAAAATTTTGTCAACAATTTAAAATTGTGTGTAGTAGCTCCGTCAGTGTTAAGCTATCAAAATGTAAAAGGAAAAGCAAAACAAACACATTTAGCAGGAATAATGAGAACTGTCTCCAGACCACTAGCCCTCAGACATATCCACCAAAGGGAGAGCCAGAGGGGTGCAGGGCCTCATGAAGAAACCCCTCTGCTCTAACCCCTCAGCCTTCCCCTAGTCTGAGGACACCCTCACCAGCTCTCTGCCCCCTAGGGGTACTCCACGCTCTACCAGGTCCAGTGCCACAGTGTCCTTGGCAGGGAGGGGCTGAGCTCTGGAGGGCCTCTGGGAAACCAAGTCAATTTCATTCCTCCCTCTCTGCTGTCAGGTCATAGGAGATGGCATTAGTACCACTTCAGTGAAGCCGAGCTGCTTCTGAGCCACTGCCTTCTAGTTTGTGGGCAGAGGACAGCAAGGGCCCAATTGTACCCAGAGTAGGAAATGGGAGTGGGGAGGGGAAAACCCATATGGGGGGCCGGGCCTGAGGGGTTGCCCAGGCTGACTGTTGGAAGCCGGCTGGGAAGACTGGCAGGAGGGCAAACAGAGACGGCTTTTTGCCCAGTTCATGAATTGGAGCTGGAGAAGCAAGGGAGACTGGGATCTGGGTTGGATCAGGGCCAGGGCTCTGGGACAGAAATAGGCCAGGCCACTGGGTTTCCAGATCAGTGTCCTGCTCTGCTTTCCTGGCTGGGCCACTCACAAGCAAGGAGCCATGTGGATTCCACAGGGCAGGGAGACAGGGCCGACAGAGCTAGGGCCCCACTGCCCTCACTCCCTGCCCCCTCATTTGGTTTTATCTTTGTAGGGTTTGTCCCCACTTGATGATATATGAGCTATTTGTCCTGCCCCTAGCTAGGAGGCTGCTCAAAGGCAGAGAGTTTGTCTCCCAGTTCACGGTAGCACCGCTTGTTTCCAGAACAGTGTCTGGCACATGGGAGGTACCTGAAAAATCCTTTTTTGAACAGACTGTGAATGACAGGCCCCCATCCTGGGGCTTGTGAAGTAGGAAAAACAGGCAGGCACTAGAGAGTACCCTCATTTGGGTTGCAGAGAAACTGTGATTATAAGTTCAAGGACTTGTTTGATATCCCATGGCTAGGAGATGGCAGATCTTAGGTTTAAACCCGGGATGACAAACTTGAATGTTCTTTTTTCAACATTATGCTGCCTCTTTGAAAGAAAGTGGATTGAAGGCACAGAAAACAAACTTATGGTTGCCAAAGGGGAAAGGGAAAGAGGGTCGGGGAGGGAAAAATTAGGAGTTTGGAATTAGCAGATACACACTATTATTTAAAAAATTATAGAAATTAGATGGTATATTTGAAATTAGTCCTTGGACAGCAGCCTGGCTTCCTAGGCCCACCTGGATAGGAAGGGGGAGATTTGAACTTGGAGCCAATGGACAGGTGGTGGCCAGAAGGAAGCGGTCTGTTAGGATGGCGCTGGCCTCAGCTGAGCATGGAGAGAGCACGGGGCGGTGGGCCCAGGGGGAGAGGGAGAAAGGGTGTCCAGCTGCACCTGGCACAGATGGTAGGTCCCTGGCTGCCCGGGATGGCCTTGGGCCCTTTGCCCTGTGTCTTCTCAGCCCAGCCAGTGGACAAGGCATGCTGAGCTTCTGAGACATCGAGACTCTTGAGAAGCTGAGAAACCCACAGAGAAAGGGGAAGGGCAGAGCAGGGCTCTGGACTCCTGCTCCCAGCTCTGGAGCCGCTCTGATGCCATGCTGGGATCCCAGCACTGTTTGGAAACAGAGTTTCTTAACTGTGCTATCGAATGGGTTACAAGTCTTCTGAGATACTCACCCTCTCAGCCCTCAGGGAGGCATAGTGAAGCTTCAGGTGGCCTAAGCACCCCCACCCCAACCCCAATTTACCACTGTTGTTGTTCAGTCACTCAGTCATGTCTGACTGTTGTGACCCATGGACTGCAGGATGCCAGGCTTCCCTGTCCTTTATCATCTCCTGGAGTTTGCTCAAACTCACGTCCATTGAGTCAGTGATGCCATCCAACCATCTCCTTCTCTGTCGTCCCCTTCTCCTCCTGCCTTCAGTCTTTCCCAGCATCAAGGTCTTTTCTTTGCATCAGGTGGCCAAAGTATTGGAGCTTCAGCTTCAGCATTAATACTTTCAATGAATATTCAGGGTTGATTTCCTTTAGGATAGACTAGTTTGATCTCCTTCTGTCCAAGGGACTCTCAAGAGTCTTCTCATAGTCATTTTTTCCCCTCTGTGTACCCAGCATGGAAAAGGACTGCTTGGGGCAGAGGAAAATAGAGGAAGGGATGAGGGAACAGGGATCTGGGAGGTGCCCAGGCCGTTCCCCTCCACTCACCGCCTCACTGCTTCCTCACTTCTCCTTGCTGGACCCTGTGTTATGCTGGTTTTGTCTGAGTCTCTGTTCCTGTCTCCCTCCCTTCTCGTCTTTGTTTTTGTCTTCATTTCTTTGTCTCCCTGCCTCTAGGCCTTTCCCTAGCCTCTCCCTACACTTCTCACTGTCTCTCTGATTCTGTATCTGTCTCCAGTCTTTATCTCTGTCTTTCTGTATGTTTTACTGCCTCTGTGTCTCTCCCTGGCTGGTTCTCACAATCTCCCTGGCTCTAGTCTGTCTCTACTTTTCTCTGCCTCTGTCTTTCTGGGTCTGCCTTTCTGCCTCTTACAGTCTCTCTGCTTCCAGGTTAGTATCTACAAAACCTGCTCTCTCCAGGAAGCTGGGCAGTAACTCCCATTCGCCCCTCGCTGGATCAGATGCCAGATTCAAATGTGGGGGGATCCGGGGTCCAGCGGGGTCACTCAGGCCTGCCCTTAGTGACACTCAGCACTCCTCTTAGGGGCAAGGGAGGGGGCCCAGACACACTGAGGTACAAGCCCAGTGATAGATCACCCCACATTTCCCCTAAGGCTTCTCTGGGCCACCTCCTTCAGTCTCACTCTCTCCACCTGTGAGCTGTTCAGTCGCAGCTGGAACCCCTGTCTTATGGCCAGGTCTGTGTGGGACAAGGGAACTGCTTGCCAGAGCGACAAGGTCAAACTGTCAGGGAGGATCTATGCTGTGGCCATGATGGGACCCTTGGGCAGTGACACAAACCTTGGATATGAATTCTAGATCTTACTTTTACCACATATTAACAAGGTGACCTTGAACTAACAAAGGTGCCCTCTGAGGCCTGTTTTCAAATACCCTAAGGCCTATGCTGAAGGATAGTTCTGAAGATTAAGGGTTAGCACTGGGCTGTCCTTCCCTCTCTTCCTTTACTTTCCCCCATTCGGGTCAGGATGTTAGTATTAGCATGAAGACTCCTGGGTGTCCTTGGATAAGTTAGCAAGGCTCTTGGGGCCTTGGCTTTATCAAATTCAGTTCTTCCAGGAGGGTTAACAGGAAGTGGGTGCTGGCTGCAGCAGCGGAGGTGGTGGTGGCAGGGCCGGGAACCAGAGCCTCACTAAGGTCAAGCTGGGTGGGCAGCTGGAGTGGTGGAGGGGGTCAGTGCTGCCTCTGAGAATGTGTGATTTTTTCCCCCAAGAGGCTTTGAGTCACAGACAAACATATTTATGACTCTGCCTCCCTCATTCCCCCAGCTACAGACACACTTGGAATTTCCAAAGTTTGGTTTATACTATTTTTCATTACTCTGAGTTTCAGAAAAACCCACTGCCAGAGCCATCCTGGGAAGGGCAAGTTCTGTTTCACAGAACATGAAAGGGTTGGTGCTGGCAGGCCTTTGGAAGGGGCCTAAGCAGTCTTACCCCTGCCCCCCACAACCTGACAAGTGGGACTTAAAGAGAGGGAGCGACTGGTCCTGTGGTCTACTGCAATTCAGTGACAGAACCAGGCCTGGCACCCAGGCTTCTCGATGTCCATTGTCTCCCTTGCTCATCCTCTGGCTCATGTTCTTTCTATTCCCTTTACACTCTGTCTGTCTGCCACTGGCTTTCTCTCTCCATCCTTTGATAGGTAATGCCTTCTTCATTTCTTCCAAGAGTCTGAACAGTTGGGACTCCCAAGGAATTGGAGTTTCTTTCAACACTCTCTGGCTTGCTCTTGCCAAAGAGGAGTAGCGTGCTGACTGGACTGTGCCTGGAGCTTCCATCTTTGGTGGAGTCTCCTCCATCTCACCCTCTCCACCAGAGGTATCAGCACTAGATCAGGCCACCAGGCAGGCAGCCCCAGCCCCACATGGCTCTGGGGTCTGAGATCGCTCATCAATAGACCTTCTTCCTGTCTGCCCACCTGCTTCACTGAACCAAGTTGAGGGCGGAAGTAGAGCTGACATTCCTTCTGCGGAGGGAGCAAGATTTGTGGATACCTCCTTCTCAGGGAAATCCTACTCAGGCTAGAGAAGGGAATTGACCCAGTCAGGGTCTGGCCCCTAAGCACACTCCCCAGCCTCTGCCACCAACCCGAGCAGGCTGGAGGGTGGATAGACTGCAGAGCTGCTCTCAGAAGTCCTGCCATAGCTCTAAGTGGCAGGGTCAGTGGGTGAGACAAAAGTCCATCTGTCCTCTACTAAGAGACCAGGCGGGAGTTCCTGCCTGGAGTTACACAGGTGGTATTAACAGCACATGGCCAGATGTTCTGATGTCAACTTGACACAGACACCTTGTAGCAGAAAGATGGGCAAGGCTCTGTCATCAGGTATCCAGAGGGAGAGTCTGACAGAGGAGTAATGGGCAAGGCACAAGCTTTGGAGTAGACAGATCTCAGTTTCAATCCAAGTTGGATTGTCCTTGTTGGTTGACCTTGGCCAAGTTACTTAACCTCTTTAAGCCTTGGCTTCCCCATCTGTAAAATGTCTACTCCCTCACTGTTCAAGGTTCCAAGAGGGCAGTGCCTACTAAATGTCCACCGTTGGAGGATGTGTCAGAGAAAGAGTGCCCACAGAGGCTGGTGTATCATAAGGTGGTGAGCAAGGGAGCAAGCAGCAACATCTGTGGGAGTAGCTGACCAGAAACTGAGAATGAGTCAGCAGCGGGACATCGTGGCCTGGAGACATCCGGTGTTAACCGATGGCTGGGGTTCAGGAGGGCAAAGGCACTCCTTCTACCCTAGCATCCCTCTGGGAGTGGGCTGGGGTTGAATATGGCTAAAGGTACCACTGTTTGGAAGAGGGCAAGCTACAGCGAAGACAGACTCTTTGGCCCTCTGAGGTCCCCAGTATCCTTACCAGCCTGTCCATTGTCTTAGTGAAAGTTAGCAAATAGCACCTTCTTTGGGTGTCTGTAGCCCTGCACATGGGCACATGGCAGAGTGCGCATAATCTGGGCTGGGTTTCAGTTTCCATGGATCCCCGCTGCTGAATACCTCATGATTGCCCTAAAGTTCCCACTATTCGCTCAACCAAACTTTTATTCCTTCAACAAATGCTGACTGAGCTCCTACTATGTGCCCTATTTAGGCACTGTTCTAAGTATTGAAGAGGGGCCCTGGAAGCTGGGCTGGTTGCTCTGGAGAAGAAAGGGTTACAGAATGGCCATAGAGCTCTCTGACCAAAAGCTGTCTGCATGCTTGCTCAGAAGCAAGCTTCAAGCCAATGTATATTTACTGAGTATCCACAAAAAGCCTGTGCCAGGGTTACCATTGACTGGCTGTGTGCCCTTCCATGAGTCACTTTCCCTCTCTGGTCCTTGGCACCAGGCTGGATGAGCTGTAAGGATTCCCCTGGACTTCCTGCAGGAAATCCTACAGGATGGCTTAGGGAAAGGGGAGTGGACATTAATCACATGGCCAAGGGCTGCTGTACAGGGGGTTTGAGCCAGGGGGAGAATCTGGACTAGAGAATCTTGGGTGTGTTTTTATTTTTCAGCCTGAGACTCAGCTGGCCTCCCACCTTCCCTCTCAACAGCCTTGCTCTGGCCGCAGAAGTCTCACTGCTCTACATCTGCCACGGTTTCTCCAGCCCCCATGCCTCAGACTATGCACTTGGCCTGAATCCCGACTCCTATTTTGCCTAGTGAAATGCCCTTCATCATGGATGTTGCACAGCTCCTAAGTGTAAAAAGAATGGAGGCAGGGCTTTGGACCTGATATCTACCTCCCTTCCAGCCCGGGGTGTGTCTACTGCTTTCCGGTGGATGCTGGGGGCTAAGATACACCAGCCCAAGAGCACAGATCTGGGCTCAGGGGATCTTTCTGCTGCCATCACCCAGGGCTGTTCTCTCTTTGCTCCTTCGGAGGATGTGCTCTGAGACCAGATGGACCAGTGCTCACAGGCCATATCTACCCCTTTCCTAACTATGCAATTTTGGTTCTCTGAAAGCCTGGTTTAGGGCCTCAGTTTCACTCTCTGTAAAATGGGACTATTAGGTACCATCGCACTGAGGAAGAAGAGATGGCAGGGAGGGAAGGGATAGCAGGGAGGGACTGTGAAGAAAGCTGATCGCCGAAGAATTGATGCTTTTGAACTGTGGTGCTGGAGAAGACTCTTGAGAGTCCCTTGGACTGCAAGGAGATCCAACCAGTCCATTCTAGAGGAGATCAATCCTGGGTGTTCATTGGAAGGACTGATGCTAAAGCTGAAACTCCAATACTTTGGCCACCTCATGCGACAAGTTGACTCACTGGAAAAGAGTCTGATGCTGGGAGGGATTGGGGGTGGGAGGAGACGGGGACGACAGAGAATGAGATGGCTGGATGGCATCACCGACTCGATGGACATGAGTTTGAGTGAACTCCGGGAGTTGGTGATGGACAGGGAGTACTGGCGTGCTATGATTCATGGGGTTGCAAAAGTCAAACACAACTGAGCAACTGAACTGAACTGAAGGGAAGGCAGGGAGACCATGTTTTTGAAAGTTGCCTGAGAAAGGGTAGAGGCCTGGCCCCTGTTATCTGCTAGCCTGCTGAGTGTGGCCCTGGTATCTCTCATTTCTTATGTCCTCCACTCTACTTTTGACTCACAAAGCCAAAGGCTTCGTTCTTTCCTTTGAAAACTTTTCTAGAGATTTCTTACCTAGAATTTTTCTAAATGTACAAGCATTTCTCTCTAATCCTGCCCTTTTGCTCTCTCTTGGTCCTCTGTGCTGCAATCCACAGGCCCTGAGCCCATCAGCTCCATAGAAGGAGCACCAGCAGAACCCTCCCATGCTCTCAGGGCTGGGTTACTCTGCCCAGCAGGTCTTACCTCAGCCAAAATCAGGGCTCCCAGGCCAAGATAGCCTGGAGTGGTTGTTGCAGGGAACCATCACCATCACCATCACCCCCCACAAGGCCCCTGTGGACCCAGGGAATGAGCTGGACCCTTGTTGGGCTCCCCTTCTCATCCTTGTTTGCCAGAGGGCCACTCCCCTTCGGAGAGATGACACAGGGATTGAGAACGTAGAATTTTCAGGGTTCTACTAGCTCTGCCACTTTCTATTTGAGAGACCTTGGGCCTGTAGCTTGGCTTTGCTGACCCAAATGTGGTGTTCCTAGTACCCCTTCCAGGACTCTGTGAGAAATCACTGTTTGCCATAAAGCAACTGTTCAATTAATGGTGATTGTCTCTTTTAAAAATATATATTTTCTGAATTGCCAGGCATATAATGGACACTCAGTAAATATTCATTGAATAGAGGTTTGGATCTGAACAAAAGTCAAGACACAGCCTTTGGTCAGAGAACTTCATGGATACTCTGTGGGTACCAAAGTTTGCCTTCTCTGCTTATCTAATGGCAATCTGCCCACCCTCCCACCATCACCTGCATCTTAACTGGAGGCCCAGCGGCACATCTGAAAAGGCTTTGTGGATGGAGTAAAAGGAGCAGGCTCTGTCCAGGGCTAGGTCCCTGGGGTGCTTGTGGCATCAGTGATATTAAATGCAGGCTGGGAGGGCAGGAGCCCTGGGCCATCAAATATGATGCAGGAGCACTGGCCCAGCCTGGTCTAAGGCAAGGGGTAAGGTCTCAGCATGAGGCTGACTTGGGCTCAGGTTCCAGTGATGCCATTTATTGGCTGGGTGGTTCCAAACCCATCTCCAGTCTGTGAAATGCTATAATGGGTAATAGTACCCTCCTTGCTCCCCACACAGACTGGGGGTGAAGATTCAAAGAGATACCAAAACTGTATGTAAACACTGGAGTATGGAACCCACATGTTTGGGACAATCCAAATTGGAACCCTAAACACTTATTACAGAAGGCAGCAGGGTTAAGAGGAGAGCACAGATCTGGGTTCAAATCCTAGCTGTGTAATTTCCTGGCTGTGTGACTCCAGGCGAGTCACTAAACCTCTCTTGAGTTTCTGTCACCTCATTTGTAGAGTAAGGATAATAATACCTACCCCATTGCTGCGAGGGTGCAAGGGGGTGATGCATAAAGCACAGTCAGCCTGTGGGAAATGGCAGGGCCCACTTCAGAAGGTATCAAGAAGTCACAGAAGTAAAGCTGAGAGGTTTCAAGACAGGGGCAAAATGCTGAATCATCAATTGTCTCCAACCAACAAATGCTGCCTGAGTCCCTTTGCCCTGATGTGTCCTGAACCTGGTTCTGAGGATGCCTGAAGGAATCAAACCCAATTCCTGCCCTCCGGAGCCTGTCACTAGGGTGGGCTGAATCAGAGTCTTTCACCCTGGTGGCCATCTCAGGCCTGTGTCCTCTTCCTCGGGGCCTCAGTCTAGCCTTTCCCACCCTGGAGCCCAACCCGCTCCACTCTTCTACAGCTCCAGGAGCAAATCCTCCATCGTTAGGCACCTGCCACTCCCAGGTAAAGACTCCTCGTTCCCTGGAGTCCAGAATCTCACTTGGGGCAAGTGGAATGATAGTGCCCAGAGCTGAGTAGACCCCGGGGACCACCTTGCCACTGCTGAGCCCAGGGTGCAACGGTGGTGATCAGAGCCTTGGTTGTAGAGACAGTATCCTAGTGGAGATGACAGAGCATCTCAGAGGGTGATGCCTGCTGTGAAATAAATACAGGCAATAAAGAGCACAATAGGATGAAACAGGTGATTATCAGTAGGGTGCTAAGGGATTCATTCCATTTTGACACTTCGGGAGACAGAGAAACAGATTGACCCAAGGTCACCCAGCAGATGCTTGTAGAACCCCGGGGCCTTCAGTCCTGTGCCCTTTCGGCATCAAGCTGTCTCCAGGGACTCCTCACACCCATTCCCTCGTGTCATCCTGCTTTCCGTATACCAGCGTCTCTGCAGGAGCCCTGCAGTTCTTCCCCGTTCCCTCTCCTGGGCAGCAGAGGCTGCTGGGAGGACCTCCACTCTAGCCAGACTGGGCTCTCTCAAGACCCCGTGCAGTTGTGGGGAGGAGACTTGGAGTCTTGGACAGTGGGAATGTGTTGGGGGCCAGAAACTTGCATGGGCAGATGGTGTCTGAAAACACTGGCTGCTGACAGCTCCAGCTGCGGGGACCAATAATGCCCTCATGGTCCAGATGTTGGCCTCACCCACCTCCCTCCTGCAGTGGTAGATTTACAAAGAACCTCACAGCCCATCTCAGAAAAAACACACAATTGTAGCTTTGGAAGCGGGCCGGGAGGGCCACCCAGTACAAGCAACAGGGAAGCTCAGCAGGCTCTGTCCGAGGCCTCCAAGGTTGTCTGGACAGCAGGGGTCACTCCTGGGCTGAGAGTGTACCGGGGAAGGTGGGGCCGTAGCCTCCTTGGTCAAGTGCCCCAGGTTTCCTGCCCAGAAACATGAACTAAATCCAGGGGTTGAACCAGCAGGATGACTCTCTGGCTCTTCTACGAGGGAGTAAGCTCCTGGTTCCTGCAGGTGTGTGAGCAGGGAGCTGCACCCCCTGAGTGGGTGAGGGGATGTTGTCAGAAGAGGCACCAGAGGCCTTTGTTCCAATTCCTGCCCAGTCCTCAGCCTCTCCCTGCTTCAAGATGTGGGGTGCTCCAGGAAACCTCCATCTGCAGAGCCAGGAGGGCCTGGAACCTGCTTTCCCCAGCCCCTCCCCCACCCCAACCGAGTGGACCCAGCCCAAGGTCTTGATGGGAACACTCCCCTACCACCGACACTTCTCCTAATGCATCTTTGCTGGCCGGCTGGGAACCGCAGACGGAGCTGTGACAAGAGGGGAGATAAGGGGGCTCTCACATTTCCCCCGGCTGGGCTCCTGGGCCGCCAGCATTCACGCTGGCTGATTTCAACATGAAAGGGCCCCTTGAGAAGGAGAGGAGTCCCCTCCCATTCCCCCTTCCCTCAGCTAAACCCCATTCCGGAGCTAACCACTCTCTGAGCCGCCCTCTCTCTGGAGGCTGACTTTGCTGCTGACCAAGCCTTCTCCCAACTATGTCAGCCTCACTTCGGCCACCCCGCCCTCCAGGGTGGAAATCCCAGGAAGACAGAGGGTGTGCATGGGACTGCCCCTCCCAGTAGTAAACTGGAAAAAGAAAGGGGGTTTGTGGTTCCAACTCGTGAAATGGAGCCCAGAGTTTGCTCCAGAGACACAGCTCAGCTGACTGTAGGCCACTGTGGTGAGCATATCTTTGGAAGGATGGCCCTGCGGAGAGGAGGTCTCCTAATCCCAGATCCCAAGGGGGCCAGAACATTCTCAGGATCACTGAGAGCCCAATGGTGCAACTCCTAGGCCTCTTCCCTCGCTCTTTTCTTTAACTGTCTGAGATATGCACCCTTCAGAAATCCACTGAAACATCTCATGTTTCTGCCACTAGAGTCCTTCCAGGTATCTGCCCTCAATCTTTTATGCTCCAACTTTTAAAATCTTTTAGTTTGAACTACTTTTAGACTTAGAGAAAAGTTGAATAAAATAGAACAGAGAACTCCTGTATACTCCTCACCTAGCTTCCCCTGATATTAACATCTTATATAACCTTAGTACAATGATCAAAACCAAGAAATGAACCTTGGTGTCATACTATTAAGGAAACTACACATCTTCTTTGAGTTTTACCAGTTTTCCCACTAATGTCCTCTTTTTAAAATTCTGTTCCAGGATCCTATCCAGAACCCTACGTTGTTTTGAGTTGCTGTTTCTCCTTAGTGTCCTCCGATCTGTGACAGTTTCTCGGTCTGTTCATCTTTCATGATCTTGACACTTGTGAAGAGTACTAGTCAGGTGTTTCATAGACCATCCCTCGGCTTCAGTTTGCCTGAAGTTTTCTCATGACTAAAGTGAGGTTATACACCACAGATACGATG
Source organism: Moschus berezovskii (assembly GCF_049115385.1). Taxonomy (NCBI): domain Eukaryota; kingdom Metazoa; phylum Chordata; class Mammalia; order Artiodactyla; family Moschidae; genus Moschus; species Moschus berezovskii. The sequence continues at coordinate 60,915,673 of NC_142488.1, read as the reverse complement.
TTGGGTCCTTCTTGGCACATCATTCCAAGAGGTTTGTGATGTCCATATGTCACATTACTGGTGATATTTACTTTGATCATATGATTAAGTTGTTGTCTGCTGGCTTTCCTTAAAGTTACTATATTTCCTTTTGATATGTAGTTGACAAATACCTTGGGAAGATATTTGGAGACTCTGAAAATCTCATTTCTCCTCAAGCACTCCACATTTGTTTATTAATTGTAGCATCTGTTGGTGTATCAATATTTATTACTGTGATGCCATCCTATTAATAATTATAGTCATGTTCTATAGCCTTCTTTCTTTCTACATTTCTTAATTGGAATTTTACTGTAAGGAAAACCTGTCCCTTTTCCTTCATTTATTTATTTGTGTTAATATGAACCAATGGATATTTCATTTATTCTATGGGTTAAAATCCAATATTATCTCCTCGTTCAAGAAGGTAGAGTATTACTCCCCTCTCCTTAATTATGTGTTGTGCATAGTGACTTCTTTCTGGGGAAAAAGTAATATGGAGAAACCTGACAAACACTCCCTCAACCAGGTGGTCCCAGTGAATATCAGCCATCAATAGAGAGAGTACATCAATGAGATGTGTTGAGAAGGGTTTTTCACCTCTGTGATAGTCCTCCTTACACCCATCCCCCACTTGAATCATGAGACAATCATCATGCTTTTTTCAAATCCAAATTGCGGGACATTCTGCAAAATACTCAGCCAATGCTCCTCAAATCTGTCAAAGTCATCAATAGCAAGGGAAGTCTGAGAAATTGTCACAGACAAGAGAATCCTAAGGGGGCATAAGAAATAAATGTAATGTGGATCCTAGATGGGGCACTGGAAATAGATAAAAGTCATTAAGTAAAAAACTATAGACCTTAGTTAATAATAATGTACCCATGTTCCTCTATTAAATGTTACAAATGAGCCACACTCATGTGACATGTTAATAATAAAAGAAACTGGATGTGGGGTATATGGGAACTTTATGTATTATCTTTGCACCTTTTCTGTAAATTTAGACCTATTCTAAAATTTAAATATATATATGTATATATATATATATATATATATATATATATATATATATATATATATAAATTGCAACACCGTACTTTCTGCTCAAGTTTTTCTCACTTTGGCTAGTAGGACCTCCTTTAGCTTGGCTTTTGAGTTCCGTCTAGCCCACACCCTTTTCCAGATACTTCCTTATTTTCTGGCACCACAAAGTGGTTCAGGCTTATCTTGAACTTTCCCCACTCCAGGTCTCATTTAGCCATTTCTCCAAGGAGGGCTGGCACGTTTTATTGGATGATTAGTATTAGAAACCAAGATTTAGTTACTAGATATGCTCATTGCTACTGTGATGTCATTGGTTTTAGGCTCTGTCAGTTGATAGAGCTAGGAAATATATGGATGTATACCAGTGCATTTTGCTGAAGTTTCAAAAATATTATTTACTCTTGTTCTATCCTCAAGAGGTCTACTTTTTTAATTATAACTGTCTCATGATATTCCTTAGTGGGGATGGGGATGAACAAGTATATTATTTAACCAGTTCCCTATTGGTGGCTATTCATAGTTTTATACATTTCATTTTATGCTGTTAAAATGCTGTTATCCCAGTGTCAAGTGTTTCTACGAGGCAGACACTGAGATATGAAACTGCAGTGTCAAAAGTTGGGTACCTGAAGTGTTGATGGAAGTTGCCGATGGGCCTTCAAAGGTTGCTATATTAATTAACTGCCTACCATTCAAATTTGCTCACGTGCCATTAAGAGCCAAACCTTCTCCAACTTCCATCTCCAACAACTTTCTCCCACTTGTAGTCTACTATTCAGTCTCAATGAACTACTTGCTATTTTGTTCCACGATTCCAAGTCTCTGCTTGTGACGCTGTTCCTTCTACCTAGAATGTCTGTACACTCTTATAAGCATGATGAACTTCTATTCACTCTGCAATGCCCATTTCAAAGTGCACCTCCTTTGTAAAGTCTTTCTGAATTTGCCATCCAGGCAGGCAACTGGTAACTCCCTCCACAGTGACCTCTCTGATCACATCCTGACAGTTTTGGGAAGTGGTTGTCTGTCTTACTCACTTCTATAATTTCTACAGACTGGTCCAACATAGACTAGGCATTGAAGAGACCCCCTGGAAGTGTTTGTCGGATGAGTAGATGAACTTCTCATTGGCTCCAGACAACTTGTTTTCCATGGGCTTCCTCATTGGCCCTTAAGTAAGAGTATGGTCCAAAATCGGCATTTTTTAAAAGTTTGCACTTAACACTCCCATTCCCTCCCACCCCCCCATTCCTATGCATACACACACAGAGACAGGTACACATAGGCATTCAGATGTCTTCCCAAGGTTGTAGATGTGAGTGTGTATAAGGAAGGATGTGAGAATATCTGTGTGTGAGAGAGAACAGAATGAGAAGTAGAGGAAGAGAAAGAGAAGAGAAGAGAGATAAGAGAGAAAAATATGGAGAGAAAAAGAGGAAAGAAGAGACATCCAGAGTGAGAAGTTTCCAAGTTACCAAGGGGCCAATGATACCCTTTAAATGAAGGTGTGTTAACAACTGGACCTGTCAACATGCCATTACCTCTGTGGCTGAGCAGGACAGAACTGAGGGGTTGTGGCCCCACACAAAGGAAGATATTTGCCAATAATAGAGGCAAATGCCAAGAAAGTTGCTTGGTCTTGATCTTTTTGGTTTTCTCTCACTCTCCTGTCCCAGGCTTCCACAGTGAGGCATCTGGAGTGATCCCCAGTTGTCCAAATCAGAAAGTTAGGCGCCATATTTTACATCTCTCTCTTCCTCACCCACAGGTCCATTCAACTACCACCATGAAGTTTGTCTAGCTCTTAAACACTTTGTGAACCATTTACTTGTCTCTACTTCCACTGCTGCTACCTGAGGTCAGTGGTCCGTCTCTCATGGATACTAGTACAGCTGTCTCCTCATTGTCTCCTCTGTTTTCAATGCTGCACCTTGTGACTCAGTAGATGCTGTGGATCAGAAAAGTCATTCCATAAAACAAATAAGATCTTGTCATACCCTTGCTTGAAACTATGTGACCTACAGGCTAAAGGACCTTCATAGCACAGGAGCAGGTGAGAAAATAGTCAGAATTTACCTCATGTGAGGCACTGGGATCAAGAGGGAGAGCCAACATAATTACAGTCCTTAAAAAGAGTACATGCCACAACCCTCAGGCCAGCTTGCTTGCCTCCACCCAATAGGCAGCACTAGGCCCACACTCCTAGTGGTCACATGGGACTTGATAGAGACCTCAAATGCTATTTGAACCTGAGACTCCAATCTTTGTTAATATCTTACTTTCTTCTGGAGTTAATGGGCCTGGTATACAACAGCAGGCTTCATCAGTATTGATGAATGGATTGATGGATGGGTGGATGAACAGAGGAACAACTTAGATAAGTGAAGGAAACTCCAGCAGGATAGATTGAGATTAATTATCAATTCAGTTCAATTGCTCAGTCGTGTCCAACTCTTTGGGACCCCAAGGACCGCAGCATTCCAGGCCTCTCTGTCCATTACCAACTCCTGGAGCTTACTCAAATTCATGTCCATTGAATTGGTGATGCCATCCAACTATCTCATCCTCCGTTATCCTCTTTTCTTCCCACCTTCAATCTATCCCAGCATCAGGGTCTTTTCAAATGAGTCAGTTCTTCACATCAGATGGCCAAAGTAATAGAGTTTCAGCTTCAGCATCAGTCCTTCCAATGAATATTCAGGACTGATTTCCTTTAGGATGGACTGGTTGGATCTCCTTGCAGTCCAAGGGACTCTCAAGAGTTTCCTCCAACACCACAGCTCAAAGGCATCAATTCTTCAGTGCTCAGCTTTCTTTATAGTCCAACTCTCACATCCATACATGACTACAGGAAAAACCATAGCTTTGACTAGATGGACCTTTATTGGCAAAGTAATGTCTCTGTTTTTTAATATGCTGTCTAGGTTGGACGTAACTTTTCTTCCAAGGAGCAAGCGTCTTTTAATTTCATGGCTGCAGTCACCATCTGCAGTGATTTTGGAGCCCAAAAAAAGAAAAAGTGTCTCACTGTTTCTACTGTTTCCCCATCTATTTGCCATGAAATGATGGGACCAGATGCCATGATCTTAATTTTCTGAATGTTGAGCTTTAAGCCAACTTTTTCACTCTCCTTTTTCACTGTCATCAAGAGATACCTTAGTTCTTTGCTTTCTGACAAAGGGTGGTGTCATCTGCATCTGAGGTTATTGATATTTCTGCCAGCAATCTTGATTCCAGCTTGTGCTTCATCCAGCCCAGCATTTCTCATGATGTACTCTGCATATAAGTTAAATAAGCAGGGTGACAATATACAGCCTTGACATAATCCTTTCTCAATTTGGAACCAGTCTGTTGTTCCATGTTTAGTTCTAACTGTTGCTTCCTGACCTGCATACATGTTTCTCAGGAGGCAGGTCAGGTGGTCTGGTATTCCCATCTCTTTAAGATTAATCATAGAACATCATTAAGTTCAAGAATGCTGGAGGATGAAACAGACTTAGAGTCTTGAACAAAGTCACACTTTTGACAGCAAATGTGAAAATTAGGGGGTCACTATCATTCTCATTTTACAGATGACCAAACAGTGATTCACAGATATGAAGTGACTTGCTTGAGGTCACATACTAACCAGTGGGACAGGGGTTTGAGACTAGATCTGCTTGGCTCCAGAGAAAACGTTCTTTGAACAATCTCACATCAAAAATAATATGGGGCACTCTTTTATGTCGGTCTAAGAAGTGGAGGTTAAATGTAGATTTCACATCTGATGCACCTAAGTTTAAGCCTAACTTTAACATTTTCAATTCTTTATTTAAAAAAAAATATTTCCAGACCTCACCCACTATGTGAGTAATGAAGGGTACATACAGGTGGTGGGGTCAAACAGACATGAGTTTAAATCTTGGCTCTACCGTTTGTAAACCTTGTGATATCTCTTGTGGCTCAGTTTCCTCACCTATAAAATGGGATAATAGCAATACCTATTTCACAGACTTATTGTAGGTATTAAATGAGCTTGCAGGCATGCTCAGTTGCTTCAGCTGTGTATGATTCTTTGCGGCCCTGTGGGCTATAGCCCACCAGGCTTCTCTGTCTGTGGGATTCTCCAGGCAAGAACACTGGAGTGGGTTTCCCTGCCCTCCTCCAGGGGACCTTCCCAACCCAGGGTTCAAACTCGCATGTTCTGGGTCTCCTGCATTGCAGGAGGTTTCTTTACCCACTGAGTCACCTGGGAAGCCCCCATTAAACGAACATATGCTTGTAAATCACTTAATGTCTTGCTACACACACACTCAGTAATGCTGTGTTCCTGTCTTAGAACCAGGCATCAAGATACAGGGGTGACCAGGTCTGTCACCTGGTCACCTGGCAGTCTGGTCCTGCCCTTGCTCCCAGGGAACTGACAGTCTAGTAAAAGAGGCAAAAGTCATGCAAATCAATGTATCATCCATGGAATGTGCTAGGAAGGGAGTTTTTTTTTTTTAAAGGAAGGGGCTATGAGAGAGAAAACCCAGAATGACAAATCTAATTTAGATAAAATGATGGTGCAGGGTGTGATCTTTCTCAGGAGGTGACACCTCAGCTGAGACTTGAAGAATGAGAGGAGAAAGACCATTCCAGGCAGTGAAAACAGCAGATGCAAAGGTCCCAAGGTGGAAATGAGCTTGGGTGTTTATGGAAGAGCAGAACAGGTTGAAGCAGAGCAGGGCCTAGGGATAGAGGCAGGAAAGATCAGCAATTATTGGAAGAGTAGACAGGGGCCAGCTCATCTGGGCCTTGGACTTTTTTCTAAGTGTCATGGGAAACCACAGGAGGGTTTTAAGGAAGAAAGTGACATGGCCTGATTTACATTTTAAAAGGATCCTTCTGGCTGCTGGATGGGGAGTAGATTGTAGTGGGGAGGACTGGGAGGAGGAGCCCCAGTGAGGAAGCCATTGCCAAGGTCCCAGCAAGAGGTGCTGGTGCCTCAGACCAAAGTGGTGACAGCAGAGGTAGAGACATGTGGACTTCATACTACGTGTTACCCACTTGACTCCTTGATTTCTTCGGTCTCCTACATCCCATCCGTCAGCAAAACCTCTTGTCTCTATCTTTGGAATACATCCAAAATTCAACCACTTTCCACCATTTCTACCATCTCCATCTTCTAGACCACCCTAAAGGTCCTTGTCCTCACAGCCCATTCTCTGCACCTGAAGGGTCTAAGCCTGAGGGATCCAGTGAAGTCCAAATCAGGTCCCTAGTCTCCCCACCTCTCTACAAGTAAAGCCAAAGTCATCATGGTGGCCAAAATTTCTCTGCAATCTGGTTCTTCCTTATCTTTCTGCCTTCATATGCTGCCCTTTGCTTACTCAAGTCTAGCTGCACTGGCTTCTGTGCATTTCCTCAAAGCTCTCTGACACACAACCGACTCAGATTCTTTCTGTGGACTGTTCTGTCTGCCTAGAATGGTCTGTCCACAGACATCTGTGTGATTCACTTCCTTATTTCCTTCAGAGCTTTCTCAAATGTTGCTTTCTGAGTGTGACTTTTTTGGCCATGGTATCTAAACTTGCAACCTCACCCTCAGATACCTTGAACTTCTTTCCTCCTGCTTTACTTTTTTTCTCCACGGCACTTATCACCATCAACCATATGATATATTTTATTTATCTTTACCTTTTGCCCTTCTCATTAGATTATAGGCTCCTTAAGGAGAGAGATCTTCACATACCTATTTTGTTCACTGATGTATCTCAAGTACCTAGAACAGTGTTTGGCATATAGTAGGTGCTCAATAAATGTTTGTTGAATGAATACATTGTTGGAGGAAATGAGATAATACACTTGAGAAAATTCTTCTGTGTATGTTGTAAAGCGATACACAAATAAGGACTGATTATTGCTAGCTTTATTATTGTACTCACATGTGTGTGTGTGTGTGTGTGTGTGTGTGTAAGAAGCTTTCAGAACACTCAGGGTGTGATGGGCTCATTTATTGTTTCCATTACCATTCTTCTCATCAAATATCACCTTGCCAACCTCCTTCTCTGGTAGGTCAGCTGGTAAAGAATATGCCTGCAATGCAGGAGACCCTGGTACGATTCTTGAGTCAGGAAGATTCCCTGGAGAAAGGATGAGCTACCCTTTCCAGTATTCTTGGGCTTCCCTGGTAGCTCAGATGGTTAAAAATCCGCCTGCAATGCAGGAGACCTGGGTTCGATCCCTGGGTTGGGAAGATCCAACCAATAGGAGTGGCATGGCAACCCACTTCAGTATTCTTGCCTGGGGAATCCCCACGGGCAGAGGAGTCTGCTGAGTTACAGTCCATGAGGTCACAAAGAGTCAGACATGACTGAGCGACTTCCACTTTCAACCTCCTTCCATGGTGGTTGTTGTGGAGCATCTATTTTAACCTTGCTGGCAACAATTAGGCAATAATTGTCATTGATTTCCACTCTACTCGCTATATGTTTATGTGTGTATGTGTGTCTGACCTCTGACTGTCTGGCCCTAGATCTCCAAGTCACCTTCACTGGGCATTTACACCCATATTGAAGTGGCCCAATATCAGTGTAGGCCTTGCCCAGTGGAGCAGAACTTTCCCTGCTCTTGCCAGGTTAAGATAGTGATGATACATTCTGAGTTCTGGAGCCAGATAGCCCTGGGTTCAAATCTCAGCACTACCAATTCTGAAGTGGGTGACTGGGGGGCAAATGTCTGACTCTTTCTGAGTTCCATCTTCATCCCCTATAAGGTAGAGATTATAATTCCACTCTCATGGTCTTGTTGGGAAGGCCATACAAGAAAATCAGAAGAGGACATGCCTCGTGAACTAGAAAGAATCAAATGCAGAAGGCACATTTTCCACTCCCTGAGTGTTGAGTCTTGGAAATGAGAGAAGAGCAGTTTGCCCTGGGTTCCTCTGAGGGAGCCAGGAACTGGGCTTCCCCTGGGGCATCAGGTCGTCATAATTCATGGAACACTCCTTGGAGCAGAACTCTGAGCTTAACAGACTAAATGTGAGCCAAGTACTGTTACTATCCCTGTTTTGGAAATGAGAAAGCTGAGGCTTAGGGAGGTGAAATGATTTGTTTGAGGCTCTAAAGCTCCTGATGGTGAAGCAGGGCCTTCACCCTAAGCTTCTTGTGATTCCAGAGCCTGCACTGTTTCTCTGCCACATGGAGTCAGCCAGCCCCGGTTGGGGGGGCGGTCAGGGGGAGAGGAGGCGGAGGGGTGTGGACAGGCAGACTCCTACCATAGGAGCGGCATCCCAGGAGGAATGCAGACAGTGCCGGAAACCCCAAAGCAATTTTCTAACCCTGGGAAAATGGCCTATAGTTTGGGCTGGCATGCTCACTGTGAGGGCTGTGGGAGAGGAGCTGTCAGGGCCACTGCTTCCCCTCAACCCAAGACACCCTGTGTTGGTCATGGAATCTCAGCAGAAGTCAGGTAGAGGAGCCCTTGGAGATCTCCTCCAGCACACTGCTCATTTGAATCTCCAGGTGAATTAAAACTGCCACTCAAGCCTAAGGCCCACTCCTGAGATTCTGAATTCATGAGTTAGGGGAAGGGCCTGGGCATCAGGATTTGCCCCAGCTTTACAGTTAATTTAAATGCTGTGACTCAACCAGCCCTTCCCTGCCCCACACTCTACACTTACTCTTTGAAAGTTGGTGAAGCAGAAGCCCAGAGAGAGAACACAGCTTGGAACTCAGGTCTCTGACCCTCTTTAAGGCTCAGTGATGTCTTCTGCAGGGAGCTGGTGAGGTAAGTGAGACAGGGGTCTCAGAGCACCAGGGTGGTGGGAAGATAGCACTTCTGGCAGCATGGGAGGTAAAAGCATCCCAATACACTGCTTGGTGTCCTCCCCCTCATACCCTCCACCACTGAAGCTTTCGGGCCCACTGCCTCTCCCTCTGCAGCTGTGGGGCATGAGAAGAACCCTGGTCAAGGGATCAGGAGCCCTGGGTTTGGGTCCCACCTCTGCCACTAACGCCTTTTGAATCTTGGGCAAGTATCTTTCCCTCTCTGGGCCTCAGTGTTACTTACCTATGAAATGGGATTAAGCACAAATGTTACCTAAACTACTATCTGTTCCAGCTCTGACCTACTTTGGTTCCCGAAAGGACAACATTTAGGAAATCTGGGTTGTGATCTTCACTCTGCATTTAATGTTTCTGAGACACAGCTTTTGACTCTATAGAATGGCAATCATTGCTATGTTGCCTTGTCCATATTCCTTATTATTTCTAGCTCTGTGGGTCCTCTCCCCTGAATTAAACTGTGTGGGGCAGGGAATGGTCTCTGTTTAGGCCTATGAATCTCTGATTGTCTTTCTAACTGGCTGCTTCAGCTCCATTGAACCCCAGAACAGGGTTAGATGGAGAAGAGGCTTTGAGGCGAGTGGTCCCTGCCAGACTAGATGGAGATCTTCTGAGGCCAGGCCCTATCTTTCCACTTCCTATGGCCATCGGTGGGGGATTGGGGCCTCCAGGGGCATGGCCCTCAAAGTTCCCTTAGCCCCCAGTCCTAGGAGGAGAAAGTGAAAGTGAAAATGAAGTCGCTCAGTCATGTCCAACTCTTTGCGACCCCATGGGCTGTAGCCTACCAGGCTCCTGCATCCATGGGATTCTCCAGGCAAGAGTACTGGAGTGGGTTGCCATTTCCTTCTCCAGGGATCTTCCCAACCCAGGGATCGAACCCAGGTCTCCCGCATTGGAGACAGACGCTTTAACCTCTGAGCCACCAGGAGAAAGGAAGTTGTCAAGTCAGCAAGTCGCCCTGAGGGCAGGAGCAAAGAGGTTGCAGGGCCTGAAACTTGAAGGGTTGGAGCTCTCGTCTAGCTCTGATACCCAGCCTGAAGGGTGTGGGGCCGAAATCCGGAGAATGACCCACAGCATTTATAAGAGCCACCTCTTCTCCAAGGCCTTTGGTGAGCCTGGTGATCTGTCCATGTCAGAGCACCAAATTCCCCACCAATCCTGGAAACGAGAGTCGTTGCAGACGAGGCTATTGACACACAGAGAAAGAAAAAATTTGCCTAAAGCCACACAGTTCATGGGGCAGTCCTGAAAGGAATACAGGCAGGCTGACTCTTGAGCCCTGTACTTTCTACCCCATCCAAGGGCCTCCAGTAATAGCAATAGCACTTATGTAGTGTTTCTGATGTGCCAGACACACTTCTAAGTGTTTCATATATATAAACTTATTTTATCTGTATGCAACACTAAGAGGTAGTTACTACAAAAAGAAACTGAGGCCCAGAGCATTCTAGTAACTTGCTTCTAGAATCACAGGTTAACACACGGAGGAGTCAGGCTTCATAATTTGTGCTGTCTCTACCACAGTATAGAAGGAAGCTCAACACACGCACACACACACACACCCTCCTTGCCCCACCCATCAGTCTGGGCCCTTGCTCTCCTCCAGGTGGTTGTTTAGGGTTGTGTGTGGCCTTGGATAAATAAATCACTTCATCCTCATTTCTCTGGGCCTTGGTTTCCTCCTAGACAGTGGGGTGACTGTACCAAGTGATCTGTAAGGACCTTCTGCTCTCTGCCATATCTTCAAGGCTAGACTTGAGCCCCATTCCTCTGGCTGTGGCTAGGGTGTCTGGACATCTCTCTTTTCTCCTCCACTCTCTGTTCTTTCCTAGGAGCTAGTAGTGGCTCAGGTTTGGACTTTGCGGAAATGAAGGAAATTTAGTCCAGCCAGCCCTAGCCTAGGAAATGATAGAAGGGTGGCATGTGACCTACCAGAGTCCAGATCTTCTAGCCCCCAACCACTTTCCTACCTGTTACCCTGACTCCTGGTCCATGTGGGCGTCTGCCAAGCCACCTTCCAGTCTCACAGTCTCAGGGGGCAGTTTCTGTAGCCCTTTTCTTCCAGCTGCCCAGCAGCCTAGTTCCCCAGTTCTGTCTTCAGCTTTGATTCATTGCTGCACCTGGAACCTGGGGTCAGCAGCTGTCCTGCCCAATGTGCCCCTCCTTTTCCCTGAGCTGCTAACAATGGTGGCAGTCACTAACACATAGGAATGTGCTTGTTGCCCTGAGAGGAACATTCTGGGCACAGCAGCATAAAGAACACCATCTCTGGCTGCAGAATGGCAACATATCACTCTGGGGCCCAGCTTGGTCACATCCTAGATGTTTAGCCTGGTCAAGTTTCTCAACTTCTCTGAGCTTCCACATCTTCATCTCTACAGTGAGAAATAGGATGATTCTCACTAAGCTGTTGGAAAGACTCAGTGCTGCAGCAGATGACCATCCCAGGGCACAGTGCTTAGACTGCAGTAGTAAAAGGTCAACAAATAAGACTTAGCTTTGAATCCCACATCTGTACGATCTTAGGCAAGTCAATGAATCTCAGTTTTCTGATCTCAGAGGCAAGTATAAAAATTGTTGTCGAGTGAGATTTTTATAAGGAAACAATGAGATAGCGAATGTAAAATTCCTAGCATGGTTTCTGGCAGATGGTAAAAGATCAAAAATATGTTACCACGCTCCACCTAGCTCCATGCATAGAGATGAAACTATTTGCCCCTAAACATACATAAGTGCACAAAATTCTATGTGTCCAGTAAAATCAATATTGCACAAATTCTTCCAGAGAATACAAAAAGCAGGAAAGCTTCCCAACTCTTTTTATGAAGCTAGCCAAAAAAAACCTAGACAAATCTTGATACCAAAACTAGGTAAAAACATAGTAAGAAAAGAACATTTCAGCTTAGTCTTTCTTATAAACATGGATGAAAAAAATCCAAAACCAAAATATTAGGAAATGGTATAAAAATGTATTAAAAGAAAAATTCATCATGACCAAGTGAGATATATATATATATATATATACCAGGACTGCAAGGGTGAAAAATTAATGAAACAAAGACATGGTTCTTTGAAAAGTTCAATTAAATTGACAAATCTCTGGCAAGATTGACAAAGACAAAAGAGAGAAGATACATATTTCCAATATCAGGAATGAAACAAAGGATATCAATACAGACCTTGCAGACATCAAGAGGATAATAAGGAAACACTATGAACAACTCTGGAGAAGGCAAAGGCACCCCACTCCAGTATTCTTGCCTGGAAAATCCCATGGACAGAGGAGCCTGGTAGGCTGCAGTCCATAGGATTGCTAAGAGTTGGACACGACTGAGTGACTTCACTTTCACTTTTCACTTTCATGCATTGGAGAAGGACATGGCAACCCACTCCAGTGTTCTTGCCTGGAGAATACCACTGACGGGGGAGCCTGGTGGTCTATGGGGTCGCATAGAGTCGGACATGACTGAAGCGACTTAGCAGCAGCAGCAGCAGCATGAACAACTCTACACATACAAACTTCATAGCTTAGATGAAATGGATTAATTCCTCAGGAAGCACAAACCACCACAACTCATCCAGTATAAAACAGATAATTTGGATATTTATCAAAGAAATTGAATTTGTAATTAAAAACATCCCTCCAAAGAAATCTTGAGGGCCATGTGGTTCCACTGGAAAATTCTACCAAAAGTTTAAAGAATAATAAACACAAATTCTAATCTCTTCCAGAAAAAGAAAGAGTAGCAGAGACTTCCCAATTCATTTTATGAATCCAGCATTGCCCCGACAAGAAAACTGGATGAAGAGAGTACACAAAAAGGAAACCAAGACCAACATTCTTCATGAAAATACAAAAATTCTCAACAAAATATCAAAAATTAAAATTCACTAATACACAAAAAGAAGCATACCCCATGACCAAGTAGGGTTTATTTCAGGAATGCAAGGCTGGTTCAATGCTTGGAAATCAGTGAATTTAATCCACCATGTCAGTAGGTTAAGAAAGGAAAATCAATTAATTTATTGGTATAGAAAAAACATTCTACCAAATCTAACACCCTTTTATTTAAAAAAAACACTCAAATATTGAGAAGAGAGTAAACTTCTTCAGCTTGATAAAGACCATCTACAAAATTCTACAGCTGACATATTTAATGGTAAAAGACCATTAAAGAATGCTTTTAAACCATGAAATTAAAAGACGCTTACTCCTTGGAAGGAAAGTTATGACTAACCTAGATAGCATATTAAAAAGCAGAGACATTACTTTGCCAACCAAGGTCCGTCTAGTCAAAGCCATGGTCATGTATGGATGTGAGAGTTGGACTGTGAAGAAAGCTGATCGCCGAAGAATTGATACTTTTGAACTGTGATGCTGGAGAAGACTCTTGAGAGTCCCTTGGACTGCAAGGAGATCCAACCAGTCCATTCTAGAGGAGATCAGTCCTGGGTGTTCATTGGAAGGACTGATGCTAAAGCTGAAACTCCAATACTTTGGCTACCTCATGTGACGAGTTGACTCTCTGGAAAAGACTCTGATGCTGGGAGGGATTGGGGGCGGGAGGAGACAGGGACGACAGAGAATGAGATGGCTGGATGGCATCACCAACTCGATGGACATGAGTTTGAGTGAACTCCGGGAGTTGGTGATGGACAGGGAGGCCTGGCGTGCTGTGATTCATGGGGTTGTGAGGAGTCGGACACGACTGAGCGACTGAACTGAACTGAAGCCTAGACTGAGAACAAGGCAAGGATGTCCACTCTTACTCAAAATAGTGATGGAGTTCTAGTCAACATAATAAGGAAAGAAGTAAATGGAGAATAAAAAGTGAAAGAAAACAGAAAAGACTTGCATATTGAAAAGGAAGAAATCAAATGGCTCTCATTTGCAGATGATATGATTGTCTACATAGAAAATCCCAAGGATGATTGATGTTCAGTTTAACATTAAAATTTTAAACAAGAGTTTTTTCAACTCAAAGTGTAGAAAAAAGAAAAAAGAAAATCCCAAGGAATCTAGAACTAATAAGTAAGTTCATCAAAGTCACAGGATGCAAGATAAACATACAAAAAATCAATTATATTTCTATATACTGGCAATGAACATGTGAACACTCAAATTTTAAATGCAATTCCATTTATACTCTCTCCAAAAATAAAAAAGAAATAATTAGGTGTAAATGTAGCAAAACATGTGCAGGAGTTGTATGCTGAAAATTTTTAAATGCTGATAAAAGAAATCAAAGAAGTTATAAACAAATAAACAGACACACTGGTATTCATGGATCAGAAGACTGAACATAAAGATGTCAATTTTCTCCAAACTGATATATAGATTTAATGCTGTTCTTATCAAAATTCTAGCAAGCTATTTTAATAGATATAGACAAGATTATTCTAAAACTTATATGGAAAGGCAAAAGAACTAGATATAGTGTGAGGAATGAGTTGAGTGTTAGTCGCCCAGTTGTGCCTGACTCTTTGCAATCCCATGGACTGCAGCCCACCAGGCTCTTCTGTTCATGAGATTTTCCAGGCAAGGATACTGGAGTGGGTTGCCATTTCCTTCTCCATTTCCTCTCTGTGAGGAATAACTCTACCCAATTTTCAAGCTTATCATATAGCTACTATAATTAAGACTATGTGATATTGGGAGAAGAAGAGATATACAGAACAGTGGAAGAAAAAAGAGAACTCAGAAACAGATCTGCACCAAATATACCCAACTGACTTTTTCAACAAAGGTGCAGAAGTATCTCAGTAAAGGAAAGATCACCTTTTCAACAAATGATGCTGGAACAATCATTCACAGGCAAAAAGATAAACCTTAGACTAAACTTCACATGTTGTGCAAAAATTGACCAAATTTTTGTCTATAGATTCATAGATTTAAATATAAAGCACAACACTACAGATCGTTGGGAAGAAAACGTGGGAGAAAGTCCTCAGAACTTAATTATTGCTGAAGAATTCTTAAATACGAACCAAAAGCATGAGCCGTAAAAGAAAAAAAAAAAGAATGTTTGATTTCATCCATCAAATCAAGTACTTGTGTTCTGTAAAGAAATTAATGAAAGGAAAAACTACAAACTGAGAGAAAATATTTGTAAACCATGAATTTGACATAGGCCTTGCATGTAGAATATGTAAAGAACTCTTAGGACTCAACAGTAAAACAAAACAAGACAAAACGAAACAATCCAATTAGAAAACGGACAAAAGACATGAAGAGATATTTCACCAAAGAGGATATACAGATGGCAAATGAGCACATGAAAAGTTAGTCATCATCATTAATGCAAATTAATGCAAATTAAAACCACAATGAGCTATCACTACATAGCTATCCAATGGCGAAAATAAAAGTGACAGTACCAAATACTAAAGAGGGTATAGAGAATCCAGATCATTCATACATTGCTGGTGGTGCTATAAAGTGGCACAGCCACTCTGCAAAACAGTTTGGCAATTCTTATAAAACTAAACAGATAAGTACCATATGACCTAGTAATTGCATACTTAGACATTTATATGAGAGAATTTAAAATTAAGGTTCACACAAAAATGTGTACATGAACATTATAGCAGCTTTCTTTCTAATAGCTCCAAATTGGGAATGGCACAGAGGTCCTTCAATGGGTGAGTACATAAACAAACTGTGGTACATCCACATCATGGAACACTACTCAACAACAAAAAGGAACACACAACTGATACACACAACAACTTGGATAAATCTCCGCAGGATTTTGCTGAGTGAAAAAGCCAATCTCATGGTTACATACTTTATGACTACATTATGGAAATGGATATGAGTGGTTGGTAGGGTCCAAAGAGGAGATGGATCGGGAAAGAGGTGGGCATAACTGTGAAAGGGCAACAAGAGGGATCCCTGTGATGATGGAAATCTTTTCTATCTTGACTGTATCAATGTTACTATCCTGCTGGTGATATTGTACCATACTTTTTTTTGTGAGATATCTCCGTTGGGAGAAACTGGGTAATGGGTACATTTTTGTTGTCATTTAGTTGCTATGGCTGCACGTAAATCTGCAATGGTCACAAAACTTAAAAAGTTTACTTTAAGAAATTAGCAAATTAAATTCAGTAATATATTAAAGAAATAATTCATCGTGACCAAAATGAGTTTTGGTTTTTTTTTTTGCTTTACAATATCATATTGGTTACCAAATGAGTTTTAATCTAGGAATTTAAGAGTGGTTTACCAATCAAAAATGAATCTTTGTAGTTTGCCTAAAGAGGAAAAGGGAGTAAAATTATGATAGATGCATAAAGTTTTTTATAAAATCCAACACCCCATTCATGATAAAACTCTTGGCACACTAGGAATAAAAGGGAGATTCCTTAACCTGATAAAGGGCATCTAACAAAACCTTCAGCAAACAACATACTTAATGGTGAAATATTGCAAGCTTTCATACACTGAGAATAGGTGTGAGACAAGAATCTCACTCTCACTGTTACTATTCCATGTTGTACTGGAAATCCTAGTCAGTGCAGTAAGGCAAGCAAAAAAAAAAAAAAAATCCGATTTAAAAGGAAGAAGGAAAATTGCCATTATTTGCATTTGACATGGTTGTGTATATAGAAGGTCCAGAAGAATCTATAGACAAATGATTAGAATTCATAAGTTAATTTAGAAGTATTACTGGTTATAAAGTCAATATCAAAAAGATCAATTTTATTTCTAGGTGTGTTAGTCACTCAGTCATGGCCAACTCTGCGACCCTACGAACTGAGGACCCACCAGGCTCCTCTGTTCATGGAATTCTCCAGGCAAGAATACTGGAGTGGGTTGCCATTTCATTCTCCAAGGGATCTTCCTGACCCAGGGATCGAACCCAGATCTCTTGCATTACCAGGAGATTCTTTACCATCTGAACCACCAGGGAAGCCCATTTATTTCTATATGCAAGCAAAAAATAGAAAGAGAAAGTTTTACAAACCTTAAATTTGTAAAAATATAAACATAAAATATTTAGGAATAAATCTAATAAATGATGTGGAAAAACCTCTACACAGAAAACTAAAAATATATTGTGGAAAGAAATTAAAGAAGACTTAAATATTGATAAATTAAGAGATAAACTATATTCACAAATTAGAAAACTCAATACTATAAAGAAGTTGCTGCTGCTGCTGCTAAGTCACTTCAATTGTGTCCAACTCTGTGCGACCCCATAGACGGCAGCCCACCAGGCTTCCCAGTCCCTGGGATTCTCCAGGCAAGAACACTGGAGTGGGTTGCCATTTCCTTCTCCAATGCATGAAAGTGAAAATTCTCCCCAAATTAATCTACAGAGTTAATGTGATATCATTTAAAAATCCAAGCAAACTTTTTTTGGGTGATGGAAACTGACAGATTAGTCCTAAATTTCAGATGGGAATGCAAAGAGCCAAGAATAACCTAGGTACTCCTGAAGGAGAGGAACATAGCTGGAGGATTCTAACAGGTATCAAGACCTAGAAATTTATAGTAAGTAAGACATTGTGGTATTGGCATAAGGACATAGAAACTGACAAATGGGAAGAATAGAAAATTCCCAACCAGACCCACACATACACAATCACTTAATTTATGACCAAAATGACACTTTAGTACATTGGAAACAAACAAACAAACAAAAAACCATGGTACTGGGTCTGTTCAATAGCCATGTGGAAAAAAATTTATCTTGACCCCTACCTCACATCACATACACAAATCAGTTCCAGATGGATTGTAGATAGAAATGTGAAATGCAAAACAATAAAGCTTTCAGATGAAAATGTAGGGTAACAACTTGGTACACTTGGAGTAGACAAAGATTTCTTAAATAAGATGGAAAAATCCTATCCATGAAGGAAAGAACTGATAATTTGGACTACATAAGAATAAAGAACTTCCATCCATCCAAAGATGGTGTTAAGAGGGTGAAAAGAATTTTCACAGAAAGAGAGAAAGTATTTCCAACTAGTATATCTGATAAAGGACTCAATCCAAATAGATTAAGCAACTCAGTAGAAAAATATGACAGGGACTTTGACAGACACTTCACAAAGTAAAGACTATCAAAGTGGTCAATAAACATGAAAAGGTGTTCAATTTAATGAGTCAAAAGGAAAGTACAAAGTAAGATCATAATGAGATGCTACTGTACACCAACCAGAATGGATAAAATGAAAGAAAATGGAAATGGGCAAGCCTTGGCGAAGATGAGGAACAGCCAGAACTATCCTGCACCACTGGAGGGAAGCATAAATTGATATAAACACCCTGGAAAATGGAGGCAGCATCTACCAAACATAGGCTTATCCTATGACCCAGAAATTCAGTTACCAAAGTATGCGTACATGAATGTTTATAACAGTCTTTTTGCTAATAGCCAAAATCTTGAAATATTTTGAGATCTAAACATTGGAGTCACCTGGGAAACTGTATGGAGGCTGAGTTGGAGGTGGAGAGACAGAAGACCGAGAGAGTAGAAGGAAGCTGTGGCAGGAGTCAGGGCAGGAAAGGGTGGTGACAGCATCAAGTGGCAGTGGCAGTGGGGAGGGCAGGAGCGCCACAGAGAGACAAAGTCCATGTGACCTGGAGGTGGGTAGGATCTGGGGCATGATGTGGAAGCAAGAGCTCAGATCAAGGCCCTCAAATCAAGGCTTCTGGGAAGATGGCCATCCATTCACTGCCAAAAGGAACCCGAGAGAAGGAGGAGGTGTGGGGTAGGGTGGAAGAGAAGTTTGGTTTCTTCAGTATGAAGGCAAAGGTGCCCGTGGGACCACCAGAGCAGGCAATGCAGAGATGTGTGGCACTCCCTAGCTCCAACTCCTTTACTCTTAAGTCACTAGAAGGTGGTGGACAAATGTCCTGATGAGAAGAGAAGCAGGCTCAAAGATGGGGCCTAATCTAGGGCCATGTGGAAAGCAGATGGCAGGCCAAGAAGCAAGACCAGGTACTCTGTTCTTTAGTCCTGTGGTCTGCCATCGTTGGAGCAGCGCCTCTTTATTTCCAGACCCCAGGCCCCAGCTCTGTTCCTTAGATTCTTTGGATTCAGCTCTGGCACCAGTGATGGGTGTTTCCTATATCTCTGCCCTTTTCCATAAACCCTCACTCCTCAAGGAGACACTACACTGACCGCCAGTCCAGACTGTTTTGAGCTCCTGCTCACTGAAGAAAGAATTTGACCCATCCCCTTCCTCCTACCCCCCACACAGAGTAAATACTCACCAAATTTTCTAGCTTAGTTCTTGGAGGGCACAGAAGTTAGAGTCTTCAGTTTGCAGATGGAGAAACTGAGCCCCGGGGATAGGAAAGGACTTGCTAAAGTTCACTAAGAGAGAACGAATGGGAGAAAGTTGGGCCAGAACTCAGACCTCCTCATGCCCAAGACCTAATTTCCTTCTCTCCTTCTGAGAAAGAGAAAAGAGGAGAAATAGAGAAAAAAGGAGAAAGGTGGCAAGACAGAAAGAATTATTGAATTAAAGAGGCACAGAGAGGCAGAAAAGGGACAGGGACAAACTCCAAGAGCCAGATGAGAGGAAGGGAGAAGGAAGGGTGGGGGGAAGGAAATAGAGAGATAGAGAAAGAGAACAGAAGTAAAAAAGAAGGAAAGAGAGAGAAATGGAGAAAATGGAAAGAATGAGGCTGGCAAGCAAGTAGAGCCGGCTGGACTTCCTACTTCTGCAGGGGCTGGGAGAGATGAGCCCACAGCCTTGTGGAAGGCAGAGATGGGTGGCCCCAGAAATCCTTACCTGCCAAACCCCATCAGCCCTCAAAGGCCCAAACCAGAACTGAGCAGTTGATCTAAACAGAAAACAAACAGAGCAAAATGAAAACACGCTGGCTGTCTCCCACTCCCATCCCCCTGCCCTGGCTATGGCTCTGTGCATTCACTGGCCCCCAGGAGGCCACTGGGAAAGCAAGGCACAGCTTTTGTAACCCTCCTCTCTCCGTGCCTCCCATCTCACAGTCACCCCCCACTAAAAGCCATAGACTTAGTTCTGTTCAAGATGCCTTGGTGGTGAGGGGGCAGGGCTCATGGGCCCTGGGGAGCTGGAAGGGGCCTTGCGTTCCCTGCCCTTGGCTGAGTCTATGGCTCTTGGTGGATGGATTGGTGGCTGACAGGGAGGGGAAGAGTGGGGGACAGAGCTTCACCCCCTCCACAACACAGGGATTGGGCTTCTTAACCAGCCCAAAGCCTGTCCTGCATGTGTCGGGGCTGAGAAGGCAAGTGAGAGGGGAAGGGTGGCAGACAAGTGTTGGGAACAGGGGCACACTGAACACCTACTGTTAGTCCCATGTGTTACTTTCCTTCTGCAGTCCCCACTGGGCTCCAGGAGCTTGAATCCATGAAAAGAGTTTCAGTTTACATTGTAACTGCTTATTAATAACAGTACAAGCAATAACTAGTATGAGTTTTATGCTTGGCAGTTATCAAACACACACAAACTCATGAATGCTCAGTGCTACCCTGTAGTACGGTAACTAACTCTATTTTACAGATGGAAAAACAGAGGCCTGAGTAGATTAGAGTAGGAAGGGGAACTCTAAGACGGAATGACCAGAACTAGTGATTCAAGGTAAAAAAGTGCTGCTTGAAGCTCAGGGACATTGCCCAGCCCTAGAACCTTCTCCGGAGAAGGCAATGGCAAGCCACTCCAGTACTCTTGCTTGGAAAATCCCATGGATGGAGGAGCCTGGTGGGCTGCAGTCTGTGGGGTCGCTAAGGGTCGGACACGACTGAGCGACTTCACTTTCACTTTTCACTTTCACACATTGGAGAAGGAAATGGCAACCCACTCTGGTGTTCTTGCCTGGAGAATCCCAGGGAAGGGGGAGCCTGGTGGGCTTCCGTCTATGGGGTCACACAGAGTCGGACACGACTGAAGTGACTTAGCAGCAGCAGCAGCAGAACCTTCTCATGTCATCCAAGGGAGCAGGCGGATGCTAGTGGTGGTGACTGGGAGATTAGGAAAGGGGATGCAGGCCAGGAGTGACTATAGGCAGGTGGCAAGAGTCCTGGGGAGGGTCCAGAGCCCACCCAAAGATCCAGGGAAGTGCTCAGGGACTGGCATCTCCCCATACAGTTGGAGTGGGAGAGGGTCAAACAAAAGTTGGTAGTGAACAAATATTTATAAGTAAGTAGTTACAGTGAGAGCGGTTAAGGATACAGGCTACCTGGGTTCAAATTCTCTGTGCTACTTACTTTGTGAACTTGGTCTAGCTTTTTAACTTCTCTGTGCCCCCACTTTCCTCATCTGTATAATGGGGATAATGATAGTCACTACCTCACAGAGTTTGTAAAGATTAAGTGTGCTGTTCCAAGTAAAGCATTTGGAAGAGTGCCTGGCACATGGTAAGCCTCAAGTATTAGGTCCTGATGTCCTTGTCACGTGGTTATTTGCCAGGCTTATGCTGAGCACTGGGCAGTCTCGGTGAGCAAAAGCAGCTGTGGTCCCTGTCCTCATGGAGTATGGTGAGGAAGTGGCATTAATCACAAAGAACACAACAAAAGTAAAATGGCAATAGTGAGAAGTGCTGCAGAAGATAGGTCCCCAGTGCCTGGAGAGTGAAACATTAGGAAACATGTGAGGTTTCCCTGAGGAAGAGACACTTGAGCTGTGTGCTGAAGTACAAGTGGGAAGAAAACAGACAAGGGGAAAGACAATTATCCCAATCAGAGGGCACAGCATTTGCAAAGGCCCAGTGGCAGGAGAGAACTTGGTAAAGGATGTGGATGGGCAAGTATGCAGGGATTTTACCAGAGCAGACCCTCTGATCCACATCCAAGGGTCTTGTGTTTATTGTAAGAACAAAAGGAAACCAGGCGAGGATTATAAGGATGGAGTAACATGATAAGAAAAAGACAGGGCTTAATTCTAGGTTAGGAGGTTTCTCCAGGTGTGAGGTATGGAGAAAGGCCACATACAGCAGGGTGGCTGGAGACTGCCATTGGCTCTTTCAATGTGTGACCTTGGGCAAGTCTCTTCCCCTTCCTGGCCTTCAGTTTCCATCTGTATCCCAAAAGGTCTCCAAATCCTAATTTAGGGATCCCCTTGCTCTTTTCTGTCTGTCCTGGGTCTCTATTCCTCATTAAGAAGAGGAGAAGGCAGGGAAGATATTGGAAATAGACCACAGTCCCTCTCCTGCCTTCCCCTCCTTGCACCACCACCCTAATGTCTGCCCTTCACATCCAGGCTTCGTGCGGTAGAAGGACATTTGGAGGTCAAGTTCTCGCTTCCTTCTCCTCACCCACCCATAGCTCATCCCTGCCAGCCTCAGGGCATTACGGGGTGGGGTCCACTCCAGGCTGGGGCTGAAGAAGTTCAGAGAACCCCATGGTGGTTGCCGGTTGCACGGAAAGGTTCAGAACCACAGGCAGCTAGGAGAGGCTGCCCCCGCCAGGATGATGGAGTGGGTGTGACATAAATTTCTTAGGACAGGCAGCAAAAAAGCATTTACAGCCCCTCCTTTCCAAGTCTGTTTCCAATCAGGCCCCTGGCTGGCCCACTCACACCCACCACACCGGGCTGGCTCCTCTGAAAGCCAGAGTCATTTAGGGCTTTTGTCTTTGTCCCTCCTCTCCTTACTGTTTAAGAAACATTCACAAGATACACACACACACATACAAGACCCCTGCCCTTCCAGGCCTCTGTGTACTGACATGAGTGTATACATATGCATATATCCATATACACAGATGGTCCCCGGGGTTTCTGTGTCCCCACACACACAGGCAGGTAAACAGATACACACACACACACACACACACACACACACACAAACACACACACACACACACCAGGAGATTGGCCCTGGGTAGGCTAAGGAAGGCCCTAGCTTCTATCACTAGCCATGAGCCCTGAACTGCAACTTCCTCTCAGATTGGACACCAGAGGACCCAGGAAGTACCTCTCTCCAGTACCAACCCCCAGGCCACCTCTCTCCTCTTCCTCTTCCTAGTCTCCTGGCTGCCATGGCAACAGTCTACCAGCTCTGCCATCCGAGGCATAGGAATGCCTTCCCTGGAGCTGAGTTGGGCACTGAGCAAGCACCAAGGGAAGCTAAAGCTGATGGAGGGCACCCCCACCAGGCACAGGGAGCCCCAGCTCCTGCACCACCCAGTCACCCAGGGGCCTCAAGCGAACCTTACTCCAACTCAACAGCACCTTCTTTCCCAGGCTAATCTGGTACTCCACCCTGTTCCTTCCCTCAGCCCAGGCCACCAAAAGCCTCATCTGGCCACCCAAGAAGTAGGTCTCTCTTCATCTGAGCTGAACAAGCTTCTCCTTTCACAGGCTTCTCCTGCCTACCTGAGTGTTCAGGCCATTTGCTTCCTTCCAGTGAAGCCAGAAGGGGCCCTCTTGTTTACTCTAAACATATGGATTCAGTCATTGCCCAGCAGGCCCTAAGAGTCGGGTCCGGCCCTTAAGAACCTTAAAAGAGAGGCTGCTTTGCATGGGAGGGTATCACCCTCCCTCCTTGGGAGGCAGCATGATGCAAGGCAACATGTGGGCTTGAAGAAGCCAGACTTGGGTTCAAATCCCTCATTACCCAGTGCCAGCTGTGTGAACTGGGAAACCAAGTTGAACCTATTGATGGGTTTCTTATCAAGATC
Organism: Moschus berezovskii; assembly: GCF_049115385.1. Classification (NCBI taxonomy): domain Eukaryota; kingdom Metazoa; phylum Chordata; class Mammalia; order Artiodactyla; family Moschidae; genus Moschus; species Moschus berezovskii. The sequence goes on along the minus strand of NC_142488.1, from coordinate 60,892,182 downwards.
TAACATGCCCAGAACACGGGCCAGTAAATACTCAATCCATGCCTATTCCAGTTGCTTCCCAATGGAGAGCAGGAACAGAAGAAAGAAGGGAACTGCTATTCTGTACAGTCCAGGCTTTGCACATTCATCACTTCACGTAACACTCCCTGCATCTCTATGAGGTAGCTACTATTAGCATTCCAATTTGGCTTCTGAGCTCTCATGGGGATATTGTCACATCCTGGGGAGATGACAGAGGGGAATTGCTGGGGTAGGAGGGTGCCTTAAGTGCCACTTTTGAGAGTGTTTCATCCTGGAGGAAGAAGGCTTGTCAGGCTGCCCCAGCCACCTCCTTCCTCTGTGGACATTGAGCAGACCAGCTGGCTGCCAGGGCCTGGCCACACACTGGCTCCACAGTGACTTGGAGGACAACTTTATGAGGCAGAAAATCCAGCATCCTCCCCTGGGAGCAGCGGCAGAAAAGTAGCTTGGTCTGGCTTGGAATGGAGGAAACCCTGTCCCTCCTGCCCAGATAGCCCAGAGCCTGAACACATCTGGCCCCAGGCATTTCTCAGATTCCTTGGGCAGGGAAGTCTCTAAGAAATGTTCCAGGGAGCCAGGTTTTAACTGAGCAGAAGGAAAGTCAGAGCTCTGCAAAGCTGGATTGGTTGCTTATAGGGGAGTGAGTTCCCCCTCCCTGTAGGTGTGTGAGCAGAGGCAAGCTAGAAAAGGGGTTAACCACTGACACAGGCCAGGGCTTCTTAGCCTGCAGGTGGCCTGTGAAAGGGACCCATGATGTTGAAGGGCTTCTTGAAGTGATGTGCCATGTTTTGTGAGCTTTTATAGGAAGTGGGTTCCTTGCTTTCATTGGGTTGTTCAAAGGTATGCAAATTCCAAGGTTACATAGCTAAGGAGCCTTGGAGAGAGGGAAGATCTCTTGGCTTTCTAAGGTACATATGGTTCCATACTGTTTTTCATGACACAAGATGCTGTTCCATCACAGTGTAGGTGTCTCTTGATCTCAGGATAGCCCAGTGAGATGGGTACTCTTGCTGCCATCTTCCGGAGAAGGATTCTATGGCTCAAAAAAGGAAAGGGCTTTGCTTTAACACAGAGAGTGAGAGGATAAGCTAGGACTAGGTCCCAGGTTTCCTATTGATTGTTTTTCCCAAACAACCCAAACTCTTAAACCTCTGGAAGGCTACCAAGCAGAGATGCCTAAACCAGGCTCTTATGGTCTCGCTCCAGCCTGCAGATCTCAAGGCGCCCCATCCCCTCTTCCTTCTCTCTGTATGTTACAGGCTGGCCTCCTCATGCTGCCCCTCAACTGCATTTGAGACAGTGGCCAGGAATTAGAGAAGGCATAGGAAGAATGGAGGCGTGCCAGCCACTCCTCCCCTCCAGAGAACTTCCATTTCTATTTTAATCCTGCTTGCAGCCAGGTGTGACCCCAGAAGTGTTGGCGTCCTGTGTAAGCAGTAGTGAAGCAGCAGGAAGCTGATCTAGGCTGGGAAAAGACAAAGTGGTGTCTTCTCCAGAGTCAGAAGTGCCAGGGGCCAATGGAAAGGGTTCTGCCTCTCTCCCTTTATGCTATCCCTCTCCGTTAGAAAGGAAAAACTAGAGTCTTTGTGGAACCCCGAGAGACAAATGCCTGAGGACAAATGTCCTCCTCTGCCCTCACCCTTTGCTATGTCTCTGAGATGGGACTGACGGGGAAAGCACAACCACTGCCAGACTCTGCCATTCTAGGGATAGACTGTGGAGGTACATGTCCAGAAAGGAGCTAGCAATGTGGGCCTTCCATGTAAGAGGCAAAGTCCAGGAAGTGTGGAGGTAGGCCATTAGCCAGGAGGTTCATCAAACAGAGGCAGCGCAGGCCCTGAGTGGGTAGCTATACCCAGACAGGCTGACAAAGAGATGACAAAGACATCTGTTCCCCAGAAGTACCATGGTCGATACAGACTGCTTAGTAAAGCTGTCGCCAATGAGCTGAGGAGCTTCTGTGACCCAGCAATGCACTTAAATTTTTCTTAAAATCCCTGTGCATTTGTATTCTGATTACAAAAGCCACAAGTACTCAGAATGGGGAATCCAGAAAATGATGACAAGTACAGAGCAGAAAATTACTAACTATGTGTCATGGGGCAAGCCCTCTCTGAACCTCAGTCTCCTCATCTGTAAAATGGGGATTATATAGTGTTTCTCTTGGAGGGTAGTTGTAAGAAGTAATTATATTTAAATCTATGTAAAAAGTGCTGAGAGAAAAGTTCCTGACTCATCATAAGTGCTATTTTAATGTTGGCTTTTATTATAATCTACTACAATCACACTACCTGAGTCAGAAGCTGCTAACAATGCTTAGTTATTAACTCTTCTAGTCTTTTTATTTGAATGCTTATAGTTTATAAAAATAATCAAGATTATACTATATATATGAAATGGTATTTTGCATGTTTTACATTTATAGCGTGAGCATTTTCCACATCATTATATATTCTTTCAAACATCCTTACAGATTGTATATAATTCTGTTTACTCCATTTTCTAATTTAGCTTATTCCTATTGTTTATAAGGCTTCCCTTGTAGCTCAGTCGGTAAAGAATCTGCCTGAAGTGCAGGAGACCCGGGTTCAATCCCTGGGTAAGGAAGATTCCCTGGAGAAGGAAATGGCAACCCACTCCAGTATCCTTGCCTGGAAAATCTCATGGACAGAGGAGCCTGGTGGACTGTAGTCCATGGGGTCGCAAAGAGTCGGGCATGACTGAACGACTAACACTAACACTATTATTTATGAATACATAAGCAATACATATACAATGTTTTATATACACTGTGATCCAAATTTGCAAATATTTCTTTAGTACAGATACCTGTCAGGGAAATTATTGGTTCAAAGTGTGTACTTGTCAAAGTGTATACAACTCTTGATACTTCCAAATTGCCCACCACAAAGACTGCATCAGTTGACAGTCCCATTGGTAGTGTGTGACATTGCCCATCTCACTGCAAACTTGCTGGCACTGATCACAGTTGTTTTTAGGTTTTGCTGAACTGGAGAACAAAAAGTTATATTCTTTATATTCCACTTGACTGGAGTCAGGAATGAGACTTTGGGTTGGGGAAAGGGCTGTGAGGTGAGGTTGGCCACTCCTGTTAGATAACTTAGTGAAGGGTCTGAAAAGCAGCAAGACAGTATGGCTACCTGGGGAAAGAGTAGGAACAGAAGAAAAGCTGTGGTCACGTGAGGTCACTCTAAGAAACTGAGAAAAAAACCAAGTGCTGGGGGCATGAAGCTGGGGGCATGTGATTGCCAGTTCTTGCTGTAGCTGGCCAAAAGTCCTCCCCTAAATCTGTGTGGAGTTTCCCACCCTCTCCGGCCCCCCATCTCCGCCTGGCTAGAAAGAATAATTATAATGTAAATTGGGCTTTGGAAATGCAAATGTCAATACAGAGCTGGGTGGAGTGACCTGGCTTTTGAACACTGGAGGCCTGTTGACTTGGGACCCTGGCTGAAAAAGAATCATGGAAGCTTTCAAAGAAACAGAGGATGGGGCAGCCATAATACTCTGAGAGTGGCTGGGCAAGCTGTGGAAGGCAGGTGGCCACTGGGAAAGATTGTGTAGCTGGAAGACCCCAAGGAGATGCTGAGCAGGCACTGGCCACTCTTCAGACGGGGTGGGCCTCCCAGGACTGCTCAGACACAACTGTAGCATGGAGCTCAGGGCTGGATATAGACAGAAAAATCTGAGCCCAGGCAACCTGAAAGCCAAGGGGCTGGCCCAGGGAAGGTGTGAACCACTGAGCATGGTGCCTTTGGGATGCAGACTGATATTATCCACTAGAGTACGATTCTGTTTATGAAGAGCCAACTCTCTGTCAGGCACCGATAGAGGGGCTGATAGCACTTACTGTATGTGGGGAAACTGGCACAGAATGAATAAGTAGCGCATCCAAAGTTTTACAGGCAGTACCTGGCAGAGCCAGAGGTTGAGCCAGGCTCTTTGAACTGAGGCTCCTTTAGGCAATGGGTCTGGGCCCCTCTTGTTGATTTCCTTGGGTAGAGTTGGTGGTAATCTCTCTTCATCTTTGTCTTGAGTATAAGGAGTATGATGGCTAAAGCACAATGAGAAATTGTATAAAAGGAAGCAAAACACAGAAACTAATAAAGTATTCTCAAAATAAAAAAAAAAAAGAAAAGAAACAAAACTAGATAGAGTGGACTAGATAACAAGAACTTAAAGACACCAGGAAGAACTTTCTGAGAGCGAGAATCCTTAGCTATAGAGGGTAACCAAGTCAAGAAACCTCTCTTTTTTTTAAAAAAATTTTATTTTATTTTTTAAAATTTTTATTTAATAAATGGTACAAAGCACAATGCCAAAAACATTAACAGTTACAATTTCACCAAATGAAAAATATACTATAGAATGCTGCTGCTAAGGCGCTTCAGTCATGTCTGACTCTGTGTGACCCCATAGACGGCAGCCCACCAGGCTCCCCCGTCCCTGGGATTCTCCAGGCAAGAACACTGGAGTGGGTTGCCATTTCCTCCTCCAATGTGTGAAAGTGAAAAGTGAAAGTGAAGTCGCTCAGTCGTGTCCGACCCTTACTGACACCATGGACTGCAGCCTACCAGGCTCCTCCATCCATAGGATTTTCTAGGCAAGAGTACTGGAGTGGCTTGAAGCTACATTAAGTTATTTTACAACTGCCTCAAGCTGCAAAAAGAAAAAAACCCAATGCCATACCTAAGTTACCCCTCTCTCAAAATAATGCCATTTATGTTATAAACCATGAGCACCCCATCAAAAGACGGGAACTGCTTTTGTTAATTCATATCTATATATATATAACTGTATCACTTTGCTATACACCTGAAACAAACACAACACTGTAAATGAAAGTAATCTCTCTTTGATATTCTCAGCAGTTACCCTTTCCCATACTTTCCCCTCTCCTAACAGCCGCCCCCCCTGCCCCTTAGTCCCCCATTTTGCATGTTCATTGGAGGCAATCCTGCTCAGTGTTAGCAGGCTTAGAAATCCAAGGTCACTTGTGGGCAGCAGAGCAGCTGGGATCCAGTGCAAGCCATGAGTGGTGTCTAGCTCAAGCCAGGAACAGCTTGCACTTTTGTCACTCACACCTCTTGCCACTTTCTGTCTGCTGGGCTCTGCTGGTTGATTTAGGGGCCTTCCCAGCAGCCAGAGAGTTGGTCAGAGAAACATCAGAGAGGGTGAGCTGTGAAAAAGGCCAAGGGGTGCAATGGGAAGAGAAAGGACTTGTGTCACACAGACATGTCTTCTCAGCTACTACTGCTTGTGTGACCTTGGGTGAACATATTCACCTCCCTGGGCCTGTCTTCATGACTCTGTAAAATGGGGCTAGTAATAATCGTTGTCTAATTGGATTATTGTGAGGAGGCCAGTGAGATTGCATATTTGGTCATGAAGCGCTGCTGGAGGACCTGTGTTCTGCCATATCCAGTGCTAGACAATTGGGAAGCACAAAGATGGGAAGGAAATCCAATGAGGGGGCTGATGTGTGTAACTGCACACCCAGCGCAAAGGGGGTCCAGAGCAGGGGCTCAGCAGTATCCTTTACCTGGCTTTGTCCACAATGTGTGTGGTGTTCATGGTCTGCAAAACGCTTCTCTTGCTCCCACTCATTTGATACGTACAATATCCTGGACCTTTCATGTTTCAGATAGGGAAATTGAGGCCCACAGTCATCCAGATGGCGAATGGAAGAGGCAGAGTGCAGGACCCTGGGGCTCACTGGGACTTTTTCTTCTGAGGTCCCCCAAATCCCTCCTGGCTCATCCCTCAGACCACCCCTCCGGCCACTTCTCTTTTAGGGAAGCACCAGCCACTTCCACCTTAGCTCCATGGTGGGCCCCTGAGTGTTCCCGACCAGCCACCTGACCCATCCCTAAGCCTGACTTTAAAAAAAAAAATAATCAAATTCCCTGTAAGATACTGGACTAAAGGGCCCTAGTGTCAGTGAGCTTGGAGGAGGAATGGGGACTAGAAGAGCCCCTGGGGTTTCCAAATCATCCTTCTCTATGGAGTCTTGCTTTCATATGTATACCATCTAGATTTATGGGATGAAATGTGAAGATTTCCACAGTATAAAATTCTGGGTATATCTTTAGAAACTGCCATATTGCCAGAAGGTCAAAAGAGGGCTTATCTGTGCCCAGAGAAAACTCTCCAGGTATGTGGACAAGAGATGTTGGGTTAATCTGAGCCAGTGGGTGCAAATGAGGAGGGCTTTGCTTACCCAGCAGGCCCAGGGCCTATCATCCATCCATTGACAGGTAAGTCAAGGAGAGGTCAGCAAAGGTTCAAGTGTGGGAGAGAGAACTCCACTTGGTCCTCTTTGCCCTGAAACAGAGAGCTTCTGGATGCACAGATTCTCAAGCTGAGAGGCAGTTGCTCTCAGTGTTTGCTTATAGAGAAGGGGAAAGAGGAAGTGACCATGCCAAGGACTATACCAGCTGCATTCACATCTGTGAGCTCCTTTCTTCCTCTAAACTGTTCTGTAGGGTGGGTGGTATTCTGATTTTATCGATGAAGAAACTGAGGCTCAATGATGGGAGGGAGCTGGTGCAAGGTCCTGAAAATGGAGCAAGGATTAAAGCCTCCATCTCAGTAGACTGCAGAGGCCTTGCTCTTTATATTGCACACCTGGGAGAGATGAGACTTTGTGAGTTCTCCTGAGACTACTAGCAGTGACAGCGACACCCCAGGGCGGGAGAGGTGCTCACCCCAGATGCATCCTCACCAGCTTTTCCTCAGCTGTCTGTGTCTCCCCGTCACATAGTAAGTCTCAGAGGAAATGCCTCACCATCCTCCAAGCATTCACAGGAGGCTAAGGATTTGTATCTAATAGGGACGGAAAGAGGGCTGGTGACTTCATCTCAGAGGAAAGCCCCTGCTCAAGCCTGTCTGACCCTCTTGGCCCCCTTGCAGAGCTTCCCTTGAGCCCCTAGCATGCCTCTCTGCTGGGGTTTTTCCAGAGGTCCAGGGAAATTCCAGGAGTCAAGGATGTCAATGTTTCTCAGACACAGGCATAGCATCTCACAAATGCGCTCAGTTGATTACTCTCGGCTGTAGTCTCTATTTTGAATGTGGGCGTGTGAGCAGCTCTATGGCACAGAGGTATACATACGTGCTCTGAATGACCCACTGATTCCACAAGCCACCCGCAGAAGCCCATAGCCTCTTTTCCTGTTTACCCATCAGTGAGTCACGCCTCACGCTGGCATGAATGTGAACTGGGGCCACAGAGGCACTTAGAGACCAACTTCTGCCAAGTCCAGGCTTGGAGGCATCACTGCCTCCTCTGATTTCTCTCTCTTCCTTTCTTCAGTCTCCTGCTTTCCTTCCTCTACTTTTCTCCTCTGGGACAGAGGTGCCTCCATCTTCCAAAGACAAGCCACACTTAGCCACCCTCAACTCAACATACACACGCACACACACACACACACACACCAGCACAGATCCCATTGTCACAAAGAATAAATCTGGGAGCTGAGTCTGCTGGAGGTGGGCAGCCATAAGCCCAGGGGTTGACAAGGAGCAGCTGCCCTGTTTGGCAAGCAGGTTGTAGAGAAATGGGTGAGAGGGAACATTTTATAAGTCATAGGCCAGGTCAGAGAGTTCTGTAGGGTACTATGGGCCCAGGCAAGAGGCCTACTTCCAGAAGATTCTATTAGGGAAATAAAGCTAGAGGCAATACAACATAGTGGTTCAGAGCAGACTGGAGCCAGATTGCCATGTGACATAAGACAGTTACTTTATCTGTCTGTATCTCATTCTCCTTATCTGTAAAGCTGTAAGAATAATAATAATCTACCTCACTGGGTTGGTTTCAAGGATCAAATGAATCGATACGTGTAAAATGCTTGTACAGGGCCTGACACAGAGGAAGAACTACACTAAGATCTGCTATTATTTTAAAGATCAGACATCAGCATCTCTCCACAACCCACCTCCATATAAACCACTCATTTCCTCCTGCCTCTGCAGACATCAAATCGGCCAACAGATTTCCAAGCCACTCCTAGTAGAGGCCATGTGACTTAAGTAGCATCTCTCATCTTCTATCTGTTGGCATTTCAGCTTTACTCTGTTTCCAGCACTGCCCACTGATTGGTCTCCCAGGTTGCCCCTGGCATCATAGCTTTCCCCACCCCTGTACCCTTTGGTTCCCAGTCCCAGCCTTCTTTTTAGCCTCTGGCCAGTCTCTTTCCAAGAACAAAACTCCTAATCTTGACTGCAAGACCAGGGCAGTGCTCACATTGGCTCAAGAGAATTGTTTGTGCATATGTCTTCCCAAATCCTCGTTCAATGACATCATGTTGATAGCTTGAATCCAGTCACTGTGGGAGTATTTTCACCACAGTAATTGGCAATCATTACAAATCAGGGCTTTTCTCCCTCCAAGTGTGCAAGTTGTTGAATAATTTATCAGCGCAACTCTGCTCCTACCAACCCTGGGGCCCCTCCCTAGATGATGACTGCTCTTCTCCCAGGCACTGGACACACCTATAGCAGACTCCCTGCAGCAGTGTCCCCACCTGATTGATATCCAATGGTTATTTCCTCTTGGAACCTCAAGACTCACTGCTGACTGAGTTTCTACTCATTGGCACCAAAACTTGCCCACTTGGAAGCTACCTTCACTGAGAGCCAGGCTCACTTCCCAGCCTCCATGCTAATGGAGGATGGAAAGCTCGTGCCAGGCCCTTCCCCTCTCTGCCTGCACAATGTTGCCTCAAGGAGCCAGCAGCCTCATGCTCAGTCCCTGAGCTAGTGAGGATAAGTTAGGTTCCATAGTATGAAAATCTGAGTCTAAGATTCAGCAAGTCCAGTTGTTTGCTATGTTGGGGAGTAGGAGGCCTGGGGAGAGTCTAATCTAGGGCAGCAGTTGCATTCTGTAGCTGGCTATGAGTGTGTCAGTTCATTATTATTATTCACATATTCTTAAAATAGCATCTACATGATAGCAGGGGTTTGATGTCTGTTTGGTTTTCTGTTGGGTTCCTAGTGCTTGGATCAGTGTGCTGGGTACATACTAGGGGTTCAATAAATATTGGTTGAATGAATGAATAAATTTGGTCATTGAAGAAATATTTCTCCAAGCTTCTATTCTGAACCTGGCTCTCTGACATCCTGGTGATATGGCGAACAAGAAGGATGTCCCCTGAGCTCAAAGAGCTGCTAGTCCCTTGGGCCATGGAAGGCAATGTTAATGGAGACTGGGAGTAGCTACAGGATGGCTCGGGAGCTTGGGTGCTGACTGGAGGAGGGAAGAGAGAGGTTCACGACTTCCAGGCGAGATGAGGCTCAGGGTGGGCCAGAGGAGGCTGGGTGTTTGCACTCACTCAGTGGACCGTGCTGGCTGCTGGCTGAGGTGGCCGCCCAAGACCTCTTGGCCAGAATGCAGCCCCCACTCCCTCACCCCGGCCCCACCCACCCAAGGGAACTGAGCTGTTGGCCAGGAAAGAGGAGTCAAGCAGGGAATCCCAGCCCCTCCCTGCCCCAGACTGGACCCTGAAGGACCTGGCATGCTTCTATTATCAAGCAACAAATTCAGTCAGGCAGATGAGAATTCCTATTATTTTAATATATTTAGAAGAGGGTTTAAGGTGGATTTCGTTCCATGCTGTATATTTTTACAACATGAGGTCAGGTTGCTTTGATAAATGCTGTAGTGCAGGAAGGAGGGGGCTTTGGGAAAGGTTGAGTGAGAGAAAGAGTTAGAAAGGGGTGGGGGGAGAAACAGAAACAGACAGACAGAGATACAAAGAGAAAGAAAGCCTCAGAGACAGAGAGACTGAGTTAGAAGGACAGAGAGAGAAAGAAAGGCTCTGTGTATGCCTTGGATCTGTCTTTTGCACATGTGTCTATGATTCCATGTGTGTTTCTGTGTCTGTTTGTTGTTTGAGTAGACAAATCCTTTTGGGGATAAATAGGATGATTTTTCCACCTGCAGGAAGTGAAGCAGCCAAAGGCTGATTGGGGCTGCTCCACTCTGCAGCTCTCAGAAGGCCTTGAGCTGGAACTCGGGTTGTTCCTGAGGCCAGGCCTCGGGTTCTGTTTAGAAATTGAGATGCAGGCAAACTGCCAGAAAAGCAAGGGCAGTTCCCAGGAGCTTTAAAGGCCCTACTCTGAGGTAATCTTCAGCAGGAAAGAGGCCCTGGGCCCCCAGATGCCCCTCTGGCTATAGCATGTGGCTACTTCCTCACTGTCCCCAGAGGGTTTCCCACCCTACTCTCAGAAGTCAGCACTCATGGCTCCTGAGCCATCTTGTGAAGGTGGCCGAGGCAAGCTGCCCAAGACCAGTGCCACTGGAGCACTGTGACTCACAGGGCCTTTCTTGAGACCAGAATGCATAAGCATGGCAAGAAGGGGCACAGCTACCAATTTGAGAGAAAAGTTTTCCAGTCTGGAGCTTGGGGGTTAGATATGATAACCTTTGGAGGGCTTTGTCAGTACAGAAATATTTGGCTGAAAGAAAGTTTTCTACCATTGTAGACATTGGGGGAAGAGGATTGGATGGGATTCTGTTTCTGGAGAACTTTCCTGAGCTCAGAGTTCCAAGGTAGCACCCAAGTGGCTGAAGTTGGCACTGAAAGTGCCCTGGTTCAGACTTGGCCTGACAGGTGACCTGGGGTGCCCCTGACTCTATCCCTCTGCTTCTGGACATGTGCAGACTCAGACAAATTAGCATGGTGTTCTCTGCCCTTGAGGCCTTCACCAGGATCCAGGTAGTCACCTCCACTGCATTTGAGATGGGGTTAGGTTTATAAACATTTCCTCTAGGGAGGCAGAGAGATCTCCATCAACTGCCTCTGCCTCAATCCTGGGCTCCATGGAGCAACCAAGGAAAGTGTTAGTCTCTCAGCTGTGTCTGGCTCTTTGTGACCCCAGGAACAGCAATCTGCCAGGCTCCTCTGTCCATGGGATTTCCCAGGCAAGAATACTGGAATGGGTTGCCATGTCCTCCTCCAGATCTTCCTGACCCAGGAAGTGAACCTGGGTCTCCTGCATTGAAAGCAGATTCTTTACTGTCTGAGCCACCAGGGAAGCCCACAAGAAGGACAAATCTGTCCCATTTACTTTCCTGGCCTACCTTGGTGCCCCGTATCCCTCTTTGGAGAAAGGTCAGAAAATTTCCACATAAAGGATTAGAAGACAGAGAAAGTGAGAAGGAGAGAAGGAAGACAAAGACAAAGGTCATATTGTTATTTCTTCCAAAGCACTGGATGCTTCTTCAAACCAGATGACTGACTGGCTTGCAGTCACCTCTAACTATGAGTATAACCTTGGGATAGGCTTGGTGACCTGCAAACAAAGTTTCAGAGGCAAGGGAGACCTGTCTTTACTTCTACCCATCACCAGAAGATGGCACATTGTTCTGTAGCTTGTTCTCCTCCCCCTTTGCCATCTGCACCACACTATCATCTTAGAGATCAGGTTTAACCACTGCCACCCTCAGGGACCATATATATGCCAAGGCCAAGCGAGCTGGCCACCACTTGACACCTTCGAAAACTTTTGGCTGCCAGCATTCAGGAGCTGGGGATCAGGAGATAACCTCATTATTTTTATTTTAATTTATTGAAATATAGTTGATTTACAATATTTTGTTAGATTCAAATGCACAGCAAAGTGATTCTTTCCCATTATAGTTTATTACAAGATATTGAGCATAGTTCCCTGGGTTATACTGTAGTTCCTTGTTGGTTACATATAGTAAAGTGTATCTTTTATATATAGTAGTATTTATACTCGGAGAAGGCAATGGCAACCCACTCCAGTACTCTTGCCTGGAAAATCCCATGGACGGAGGAGCCTGGTAGGCTGCAGTCCATGGGGTCGCTAAGAGTCGGACATGACTGAGCGACATCACTTTCACTTTTCACTTTCATGCATTGGAGAAGGAAATGGCAACCCACTACAGTGTTCTTGCCTGGAGAATCCCAGGGACAGGGGAGTCTGGTGGGCTGCCGTCTATGGGGTCGCATAGAGTCAGACATGACTGAAGCTACTTAGCAGCAGCAGCAGTATTTATATTATAGGGCTTCCCAGGTGGTGCTAGTGGTAAAGAACCCATCTGCCAATGCAGGAGACATAAGAGATGTGGGTTCGATCCCTGGGTTGAGAAGATTCCCTGGAGGAGGGCATGGCAACCCACTCTAATATTCTTGCCTGGAGAATCCCATGGACAGAAAAGCCAGATGGGCTACAGTCCATAGGGTCACAAAGAGTCAGACATGACTGAAGCGACTTGGCAAGCATGTGTGCATGTATATTTTAATCCCAAACCCATAATTTATCCTTCCTCTCTTTTCCCCTTTGGTAACTTTAAGTTTTTTTTCTATGTGTGTAAGTCTGTTTCTGTTTTGTAAATAAGTTCATTTGTATCATTTTTTCAGATTCCATGTACAAGTGATGGCGTATTTTATTTGTCTTTCTCTGACTTATTTCACTTTGTATGATAATATGTAGGTCTAGCCATGTTTCTGTAAATGGCAGTATTTCATTCTTTTTATGACTGAGTAATATTCCATTGTATATATGTACCACATCTTCTTTACCCATTCATCTGTCAATGGACATTTAGATTGCTTCCATGTCAGCCTTATTATTTCTGTCTCTGTTATACCATCAACTAACTTGCATCAATGCCTCCTGTATGCACTGAGCCATCAGAAAGGGAGACTTTAGCAGAGAAGGTACTGAATGCTTAAGAGAACCCTCTTCAGGCAGAGGAAGGGTCTTGATGATGGGCTTACTGCAGAGGCTTGGAGCCAAATCCAGGACAAAATAGGAAAAGACTGCATTAGGGTCTGGGTGGAAGAATGGTCATGAGTTATAGCACAGAACTTGTTCTAAGAGTCAACAAAATGGCTAGAAAATCCCCTGGGCAGGGACTATTTTGTAAAGGAGAGTGGCAGAGGAGGCTAGGGTACTCTTTAGCCTGGGTTTTCATTGGGGCAGGTAAGAAATCCCTCACAGTGTGGCATGAATGGATAAATGGGGTCTAGGATGTCGAGTCAGCGAGGGGTCTGTGTAGTTTGGCCCAGGCCAGGCCCCGGGCTCTTGGCTAGAAGGAGCCTGGAGGCATTACATCCTCTGACACTGTGGCCTGGAGGTTTCTTCCTATACAGAGAATATGCAGGTCTCCCCTCAAGCATAAGTAAGACAGTTCCTGTGTGCAAAGTGCATGGCAGTTTCCTGTCTATGCACCAAAGGGGGCACGGGCAATTAACCCTGACTGCAGCCTCCCGTCTGTCAGAGCCCAAGAGGATGTAGTGATGCTGCCACCTGCCCATCCAGCCAAATTCAAAACTTCCATCTCAGAAGCCACTGTACGAAAGACAGTCTCAAGAGTGGGGTTGCCTAGCGTTTTCCTCCCACTTTACTGGCCTCTGAGGAGCCAGATTTTTTCTGTCTGAATCTTCGTGCAGTTTTCTCAAGTTCAGATCAAACTCAGCACTCTGGAGACCCAACCTCATGTGGTCCCTTTACAGCTACTGCCTGAAACAAGTGTCTTTCCATGGCTCCTAGTTTTTTTCTCTCCCTGTCCGTGTCCCCTGCCCTCTCCTCTTCTCCAGTTAATAGTTATTCCCAACAGTCACCCAACCTATAGTCAGGTATCCTGACATCTTCCAGTTTGGTGCACCAGTTGCTCTCAATGGCTGCCAATACTTGCTTTCAACTCCCCCAGAATTACCTCTCAGCTTCTGTCCACCCTTGCCTCAAGTTTCCCACATCCAGTTCCTCCAAGGATCACCAAAGTCTAATTGCTCTGGCAATTACTGCTGCTGTAGTCTGCCCTCTGTCCTCTGGTTTTCCAGCAGATAAGAGAAAGATTTCTCTTCATGTGGTAGCAGAGGAGTTCCAAAATATGTTTATCTCATTGTCATCTCCTTTCTTCAGGAGGCAGACCTTTGTGCCAGAAAGCCATGGCCCAGGTGTTAAAGCCTGGGCTGTGGTTCCAATTCAGTCACTGCCTTCTGTATAGCCTTGGACAGCTGTTTCTCTTCTCTGAGTCCCCTGATTCCTCAGCTGTTGTATGTTGGGACTGGACACAAGCATTTGCCAATGTCCTTTCAGCTCTGAGATGATCTCAGTCTATGTCTGCATGGAGGATGTGCTAGCCATGGTCATGGCCCCATGTGTTGTCACTGACACCAGTGTTTCTCTGACCCTGGGGAAGGCCCATGGCAGAGGCCTGAGGCCCAGAGGAGGCAGCTCCCAGCCTGCTGGCTGCCGTGCCCAGGCTTCTTCAATTCTGGATTCCTGGCCCCCACCCACCTGTCCCCCACTTCCTGGCCTTGCTCCCCAGACAGCCCCTGGCTCCTTTACGGGAACCCCTCCCTCAATTTGGCCCTGTCTCCCTTTGCTGAGCCCTCACCCTAGTATGACCCCCCAAAATGCTGGGCCCTGCCCAGGGATGCATGGTCTCCTTCTCCCCATCCTTTCTGCTGTTTTACAAGCCAGGAATTCCTTTAGAAACAGAGCCTGGACAATTCTCCCATCTTTGGGAAGCACTGACCAGTATCCTGGTGGCCCAGCTGCTGAGCCCAGGCTTGTGGCAAGTGTGTGTGTGTGTGTGTGTGTGTGTGTGTCTGGCTCTGAAAATTTGAAAGCTATGGCAGCAGGGAGGTGCTGCCTTTGGAAACAGTTCTCCTGTCCTCAAACAAAGGCCTATGGCCAGGGCCCCCAGGGAAACAAAAAGCACAACAGGCTTCACTCTCCCCTCTCCTCTCATTGCCAGCCTCTCATTCCTCGCAGCCTCAGCCTGGGCACCTGTGTGCTTGTGTCCTGATGCAGGGGCTCTGTCGCTCACCCTTGTACTTTGCTTTCCCTCTCCCAGTCCCACCCATGCTGCCATCAAAATATCCCACATCAGTACCCTCTTTCCCCTCAGGCCTCCTCCCTGAGAAGCCTCTCCTCATTACTTGTCGTCAATATAAATAATATTGATAATATCACCAGAGCGATCTTCCTAAAATGCAAATCTGATCATATCACTCTTCTGCTCAAAACCCATACAAGGGCTCCCTGTTGCCTACAGAGTCAAGCCCTAACTGATTAACCTGGTACTCAGAGCTCCAGGCTTTCTTCCAAGACCATCCCCCCATCTGCAGTCATGAATGCTACACTTGAGCCACAAACGACTTCTCTTGCCCTCCCAAATAGGAGATTTTACTTGATTCCCCACAGACACCAACGACTCCATGTCCCAAACCATTCCATACAGCTGCTCCCTACCCACAGTGTCTTGCCCCCTCAGCAGCCTCCTCACTCTGCCCTACACCTGGCATCAATTTAGGGACCAAGACCTGTCAATCCATTATCTCAGCCATCTCTTAATACGCCCATGCCATCCCCACTGCCACCACTGCAGAGTAGAGCAGGATCATTCATCTCCTGCCTGACAAGTATGGTGGCCTCTCCCTGCAGCCTCAGTGAGGTTTCAATGCAAGCTCTAATCCAGTTCTCTCCCTCCTTGAAGCGGACCATCTAGAGGACCCATTGTCTGCCCAGCCTTGCTTCGTAATTACCCTCAGTCCTTGCCAAGCTGAGCCCTTTGCCTTCCCTGAACCTGACTTTCAATATCCTATTCCCCGTTCTTTGCTTCTATTATTACCTTCGCCTGGAATGCCCTTTCACCTCTCTGCTTGTTCAAGTTCCTTGAAAGGCTCTTTGAAAATGCCTCTTCCTCCAGTAGGTCTTCCCAGAGCCAACCTGATGGAAAAACCTGTCTCTCCTCTAAACCTTCGCTGAGCTTTCTGGTTTAGTGTAGCAGTTAAGATCACAGGCCCTGGAATCAGCGTCCCTGGGTATGGAACCCCAGCTCGGGCATTTCCTAGTTCCTAAGACAATTTGTATAACCTCTTCCAGCCTCAGTTTCTTCATGTATAAAATGGAAATAGTTATAGTTACTGTCATACAGGGCCCTCATGAGAAGGAAATGATTAATTGGTGTGCATTGCTTAGGAAAAGTGCCTGCCACAGAGCGAGTGTGGTCACAGTGTTATTATCGCTATTATTTAGTAATGTGACCCTCTTTACTGGTCTGCCAGACCCTCAAAGGCAGGAACCCAGTCAGACCCACTTTGGTCTCCTATCAGAACCGCTCAGAGACATTTGTTGACTGAACCGAGGTGACATCTCCCTCCACCCCCGCTCCCCCACCACCTCAGGCCCTGCAGAGCCTACAAGGAGGGAGAGAGGCTGAGACACACAGGAAATGTTTCCCCTCCTTGATGTTAGTGGAGCCTGGGGAACAGGCAAGCCCACTGCAGCCCCCAAACTACTCCTCTCCTTTGAGGCCACTGTGTAGCTGAATGTCCCTGAACGTGGGGGTGATGGAGACAAATTGGAGGAAATTCAGAGAAGCAAAGTCCCTGAGCCCTTGGGAAAGGGCAGGCCCAGCTGACAAGAGAGATGAAAGCAGTTCGATGTGTGTGGCTTGGCTGAAGGACAGCACTGGGTGTGGTGGGGGGCATGATAACTGGATACAGGGATTCTAGCGCCGTGAACAATGAGGAGAGGGGGTGGCTGGGAGCATCGTGGTTTGGGGCTGCCCTACTGAGGCAAACAGACAATTGAAATGCAGGCCTGGATCTTCCTGCAACCCCAGACAGGCCACAGGACCCCTGTTCCTACTGGCCTGAACAGAGGACCCTCTACACTGATTCCCAGGGTGCGCAGTTCTGCCTGGCTGAGCGGTTTTTGACCCTGGGAGGGAGCACATCACTTTCTCCCATCAACCGGTCGCTGACTGGGGCTGGGGTGGGCTCTGCTGAAGCTCTGAGGTCCAAACACTTGGCCCTCCCCACCAGTCTGCACCGCCCTTCTCTGACAGTGGCATGTTAACTTTGAGCCCACAACAAAGCCTGTGGGCCCTGAGGTTTCCCTCCCCCTTCCTCCCCTTCACCTTCCCTCCCCCAGCTTAAAGTCATTGTTTTCAGACCATCGACCTCTGCTCTCTCCTCCCGGGTACTCAGGGGCATCTCAGGGGCGTGGAGAGGCCGGGAGGAAATATTGGAAATGGCCTCTCCATCCTCCCCTCAGATCCGGGCTTCATCGTCCATGGGCCAAAATAAATAAAGCAAGTGAGGGAGAGGCCTGTGCAGACTCCACGCTGATGGCTACAGTGGCCTGGTGGTGGGGGTGGTGAGTGGAGCATCCATCAACCCAAGGCTGCCTACAACCCTCCTCCCAAAGTAATGTGGCAGTACGGTGGCTAGGCAAGATGCCCAGGAGTCAGTCACCTGAGGAACAAAGCAGAGTACCCTTTCAGTGCCCCTCTCCTGGGACAGAGTTTTCTTGGGGTGCTTAGTCAAAGCACTCTGGAGGGAGAGCTAGGGAACTGAGGAGGAAGGAGGAGTCTAGAGACGGGTGTGGGGTTGGGAGAAGTAACAAGGGGACATTCCCAACTAGATCCCCCCAACAGACACTGCTAGTGTCTGTCCCTGCCTGTGCCCCAGTTCCACTCTCTGTGGTCAGAGTCTGAGGGCCCTCACATGGGGAATCTGGAGGACTAAAGGTCCAGAACCCTCAAACTGAAGGTTCCCTGGGCTCCTCTGTTGGAGCCCTCCTACCCTGACCCTTGAGGGAGTCTCAGACCACAACCTTAAAGTCACAGCTTAGCAGAAAGAGCACAGGCCTTAATGAGACAGAGGTGAGTTCAAAACCAGCCTCTGTGCTATATTATTGATGAGTTCTGGCCAAGCCCCTTACTTTACAAGTATAGCCTGAATTTCTCATGACTAAATGGAGACCAAAATCTCCACTTCACAGGACTGTTGGCAAGAACAGACAGGATGATGATGCGCAAGGGCTTGACCCGTGGTAAGTGTGAACTAGCTTTCCTTTACCTGAACTGGATATGGCCCCTAGGCCACAAGTTGGGGAATGGAATGACCATGCTCTGGGGGTAGAAGCTCTTTACTGGCTGTGACTCTTTGGCTCCTCTCAACCCAAAGTCACAGAGTGACTCTGGGAGCACCAAGGGCCTTGCCACCTGGGCCCAGTGGATTCAGTTCTCTGACTCTCCAGGCACAGAAGTGTCATTGAGGAAGGTTCTCCCCAGTCCCTGGACTGACCCTCTGTCTACAGCCATGTCTGGCTTCCTCTCTGCAGTGTCAGGCAGACCCTCTGCCAGCTCTCTTAGTTTTGGCCTTGCCCTTGGAGCTCTTTCTTTGGGTTCCATATTATAAAGACCATTGTTTGTCTTTTGGATGAACCCACAGCCTCTACCTTATTCAAAGCTGGAGGGCCACTCCTGGGCCTGCTCTGTCACCTGCTTCATTTAGGAAGTCATTTGAACAAGGGATGGGCTGCAAAGTTCTGTCTAGAATGGGAAGGGCCAAGGGAAAGAGCTTGGCAGTGAAGGTCAGAGATCTCAGGCCCAGGTCTGCAACTTGGTCCCTGGGCAGTCCTCATGAGTCACTTTTTCTTTGGACCTCGTTTTTCATCTACAAAATGGAAGTCCTACCTCTTGCACCCCAGGGCTATTGGGAAATTCTCAACTGTTAATGGACTCAGGATCCATCAGAGAATGTTTTGGTTTGAGGACCTGTAGTTTAAACTTCTGTGCTTGGCTCCCTCATTTCTATGGCAGTGGAGGATGTAAAGAACAGGCTGGGATCACAGTCCCAATTATTGTGACTCAGCTATTTTCATTTGGTTAGATGCCAAGATCCCCAGCTCTTTGCAGGTCACTGGTTCACCTCAATTCTTTGCGAGAAAAATTTCTCCATTGATTCCAAAGTTTCACTGTATGGGAATCCTTTGTGACAAGCCCTAATCCTTCTTGCTATGGCTCCAACTCAGATCTATACAACTCAGACACCTCCTTGCCTGCCTTTTCTTTCCTCTACGCATCCACTGTTGCCCAATATTGAGAGGGAAGTGTAAGACTGAGGGCGAAGGCTGGCCTTGTACCTGGCCAGAGGGAATAGACCGTGGGGGTAACATCACTCTTTCAGAAGCCCTTTGGCTGCTCCACCCCTTCAGCCTCACCCTTCCCTCACCCTGGCCCTCACCAGCCCAGCTGGAATACTTGTGGTCTCTCACCACACACTGGAACTAGGGCGCCAGCCTTGACTTTAATCTCCCCTGGCAGCTCCATGGCATCGATAAGCCCCAAGTTTGTGGCAGAGGAAAAATGAAACCCACATTACTCCACCAAGGTCCAGCCCCCCATCCAGCAGAGTCAGGGATGTCCTCCAAGAGGCAGCAAGATGCACCCCCCAGCTACCTTCTTAAGGCATACGGAGGTGGAGTGGCATAGGAGTGAGTGGTGCTCCCGTGGTGAGCTGCACTTTCTTCCCTGAAGGCATAGGAGCCTCCCTGACTCCATTCCTCCAGGCCCTGCTTCTATCCCCTCTCCTTTCTCAACCCAGAGGGCTTCTCCAGCATTTGCAATGGGGGCAGCTCCCTCCTGAGTTTGAGGTTAAAGGGGACGCCTTATACAGGAATCTGTAGCCAAATTGCTGAGCTGTTCACAGTGACCTGGAGATGATGTTTGGAAATCTGATTTGTGATAACATAATGTTCCTTTTAAGTAATGCTGGCTGGAGAGGGAAGGAGGAAAAAACGACCAAGAAAAACAACCTTATTGAGGTTTAAAAGGGGACGCTGTCGTGGCCGCCTCCTTAATCTCCCAAATCATTTTCCTCTCTTCCCCTCCTCCTCCTCCCCCAGACCTGCTTTTGTTTATAACAATCTCTTGGAAGGAAGATTGAAAGTGAAATCTGTTTCCTTGCTTAAATTTATATATTTAAAGGGGGGAAGAAAGCCCTCTCTCCCCAGCCCCCGCCTGGCCCTCGCCTGAGTGCTGTGGGTAATTGGAAGGCTGCCTGCTCTGGGCTGGTCGGTCAGCATGGGCTCTCTGGTGCCCACTCATCACCCCATCACAGAAGCATCATTAAGGTGGGAAAACAGGCCGGGGGTGAGATGGGAAACCTAGAGGAAGGGCAGCAAGGGTGCCACTTAGTCACTGACTCCGGGCACTATTTATGTAGTGGTTCATGACCAGCAGCTTGCTCCAGTGGTGAATAAATACTGGATGAGGAGACAAAGTTAGACACAAGGCAGGACTGCCACTTCCGTTGCTTAACATGCAGTGAGCTTGGCCCCGTGGTGAAAAGAGCTGAGAAATTTTAGCTGCATCCTCTGTTGAAGGAGTGACACCCCTCCCTCCCCAAACCTCGCTGGGCTAGGACTTATTTTGTGGCAGAGGGAATTGAAACATCTGTGTCACAGCAGGAGAGAATGGGATGGCGACTGATGGGACCTCCCACTGGGGAGGAGAGGCTTGTGTGGAAAGATGGATCCAGTTCAGTGCAGGAGGTGGATATCTAGGGAAAGACCATCACAGCTAGTAGAGGCCATCATGGCTATTGTCCTGCCGACACTCCCCGCTCTGCTCCCCAGCCCTACACACACATGTGGTCACACTGCCTCTCTCTTCTACTCTGCCAGGACATGTGCCTGACACCTCAGGTGGCACCTCATGCACCACCCACTCTCTGGCCCTCACCTTAGCGTTCTACTGCTCCTGGCCCAGCCTGAAGGCAGCCAACAGGCCTAGTAGGGCAGGACAGGGCAGGCTGAAGGGAGGAGGTGCCAAAAGCCTGCCATGCAGCCAGCATGGCTGCCTGCCAGTACGGGATGGATTCCTCTGACCCCAGCTCTGCAGGAACACCTATTTCATTGATAGGCAGTGCTTCAAGAGGAGGAAACTAGAAGGATTTTTGGTGTTCTTTTCAGGGGGTCTTGCTCCCCCCGTCCCATCCAGGGCATGTTATTACTATCAAGAATATCAGACATTTCAACTCAAATTAAAGTCAGGTTAAATGTCTCCACTGCAGAAATTCCACATGGTTCAGGATGGAGAAGAGGGACTCCCTCTCGGCCTTCTGCCTTCTCTCCCTCCCTCTTCAAGAGTGGAACAAAAGCATCAATTTACAATATGTTTTTCAGACCACTCAATCTAAACTTCTCAGCTTACAGATGGAGAAACTGAGGCCTAGAGTGAGTAATGGACTTGCTCAAGTTCACTCAGCAAATTAGTGGCAGGGCTAGGACTAGAATCCAGGTATTTTGATTTCCAACCAACAATGTTTTTCTACAGTCCACATTGGCAACCCTGCATGACCTATAACTTCCATTGACTTTGAAAACTTCAAAATTGCCACCAGAGATGTATTAGCATCTCTGATGCAAGGACAGAAGCAGGAGGCAGCTTCTCATAACTCCTGGCCTGCTAAAGTCACTTATCACTTGCTTGATAGAAAGGCTACTGGATCATGGGTTAGTGCCTACCTTTCTCTGAGTCTCAATTTTTTTATTTGTAACATGAGAAATGCAGAAGACCATTGTCTCTACCTGCTCAGCGTCCATTCCTTCTCTTCTAAAAACAGCACACCACATTCCTTAGGAAACCCACCCCTCCCACAGAGTAAGTTCATGTGAGTCATCTTAAAAGGTTGACAGATGACCCAGCCCTAGCCAATCAGAGCATTCCATTACACTTAACAAAGTGATTGATTTATGCAGTTACATGACCCAAACTTGGCCAATACAAATCTTCCCCTAGAACCTTAGATGAAAATATAAGGAAAGAGACTGTGGGAATTGATCAACCAGAAGACATAAGCCTAGAGTTTCAGGAGCCCTTTTGAGAAGAGTCTGCCTGTGAATGATACTTACAGGGAGAAATGGGCTTCCAAGACATGGATAAGGCTTCATTTGAGCCTGGGATCTAGCATTGACTGACCAGACACCAGACTATTCTTATACTTTTCATTTATGTGAACTAGCATGATCCCATTTGCAACCAAAAAGGACCTCACTAATATAAGAGAGATTGGAAATATCCTATATCACCAAATGGTGGATTTGGAAGAGATCTTACGTGATTACCAGGTAGAGACTTAGGGAAAATGAGATGAATGAATAAATGAGTCTCGGATAAGCATGCCCTTTATGGGCTAGTATAACACCTCAGCCATTTTGCCAGAAGCATTCCTCCGGCCCTTTGCCTGTAGTAGCAGAGTATAAGCTTTGGAATCAGATAGACCTGGCTTTGAACACTGGTTTCTCCATTTTCCATCTATATAGTTTGGGGCATGTTTGCCACTTACACCTCAGGTTTAACTGAAACAGGTGTCAAATTGCTGATAGGTGTAATCCAATGAGTGTGGGATAAGGCACCATGACAAGACAAGACTTGGAATGTTAGGACAGCAGACATTTACTGGATGATTATTAAGAGCAAAGGAGTTGGTAACCATCATTAAAGGTAGCTGGGGCAGGGCTGAGTGGGGACACCTCCTAGGGTTGTGGTGCACAATTCCAGGGAGTGCCATTCATACAGTCTATGACAAGAAGGAAGTGCCCCACAGCTGTGAAGTCCATAGCCTCTACAAGCTGACACAGTAACCCTGGGGCTGTGGCACATTGAAATTGCCACCTATGTCTTCTTCACTGAAGGCATACTCAGTTTTAATCTTTATATTTTTAAAGAATGGAACTGTAATAATATTACCATGAAGCTATTATTGGAAATATAGAGCAATTAATGTTCTCTTATGGTCAAGAGACCTGGGAACACCAAAATAGTATCCCAGACTAAAGTCAGCCCTCCCCACAAGGTTTCCAGGGGGAGATATATCCACATAGAACAATAACAAAGAAAAGCAAAGTAGCACTTCATGGTTAGCTGGGCTTTGGGCCTCAAACCTCAATACAAGCCCTGGTGCATCGGGTTGGATCATATGGACTCTATGCTAGAGTCCTGAGAAATCTCTTCCTACTGCAAGGCCAAACCTGAATCTCGGCTCTTAGCTAACTCCTATTGGCTTCAGGAAAGAGACAAAAAGTAATATCTGATCAAAAGCTGTGCCTAAGCTAGCACATGGCTCCAACCACATGGGCAAAAGAGAAAAAGAAGAGTAATTGACATCTTTATTCCTACTGTACTGCATAGTGACATGACCCATTGATTGGTTGCCCAATCAATGTCCTGATAATTGATCAGTCTTCCTGGTGGGGACAGGGAAACAAAGAAAGAGGTGGTAGAAGGGTAGTTTTCCCAGCCTTGGTCCACAGGGACCTGGGGTAAGAAACAGGCATGGAGAGAGTAAAATGGTGGACTGAGTATACCTAATGGACTCCTCATATCCCATACCTCCAGAAATAAAATATTGTTGTTTTTCAGTCACTAAGTCATGTCCAACTCTTTCGTAACCCCATGGGTTGTAGCTCACCAGGCTCTCCTGTCCATGGGATTTCCCAGACAAGAATATAGGAGTGGGTTGTCATTTCCTTTTCCAGGGGATCTTCCCGATCCAGGGATTGAACCCGCGTCTTCTACATTAGCAGGCAGATTCTTCTCCACTGAGCCACTAGGGAAACCCAGGAATGAAATATACTGTGTATTTTAAGAAATGTTTGCATTTTGGAACATACTTGACCAATACAAAGAGACCATGAAGAAGGTGAAATAAAGGCATTTTCTTGATTAAGCACTCAGAAATTTTATTAGTCACAAATCCTCTCTGAAATAATCAATAGTGGATATATATATATCACTATGAGACACCTACACAAGTAGGGTGTAAGAAGCAATGAGCAAGGAAATCAGTCAAGGTATAAGAGAAGATATCAATGTAAGAAGTGATTAGGGTGGCAGCATGGGCAGTGGATGGCAAAGAGGGAGCAGAGGTAAGAAAACGTATACTGTATTTCTCACCTTGTTTAGAGGGAGATTAGAGATACAGATTAATGCAAAATGTTGACAGAAAATGTGTTTGTTTTAGTATGTGTATTAATAATGTATACTTTTTAAACCATCAATAAGACATACGTAAAAAAAATTAACACAAAAAGTTTGAAAGTAAAAGAACTGAAAACTATACTCAAGAGCCATTAAAAGGAATACAGATGTTCCAATATTAATGTCAGACAAAATGAAATTCAATGCAAAAAACACTTTAAAAGGTAAAGGATATTTTATTGATGATAGGTACAGGCTACCATGAAGATTTAACTGCAAGACTTTACAACATAGGTTTAAAATGGAGATCAGCAAGTCCACAATTGTAGTGTAAAAAACCCAGCTTCTGCAGAAATTGTCACATTGGGTGCTAACTGACTTACTAACCTACTAACTGAATAAGGCCATCCAAGATTTAAATAATACAATTAACCAACTTGAACATATATATGCTTGTTCTAATGAACAAAATGCACGCACTCTTCAAATGCATATTGAATACTTTAAAAATGGATAATATATTAAGCCCAAAGGGAAATTCCAAATAATAAAAATCATATTAACCACAGAGGCAATAAAAGTACACTTGTGTGTGTGTGTATGCTAAGTCCCTTCAGTCTTGACTGACTCTTTGTGATGCTATGGACATGTAGCCAGCCAGGCTCCTCTGTTCATGGGATTCTCAAGACAAGAAAACTGGAGTGGGTTGCCGTACCCTTCTTCAGATCTTCCCAGTCCAGGGATTGAACCCAAGTCTCCTAAGTCTTCTACATTGGCAGGCAAGTTCTTTATCACTAGCACCATCTAGGAAGTCCTAAAATTATGCTTAATGACAAAATAATGGTTTGAAATCTATGCCCTTAGAAATAAAAGGGGAAAAACAGACTTCTAATCTGGTCAATGGAAATAGTGAGAGACTTTATTTGGGGGGGCTCCAAAATCACTGCAGATGGTGACTGCAGCCATGAAATTAAAAGACTCTTGCTCTTTGGAAGAAAAGCCATGATGACCAACCTAGACAGTATATTAAAAAGCAGAGACATTACTTTGCCAACAAAAGTCCATCTAGTCAAAGTTATGGTTTTTCCAGTAGTAATCTATGGACTATAAAACAAGTTGAGCACCGAAGCACTGTTGCTTTTGAACTGTGGTGTTGGAGAAGACTCTTGAGAGTCCCTTCGACTAAAAGGAGATCAAACCAGTCAATCCTAAAGGAAATCAGTCCTGAATATTCATTGGGAGGACTGATGCTGAAGCTGAAACTCCAATACTTTGGCCACCTGATGCGAAGAACTGACTCGTTGAACAAGACCCTGATGCGGGGAAAGATTGAAGGTGGGAGGAGAAGGGGCCAACAGAGGCTGAGATGGTTGGACAGCATCACCGACTTGATGGACATGAGTTTGAGCAAGCTCCAGGAGTTGGTGATAAACAGGGAAGCCTGGCATGCTGCAGTCCATGGGGTCACAAAGAGTTGGACACGACGGAGGGACTGAATTGAACTGAATCTGGTTAAAGACAAAATCAGATTGAAAATTACAAATTAATACAATATGAAAGTATATAAAAACCAGTGAGGTGTAACGAAAGTAGTACTTGGAGGAAAATGCAAGGTCTTAAATGCATTTATTTAAAGAACAAGAAATATTGAAGATAAGTAAATTAAGCTTTTAAGAGCTAGGAAAAAAATACAAATAAGCTAAACAAAAGTAAAAAGAAGGAATTAATAAAGATAAAAGTAGAAATCAGTGGAAGAAAATGCAAATAATAATTGAACAATTAATAAAAATTGGTTCTTTGAAATGATCAATGAGATAAATGTTCTTTCTGATAACAATAAAAGAGGGAAGACATAAGTAATAATAGGAATGAACTTCAGCTCCAGAGAAAACCGTTTTATTTTACAAATAAATTTTGCAAACCTAGATGAAGTCACCTGCTAAGAAATCATAAATAAAACTGACAACCACAGAAGGAATTGAAAAGACAGTCCTACCTGTAAAAGTGGTAGATGGCTCCTAAAGTGGCCTGCAATAATCTCCACGCGCTCCTATTCACACCTTTGCTTAAGTGCCTTTCCTTGAGTGCTGGCTGGACCTTGTGACTTGTTTCTAGTAAATAGATTGTGGCAAAAGTGATGGGGGTGTCACTTCCAGGATTAGGTTAGAAAAAGATTAGATCACTTCTATCTTGCTGGCACTCTCTGGTTTTTCCTTGCTGGCCTTAATGAAGCAAGTTGCTATGGAGCAAGCTGCCCTATGGAGAGGTTCACATGACAAAACCTGAGGAAATCCTCTAGCCAACATCAGCGAGGAACTTACAGTCAGTATCTTGACTGTACAGTGTGAGAAACCCTGAACCATAGGTATCTAGCTAAGCTGTATCTGATTTCCTGATCTGTAAAACTGTGAAATGATAGATGTCTATTGTTTGAGCCACTAAGTTTTGAGATAATTTATTACACAGCAATATATAGCTAATACAAATAAAGACAATGGGCCCAGATGATATTCTTTATTATATAAACTGTTTCTGAGCTAGAAAAAGATGGATAGCTATCTAATTCACTATAGGCAGTTAGCATAATGCTGATAACTGAAGGTGGACAAAACAAGATGTGCAAAGAATATTATGGCTAATCACACCAATGAAGAAGTCATAAATAAATATTTAACAAACAAAATCTAACAGCATGTTAAATGAATCATAAGCATATAGGATTTACCACCAAGAAAGTACTAATTTTTAATAGTAGAAGGCAATGGCAAGCCACTCCAGTACTCTTGCTTAGAAAATTGTATGGACAGCGGAGCCTGGTGGGCTGCAGTCCATGGGGTCGCTACTAGTCGGACACGACTGAGCGACTTCACTTTCACTTTTGACTTTCACACATTGGAGAAGGAAATGGCAACCCACCCCAGTGTTCTTGCCTGGAGAATCCCAGGGACAGTGGAGCCTGGTTGGCTGCCATCTATGGGGTCACACGAAGTCAGACACGGCTGAAGCAACTTAGCAGCAGCAGCAGTACTTAATTATGTACTAAGATCTGTTCTGGGTTCTAGTTTCCTTATATAATATATCTTATGTGAAATAAATTCATATATTTATATTTTCTGCATAATAAGCTTATGAAGTAGCATCTATCAGTTAGAAAACTGAGGAATATAGAGATTATGTTAATCCACAGCTAGTAAATTGAGGAAAAGCTAGACTTTGAACCCATCTCCCAATGCTGATCAACATGAGAAATATCTATCAAGTAATTCACTATATTGTCATATTAAAAGGTAATTAATTATGCCATTATTTTAATGGATTTTTAAGTTATAAAATTGAATACTCATTTCTTATTAAAATAAAACAAAACTCTCAGAAAACTACATGAAACCAAAAACTTATAGCAACAATCATACATAGTGGTTAATTATTAGAAGCTTTCTTATCAAAATCAAGAATAAGACAAGGGTACCCACCATCATCGTTTTTGTTTATAGGAAAATGTACAGCTTTTGAAGCATACAGTAGAAAAGAAAAAATTCTAAAGTTTAGAATCTAAGCTTTCACCTTAGGAACTAGAAAAAAAGAAGAACAATTCTAGAGAGCAGAATCAGTTCAATTCAGTTAGAAACAATAAAAATTGGAGCAGAAATTAATGAAATTGAAAAATAGAAAACAATAATTGGTCCTTTGAAAATATCAATCAAATTGCTAAATGTCTAGTCAGGCTAACATGAAAAAAAAGAGAGAAAACACAAAGTTACAGATATCAGAATTGAAAGAGGGTTTATCACTGCTGATCTCATGGACATTAAAAGTATAAAAAAGAAATACTGTGAAAAACTCTATGTCCACAAATTTGATGACTTGGGTGAAATAGAACAATTCCTTGAAAAATACAAACTACCAAAACTTACACGAGGAGAAATAGTTCATCTGAATGGCCCTATATTTATTTTTGAAAATTGAATCTGTAATTAATAAGCTTCCCCAAAAGAAAGCATCCAGCCCAAATGGTTTCACTGGTGAATTTCACCAAACATTTAAGGGAGAAATTATGCTAATTCTGTACAACATCTTCCAGAAAATAGAAGCAAAGGGTACAGTCTATTCTCATTCAATGAGGCATGCGCTATCTAAGACCAAAACTGGATAAAGCCATTACAGAAAGGGAAATTTAAGAACAATGTCTATCATAAACAAGATGCAAAAATCTTAAATATTAGCAAATTGACACTTATAGTATATAAAAGAAATTATTGTTGCTCAGTCACTCAGTCATGTCCAACTCTTTGTGATCTCAACACATGATCAAATGTGATTTTTTCCAGTTATGCAATCTGGTTCAAAATGCAATCAATGTAATCTTCAGGTCAGTTCAGTTCAGTTCAGTCGTTCAGTCGTGTCCGACTCTTTGCAACCCCATGTATCACAGCACGCCAGGCCTCCCTGTCCATCACTAACTCCCAGAGTTCATTCAAACTCACGTCCATCGAGTCGGTGATGCCATCCAGCCATCTCATTCTCTGTCATCCCCTTCTCCTCCAGCCCCCAATCCCTCCCAGCATCAGAATCTTTCCCATTGAGTCAACTCTTGGCATGAGGTGGCCAAAGTACTGGAGTTTCAGCTTTAGCATCAGTCCTACCAATGAACACCCAGGATCGATCTCCTTTAGAATGGACTGGTTGGATCTTCTTGCAGTCCAAGGGACTCTCAAGAGTCTTCTCCAGCACCACAGTTCAAAAGCATCAATTCTTCGGCGATCAGCTTTCTTCACAGTCCAACTCTCACATCCATACATGACCACAGGAAAAACCATAGCCTTGACTAGATGGACCTTGGTTGACAAAGTAATGTCTCTGCTTTTTAATATGCTATCTAGGTTGGTCATAACTTTCCTTCCAAGGAGCAAGCATCTTTTAATTTCATGGCTGCAATCAGCATCTGTAGTGATTTTGGAGCCCAGAAAAATAAAGTCTGACACTGTTTCCACTGTTTCCCCATCTATTTCCTATGAAGTGATGGGACCAGATGCCATGATCTTTGTTTTCTGAATGTTGAGCTTTAAGCCAACTTTTTCACTCTCCTCTTTCACTTTCATCAAGAGGCTTTTGAGTTCCTCTTCACTTTCTGCCATAAGGGTAGTGTCATCTGCATATCTGAGATTATTGATATTTCTCCCAGCAATCTTGATTCCATCTTGTGCTTCTTCCAGCCCAGCGTTCCTCATGATGTACTCTGCATAGAAGTTAAATAAGCAGGGTGCCAATATACAGCCTTGACGTACTCCTTTTCCTATTTGGAACCAGTCTGTTGTTCCATGTCCAGTTCTAACTGTTGCTTCCTGACCTGCATACAGTTTCTCAACAGGCAGGTCAGGTGGTCTGGTATTCCCATCTCTTTCAGAATGTTCCACAGTTTATTGTGATCCACACAGTCAAAGGTTTTGGCATAGTCAATAAAGCAGAAATAGATGTTTTTCTGGAACTCTCTTGCTTTTTCCATGATCATATCAGTAAACTAAAGAAAAAAAATGATTGTATCTATTGATTCAGAAAAAAAACATAGCTGACAAAATCCAACGCTCATTTGTGATTAAAAAATAACTGTCAATAAACCAGGAATAGCAGTGAACTCCCTAAACCATATAAAGCACATCATCAAATACCTATATTATATTTAATGGTGAAAAACTATAGCTGACTCTTGAACAACATGGGTTTTAACTGTGCAGATGCACTTATATGTGGATTTTTTTCAATAAATATTACTACAACACTACACAATCTGGGATTAGTTGATTCTATGGGTACAGAACTGTGAGTCTGGAAGGCTGATTATAAAGTTACATGCAAACTTTCAACTGTATGGGGTCAGTGCCCCTAAACCCCACATTGTTTAAGAGTCAACTGTAGATGCTTTCCCCTTAAGACTGGGGATAAGGCAAGGATATTCTTTCTCACTGCTTTTTATTCAACATCATACTGGAAGTTCTAGCTCGTGCAATAACACATGAGGAAAAAATAAGTATAAAGACTGAGAAGCAAGAAATAAAACTGTCCTTGTTCACAGATGACATAATTGTCTGTGTAAAACTTCCCAAAGAATAGGCGAAAAAAAAACCTCCCCAAACTACTGAGTATGGTAAAATTTTGGGATACAAAGTGAATATACAAATGTCAATTGCTTTCATGGAATTTGAAATTAAAAATGCTATTTACAATATCACCCAAA
Source organism: Moschus berezovskii (assembly GCF_049115385.1). Lineage (NCBI taxonomy): Eukaryota > Metazoa > Chordata > Mammalia > Artiodactyla > Moschidae > Moschus > Moschus berezovskii. The sequence continues at coordinate 60,862,156 of NC_142488.1, read as the reverse complement.
AAATGAAATACTTAGAAATATAACATGTTTGGGATCTATATGTGAAAAATCATAAAACTGATGAAAGACATCAAAGATCTTAAAGAGATACTCTGTGTTTGTTGATTGGAAGACTCAATATTGTAAAATGTGAATTCTTCCTAACCTGATCTATAAATTTAACACAGCCTCAAAATCCCTGCAAAATATTTTGTATTGACAAACTGATTCTAACGTTTATGTGGAAAGGCAAAGTCCTGCAATGGCCAACACAATATTGAAGAAGAGCAAAGCTGGAAGTCTCACACAGCCCAGCTTTAATACTGATTATATAAAGCTACAGTGATGAAGATAGTATGATATTGGTAAAAGAACAGATACACAGATGAATAGAATAGGGAGCCAGGATATAGACTAAAACAAACATTGTAAGTTGATCTTTGACAAAGGAACAAAACAATTCGATGAAGAAAAGGTAGTCTTTTCAATAAATGCTTTTAGAACCATTGGACAGCCAAAAGCAATAAAACAAAAGAAAACAAAGAAAACAAATAGCAATAATAACAATAAAAGGTCTCAACACAGAACTTATGCTTTTCACAAAAATTAATTCAAAGTTGGTCATAGACCTAAAAGTAAAACACAAAACTAAAGCCTCTAGAAGAAAACACTGGAGATAATCTAGGTAACCCTCAATTTGTGGTGAATTTTTATTAATAGATACAATCACAAACCAAAAACACAATCCATGAAAGAAAAAATTAGTGTGTTATGCTTTATTAAAATTAAAAACATGTACTCTGTGAAAGACACTTTTAGAAGAACCCAAAGATAAGTCATAGGTTGGGAGAAAACATCTGCAAAACACATATCTGATAAAGGGCTTGTATCCAAAATACACAAACAACTCAAAATGCAAAAATAAGAAACAAACCAATTAAAAATGGGTGAACAATTTGAATACACACCTTCATTAAAGAAGATCTAAAGATGGTAAATAAGCATATGAAAACATTTTCAGCATCATTGATCACTAGGGAGTTGCTTAAAACAATAGTATACCCCTATTAGAAAAGCTAAAATTTTCTGACTCTACTAATTGCTGTTGAACATGTGAAACAATAAGAAATCATACTGCTGTTGGGAACGCATAGCTTGGCAGTTTCTTGCAAAGCTAAACGTGGTCTTAGTGTATAATCCAGCAATTGCACTCCTAGATATTAACTGATTTGGAAACTTACACCCACACAAAATTTGCACATAAAGGTTTATAGCAGTTTTATTTATAACTGCCCCAAACTGGAAACAACAAAGTTGTTCTTCAATAGCTGAATGAATAAACAAACTGTGGTACATACAGACAATGGAATATTATTTTGCTAAAAAGAAATGAACTATCAAGCCACAGAAGGACATGAGTAAAGCTTAAATGCATATTGTTAAGTGAAAGGAGCCAGTCTGAAAAGGCTACATACATATGATTACAATTATATGACATTCTGGAAAAGGCCAAGGTATACTGACTGTCTTAGAGTAAAAAGATCAGTGGTTGGCAGGGACTCAAAAGGGAGAGGGTAAGAGTTGAGTAAGTGAAGCCAGGAGACTTCTAGGGTGGTAAAAATATCTGTATGATATGTAGTGGTGGATATGTAACTACATTTTTCAAAACCCATAGAGCTTTACAGTACAAAGAGGGAACATTAATGTATGCAAATTTAGAAATCATTTAGGAGATTGAGGATCCCAGGATGGAATGCAGAATGTTACAGCAGAATCTAACCATATTGCAAATGTATGAAACAATCTCACTGAAGGACAGTGAGGGGAAAAGGTATTGACTAAAATAACTGGAAATCAGCATAGTGTGTAAGACTAAAGGTAAACCAAAAAAACAAACCAAAAAAAATCTGTACATAAGTACTACACTCCAGTTGATTAAGCTGTTTCCCACAGGGCATATGGGTTAACAATTCTAATACAACTATACATGTATAGTGTATGGGAATATATATCTATATCTATATACTGGAATTGAACAATTAAGTGAATGGATAGCAGGTAGTGGGAACCAGGTTTCTCACTACTGGAGTGAGTTTACAGATAAGCAAGAGGAGGAAGCTATAATCATCCATGTAGTAATGGATTACAGTTGAAGACACCAGTGTGAACTTATGTTTATCTTGATATATAGATCTGGATGGTTACATATAGAAATATTTATAGATGTGTGTATACACATGGGCTAGTATACACATAGGTATTTCTTTGTCCTGTCAGCTTAGAGAGCCGAGAAGCAATGACACCTTGGTAGCAACAAGCACATGTGTATGCTAAGTTGCTTCAGTCGTGTCCAACTCTGTGCAACCCTATGAAGTGTAGGCCGCCAGGCTTCTCTGTCCATGGGATTCTCCAGGTAAGAACACTGGAATGGGTTGCCATGCCCTCCTACAGGGGATCGTCCCAATCCAGGGATCGAACTCACATCTCTTATGTCTCCTGCATTGGCAGGCGGGTTCTTTACCACTACTGCCACCTGGGAAATGAAACCCTAGCAGCAAGCACACCTAGTGCCAATAAAAGGAACCAGGGATCCTTGAAAAAATGGCTGATTTTAGGGCAGGGGCAGGAATTATATAAGATAAACCTAGATCATCTTATAGTATCAGAAAGTAAGGTAGTACCAAAAAATAAATAAATAAAAAGGAAACAATAAACCACACATTTTGGGGGAATGTCAAGGGAGCACAGGAGCCAACTATAAGAGTGCCCAATGGACAAAATAAAAATGTGAGCAACAAGACAAAGAAAGTGAAGGCTTCACAGGTGGCTCTGTGGTAAAGAATCTGCCTGCCAATGCAGGAGACAAGTTTCTAATTCCTGATCTGGGAAAATCTCACATGCTGCAGAGCAAATAAGCCCAGGTGCCACAACTGTTGAGACTGTGCTCTAGAGCCCAGGAGCTGCTACTACTGAAGCCTGCAAGTCCCAGAGCCCTGGTTCTGCAACAAGAGAAGCCACCACAATGAGAAGCCCACCCACTGCAATGAAGAGTAGCCCCCACACTCCACAGCTAGAGAAAGCCCACGTGCAGCAAAGAAGACCCAGTGCAGCCAAAATAAATAATTAAATTAAATTTTAAAAATACATCATTAAAAAACAAAACAAAGGAAAGAGTATTGGATTATAACTCAAGTATAACATAAAATAAATATCATGAATCCATACTGATAGAAAAAATGACTGAATAAATTAATAAATGGAGAGGAGAGAAATCTCTTGTGCACAAGAATTCTAAATATTTTACGTAAATACTCTGCCCCCAAGAAGTGGAGCATAGCTGCCCACTTTTTAAGTGTAGGCTGCCCTATTCCTCCCAAAGGGTAAGTATGGAAAGGAGGGAAAGTAACCGTCTAGTGGAGAAACTTGACAGACATAATTTTTGTTAATTGTTCCTTTTATATGTTAGATAAAAATGGCACTTTAACTCTGTGGACTTCCTCCCCAAAATGCATAACTGCAGTCTAATCCAGTAGTCATGTACAGGTGTAAGAGCTGGACCATAAAGAAGCCTTAGTGCTGAAGAATTGATGCTTTCAAATTGTGATGCTGGAGAAGACTCTTGAGAGTCCCTTGGACTGAAGGAGATCAAACCAATCAATACTAAAGGAGATCAAATCTGAATATTCATTGGAAGGACTGATGTTGAAGCTGAAGTTCAAATACTTTTGGCCACCTGATGTGTAGAGCTGACTCACTGGAAAAGACCATGATGCTGGGAAAGATTGAAGGCAAAGGAGAAGAGAGTGGCAGAGGATAAGATGGTTAGATATTATCACTGACTCAATGGACATGAATTTGAGCAAACTCTGGGAGATAGTGAAGGGCAGGGAAACCTGGTGTGTTACAGTCCGTGGAATCACAAAGAGTCGGACACGACTTAGCGACTGAACTACAAGCCTAATCAAGAGAAAAACATTGAATCCCAATTAAGGGACATTTTAAAAAAATACCTGACCAGTACTCTTTGAAAGTGTCTAGGTCATCAAAAACAAGAAAAGTCTGAAAACTGTCACAGTCAAGAGGAGCCTAAGGACACATGACAAGTAAGTGTAATGTGATGTACTGAATTGGTTCCTGCAACAGGAAAAGGATATGAGGGGAAAACTAAGGAATTAAGGAAGACAAGAGATACCTGGAGTGATGGGTAAATTTGGCCTTGGAGTACAAAATGAAGCGGGGCAAAGGATAACAGAGTTTTGCAAAGAGAATGCACTGGTCATAGCAAACACGCTCTTCCAACAACACAAGAGGTGACTCTACACTTGGACATCACCAGATGGTCAATACTGAAATCAGATTGATGATATTCTTTGCAGCCAAAGATGGAGAAGCTCTATACAGTTAGCAAAAACAAGACCAGGAGCTGACTGTGGCTCAGATCATGAACTCCTTATTGCCAAATTCAGACTTAAATTGAGGAAAGTAGGGAAAAACCACTAGACCATTCAGATATGACCTAAATCAAATCCTTTATGACTATACAGTGGAAGTGACAAATAGATTCAAGGGATTAGATCTGATAGACAGAATGCCTAATGAACTATGGACAGAAGATTGTGACCTTGTACAGGTGGCAGTGACCAAGACCATCCCCAAGAAAAAGAAATGCAAAAAGGCAAAATGGTTATCTGAGAAGGCCTTACAAATAGCTGAGAAAAGAAGAGAAGCTAAAGACAAAGGAGAAAAGGAAAGATATACCCATTTGAATACAGAGTTCCAAAGAATAGCAAAGATAGATAAGAAAGCCTTCCTCAGCGATCAATGCAAAGAAACAGAGGAAAACAATAGACTGGGAAAGACTAGAGATCTCTTCAAGAAAATTAGTTATACCAAGGGAACTTTTCATGCTAAGATGGACACAATAAAGAACAGAAATGGTATGGACCTAACAGAAGAAAAGAGATTAAGAAAAGGTGGCAAGAATACACAGAAGAACTGTACGAAAAAGATCTTCATGACCAAGATAATGGTGTGATCACTCACCTACAGCCAAACATCCTGGAATGCGAAGTGAAGTGGATCTTAGCAAGCATCACTATGAACAAAGCTAGTGGAGGTGATGGAATTCCAGTTGAACTATTTCAAATCCTAAAAGATGATGCTGTGAAAGTGCTGCACTCAATATGCCAGCAAATTGGGAAAACTCAGCAGTGGCCACAGGACTGGAAAAGGTCAGTTTTCATTCCAATCCCAAAGAAAGGCAATGCCAAAGAATATTCAAACTACCACACGATTGCACTCATCTCACACACTACCAAAGTAATGCTCAAAATTCTCCAAGCCAGGCTTCAACAGTACAAGCACTGAGAACTTCTAGATATTCAAGCTGGATTTAGAAGAGGCAGAGGAACCAGAGATCCAATTGCCAACATCCATTGGATCATCGAAAAAGCAAGAGGGTTCTAGAAAAACATCTATTTCTGCTTTATTGACTACACCAAAGCCTTTGACTATGTGGATCACAACAAACTGTGGAAAATTCTTCAAGAGATGGGAATACTAGACCACTTTACCTGCCTCCTGAGAAACCTGTATGCGTGTCAAAAAGCAACAGTTAGAACTGGACATGAAACAACAGACTGGTTTTAAATCAGGAAAGTAATACGTCAAGGCGTTTATATTGTCACCCTGTTTATTTAAATTCTATGCAGAGTACATCATGAGAAATGCTGGGCTGGATGAAGCACAAGCTGAAATCAAGACTGCCGGGAGAAATATCAATAACCTCAGATATGCAGATGATACCACCCTTATGGCAGAAAGTGAAGAAGAATTAAAGAGCCTCTTGATGAAAGTGAAAGAGGAGAGTGAAAAAGCTGGCTTAAAACTCAACATTGAAAAAACTAAGATCGTGGCATCTGGTCACATCACTTCATGGCAAATAGATGGGGAAACAATGGAAAGAGTGAGAGACTTTATATTTTGGGGTTCCAAAATCACTGCAGTTGGTGACTGCAGCCATGAAATCAAAAGATGCTTGCTCCTTGGAAGAAAAGCCATGACCAACGTAGACATCATATTAAAAAGCAGAGACATTACCTTGCAGACAAATGTCTGTCTAGTCAAAGCTGTGGTTTTTCCAGTAGTCATGTATGGATGTGAGAGTTGGACCATAAAGAAGGCTGAGCACTGAAGTGTGAACTGTGGTGTTGCAGAAGATCCCGAGAGTCCCTCGTACTTCAAGGAGATCAAACCAGTCAATTCTAAAGTAAATAAGTCCTGAATATTCATTGGAAGGACTGATGATGAAGCTGAAGCTCCAATCTTTCGGCCACCTGATGTGAAGAACTGACTCGTTGAAAAAGACCCTGATGCTGAGAACGATTGAAGGCAGGAGGAAAAGGGGTCGCTGAATGATGAGATGGTTGGATGGCATCAGTGACTCGATGGACATGAGTTTGAGCAAGCTCCGGGAGTTGGTAATGGATAGGGAAGCCTGGTGTGCTGCAGTCCATGGGGTCACAAAGAGTCAGTGTGAGCAACTGAACTGAACTGAAGGAATTATGAAAAAACTCTGGACTTCAGTAAATAATAATGTACTAATATTGGTTCATTAATTGTAACAAATGTACTGTAGTCATGTTAAGTTGTTAAAAATAAGGAAAATGAGGTGTAGAGTATATGAAGACTCTCTTTAGTATCTTTGGAATTTTTCTATAAATCTATAGCTGTTTTAAAATGAAGTTAATTTAAAAAGAAATCAATAGTGCCTGGCAATCACCAATTAGAAATAAAAGAGATAAATGGGTTTCTTTCACAAAAGCAACAAAACTATAAAACATCTAGGGAAAAACCAAATAAGAAGCATGCCAGATGTATAAAACAACACTATAAAATTTTACTGAAGAACATTAAAGAGATCTAAATAAATGGAGAAATATATACATGTTCCTGGATGAGAAAACTCAATATTGTAAAGATATCAATTCTTTCCAGTCTAATCCATAAATTTAATTCAATCACAGTCAAATTCCCAGCAGGAATTCTCACAGAACTTGACAAATTGATTAGAAAATTCACACGTGAGAGAAAATGTACAAGAATAGCTAAGACAATTTTGAAAGGGAAGAACAATGAAAAGGGGGACTTGCTTTGCCACATATCAAAATATTTTATGCATTTTGAGGATTGAAAAGTGTGTCATAGGCTCTAGTTCAAGATGGATAACAATAGGTGTGGCATAACCTCAGACCAATCAGAATGGAAAAGGGCCCTGAATAGCCAATTTAGCCTCAGGCAGGATTAATGGCCTAATAATCAGACCAAGTGCAGGGAGAGAGATGTAGAACAAAGCAGCTGAATAGAGACCAGAAACACGAACATGGGTATGTGGTAATCGGGTATTTAACGAAGGTGGCCTTTCAAATCAATAGGGAAAGAATGGTCTATTCAATCAATGGTATTGAGGCAATTGGCTATCCATTTAAGAAAAAAGAAAAATTGAATCCTTTCTTCACACCACTTAAAAATTAGGTTACAGAGAAATTAAAAGCAAAACTGTAAAACACAAACTATAAAGCTATTATAAAAATATTGAAAAGTATGGTTATAATATTGACATGTGGCAAAATTTTCTTTTAAAGAAATCACAAAAAGCAGAAGCTGTAAATGAAAAGGATTGATACATTTGATTGCATCAAATTTCTGAGATGTCTGTCTGATGACAATAGGCAATATAAACAAAGTTAAAACACAAGTGACAGATTTGGAGGAATGACTGGCAACATTTATTCACAGTGGTCTTCCCCCTGTTTCTCTGTCACTCCTCCTTTTTTTTTCTTTCTGCTTTAGCACATCTACAATTGCTATTTCTGGTGTCTGAAATGGTACATCTATTTCCAAATCCTCCTGAAGCCTGAATGACTCAAATTTCACCTTCTCAGACCAACCAATCCAAAGAAGCCACACCCAACTTTCACAATCCATTTTGTCACCTTCTTCCCTTTTCCTCAGAGCACTTTCTCTTATCAGAAACAGCATGTCTGTGTATTTGTTCACTTGTTCTCTGATCCCGCTAAGATGTGTGCTCCATGAAAGACTTGGCCTATCTTGTTGTCAGCTGTATCTCCAGCACCTACCACCATGTGTAGAATACAATAGGTGTTCAATTCACATTTGTTAAATGAACTAATGTATGGATCTGTAATTTATAATGAGTTCTTAGAAATGAATGTTTAAAAAGGTCAGCCACCCAAAAGAAAAATAAGCAAAGATACAATCAGGGAACTTATAAAAGAGGGATTACAAATATGACCAATAAACATGTTAAAAGATATTCAACTTCACAATGAATTAAGAAAATAAAATATAAAAAAAATACTTTGTGAATGTACCTAGTTTGGAAGATTTGTAACAAAAACCGCAGTGTCTCTACCCTACTACTTTCTACACCCAATTCTCACTCCTTAGAGACAAATATCCCTTTTAGCTGAAGAATATTTTTCCAATTTTCTCCATTATTTCTAAATTATATCCTGACATGTCGATTTTTCAGATTTAGATATCAGCTATTGACTTCTCATTCTAGAAGACAAGGATGTCACTCTCTTCTCATCCGTCTGGCTACACATAAGCACTTCCTTTCTTCCCATCATCCCGATGTAGCTATATCGATATTCAGTGCTAACATTAAAGTAACTATAAGTCCGGAGGTCTCTTATGATTACATGCCCTTTATCGAATAATTTTTGTATTTCCCCAGAATTAATAATTGTCTCAATTTCGGTGTGCATTTGGTTTATTTTTCTGTGTACCTATAACTAATACATTGGTAAACTGTCTGCCAGAAGAGTAAATCTCTTCTCAATCTGTCCAAACATCTTTCCCTTAGAAGCACCTCTTCCAGAACCCTCCATGATCTACTCCAGCCAGGCTGCTGTGGTACTGGCATTGCTTGCTTGGCTGCCTGTTATCCAGAGACTTAATTCCCTTTTACCACCATCCTGGGAATTACCTGTACTTTCCTATTATGCTAGCTTCCCTGTGTCCTGGGTTCCTGAACCACCTCTTTTTTTTATTCTTCCCTGTTTTGGATCAGACCATCCATTAGCTTCCTGAGAAGGAGTGAACGCAAAGTATATGTTTTGACAACTTATTGTTCTGAATAGGCCTTTTTTTTAAGCCTCACATTTGATTGATAGTTCAAATATAAAGTTCTAAGTTAGAAATCATTTTCCCTAAAAAATTCAAATCCATTATCTTCCAGCTTCTAGTGTGTGGTTGAGGAGTTTGATACTGTTCTGATCCTTGAGACTTTGTATGTACCTATTTTTTTCTTCCTGGAAGTTTTTAGGATCTCTTTGTTAAGTATACTAAAATTTCACAAAAGATATACCTTTGCATCACTATGTATGGATGTGAGAGTTGGACCATAAAGAAAGCTGAGCACTGAAGAATTGATGCTTTTGAACTGTGGTGGTGCAGAATACTCTTGAGAGTCCCTTGGACTGCAAGCAGATCAAACCAGTCAATCCTATAGGACATCAGTCCTGAATATTCATTGGAAGGACTGATGATAAAGCTGAAGCTCCAATGATTTGGCCACCTGATGCGAAGAACTGACTCATTGAAAAAGACCCTGATGCTGGGAACTATTGAAGGTGGGAGGAGAAGCAGATGACAGAGGATGAGGCGGTAGGATGGCCTCACCGATTCGATGGGCATGAGTTTCAGCAAGCTCTGGGAGTTGGTGATGGACAGGGAAGCCTGGCATGCTACAGTACTTGGGGTTCCAAAGTCCATGGACACGGCTGAATGACTGAACTGAACTGAATTGTTTTTGCTTCGTGAATTCTGATAGATTCTGGTATTGACAAAATATTTGTTACTCATGTCCATCATGCCTGTCTGTTTTTCTTGCATTTTTGACATCAGATTTGAACATGTTACTTCTTTTGTTCAATACAACGTGAGTAAAATTGACATGTCTCACTTTTCAGCAAAAGTTTTTCGAGGTACTGTGTGATTCTACCATCTTATTTTCCTCTCTGCTATGAGCCTGATGACACCCTAGATAGCAGCTGCTCCTTCGATTCAGATCCTGAAATGAAGGCAACATAGAGCAGAACTGTAGTCAAGAATATAATATATGACTTGAGCAAAAGCTCATTTGTTGCTACATGACACTGAATTGTTGTGGTTGTTTGTGTTTAGTTTTTTTTCTGCTCCCTGGATTGCTTCTAATTTCTCTGAATTCATCATCTGTTAGTTTTGGTTTCTGTCTTCTACCTTTAAAGATTTCCTCAAATGTCTCGTGATCCCTGATATCAGCTCATTTTTTAAGAGTGAGGAAAGTTTATCCATATTCTGTGTGCATAATGTGGAACTAGTGGTAAAGAATCTGCCTGCAAATGCACAAAATGCAAGAGATGAGGGTTCGATCCCTGGGTCAGGAAGATTCCCTGGAGTAGGAAATGGCAACCCAGTGTGCATAATGTAGGGTTTTTCAACTGATCACAGTAGACTGAGTTATTTGGGCTTTTTAGGGAACATTCAAATATCAGATTCCCCAGAGAAGAAGCCTCTAACCTGTTGCAGGGGAGGGGAAATGATGTAGTATCATGGCCGCCAGTGTTCTTGGAGCTGAGTGAGGAAGACCTCACTGTTCACTGTAGATGATCATCTTATTTTTCCATTTCAGTGATGCATCCCTATCTTCAGCCAAGGCCAGCACCTCCACATCCAGTCTCTATGAAGAGTAGACTTCTAGTGTTCTGCCAATGTGGAAGAAGGGATTGGGAATTCTGATTTTTCTTACACAGACCTTCAACCAATCCACTTATTTTCAGTTCCAATACATTGCGACTTTCAGATGTATCTGGTGAGCCTCATTTCTGAAGTTCTAGAGTTTTATGGAACAAATCAATCTGTTTCTGGGCTTCCCACATTGCCAAGTTGGGTTTCCCCTTTCTCTTATTTTCTTCTATCTGGCTTGCCAATTTCCAATATTTTGTTGTGGTTGTCTGTCTCCTCTGATATTCTCTAGTCTTTTAATGTCTCTTCAAAATACATTTACTGTCATTTTAGTGGGACTTAGGAAGGGAACAGTACTAAATGTACTTATTCAATCTGCCATGTTTAACTAAAAGTCCTGAATGACTGATGAGCAGGAGAGTGCAAAATAAAGCAATAGTGAGATACAATGTCTTACCTAACTTATTGGTAATATGCTTGATAAGTCTTTGTAAGACCTGTCCCAGATCACAATAATGGCTCACAGTGTAACCATACTCAGAAAATGGTGTGCCCATGGTCTGACAAAGACAGCCAATCTGACCTTCCCTCTGAAGACTGCGGAGATGAGGGTGATGGCATCTGCAGAGGCAGGTGGTTGCTAAGAAAGAAGGTTAGAGATAGTTTCAAGATTAGGGAAATCTCCACTGAATGGAGTGAGGGGCTGATGGAGAGTCTGGTGAAGAATCAGCAAGAGGGGAGACAGAGAGGTTGAGAAGGCCTATTGCTCAATGGGAATGAGGCTTTTGGGGGAGAATTGTGCCAGATAGGTAGAGAAGGGGAGAGTGGAGCAGAGAGAGGCAGGGTAAAAAATGGTATAATGGTTTCTCCTGGTTTTCCACAACTGGGATGGACCCAAACTTTGGACTCTGTCTGTCCCTAATTCCTGTTCCTCACTTAAGACCCTGACTCTATACATTCCCTTGAACTTGCTTCCTTACTTCTAAGATGGCAGTGATCCTGTCTGAGTAGGAAGGTAAAGTGGCCAGTTCTCTTTTTCCAGTGGCCAAGCAATGGGATGGCCAACATTCACAGTCTATCAGTCAGGCTGAGAAGGGAAGGGCCCACCTGCACCTGTGTGTATGTTCTGGGATCCTGGGTTACTCTCCAGGGATCTGACTGAGTAGGCAGATCAGATGTGCCTACCCATCCCCACCCCTCTCCCCCTCCCACCCTCCGACAGAATTCCATACCCCTCCTCTAGATTGCCACACCACTCTTTGTTTACTCACTTGTTCGTTCAATGCCAGATGAGTGCCAAACACTATTGTAGGTCCTGGAGGTACAGCTGTGAACCAAACAGGCAAAAGCCCCTGCCTTCCTGGAGCTGACAGTCTTAGCCTTGGCCAGAGGGGCAGGCAAGGTCCTAGGAGCAAGTGGGTGTTGAGAGGTTAAACTAAGAAGGATATTCTGATACTGGGACACACTGTGTGTATCCTCACTAAAGAGGAAAGGTTGTCACAGCTCATTCTGGGTTTGGTGGGGAATTTGGGCCTAGATTGTCAGAGTGGAAAGGGACTCTGATGCCAATCACTCCTCACAACCTCCATTGCCATGGTCTGAGCTATCATCACCTCTTGCCTTGATAACTGCTGTAGTTGCTCAGAACAATGTCCCCACTGGTCTCCCTGTTTCCCTCCTTAACCCTTCCTCCTGCAACCTGTTTGCCTGGCAGCAGCCAAAGTGATTCTGTTAAAATAGTTAGCATTACTCTGTTCAAAACCATGCACTGGCTCCCCTTTCACTTACAGTAAAACCCAAAGCCTTAGCTTGGCTTGGCACAGCCCTGCCTGCTTTCCTACTAGTTCCCTCTTCAGATTCATGTACCACTCCTATTCCCTGTGCTATCTTTGCTTGGCCTCCTTTCTATACTTCAACACACCAAACACTCCCCCTGCCCACTCCCAGTCCCAGGGCTGTTCCTTCTGCCTGAAATGCTCTTCCTCCAGCTATCCATAGGCTTTGCTACTTCGTCTTCTTGAGATGTTTACTTAAATGTCACTTTTTCAAGGAAGTCTTCCCTTACCACTCTATTTTTAAATTGCAACCCTACCTTATGTTTTCATTTCTCATTTGCTATTTTATTTTTCTCCAGAGCACTTATTGTCATCCAATAGACTCTCTATATTATCCGTCTTTATTGTCTGTCTGCCTTCACTAAAGCAGCAGCTCTGTGAGAGCAAGGATTTTGTCTATTTTATTCACTGCGGTGTCCTCATCACTTAAGCCAGCCACATAGTAGGTGCTTGATAGATATTTGTCCAAAAAAAAGGAACGAATGAACTGAGGTGCGAGGTCATGTTGGCCTTGGTTGGTCATGTTAGTTTTGAAAATTTGTTTCAGCAACAGATGCCAGGGTTGTCTGATCTCACCAGGCCCTTTTGCTGTGTCCCTCCACTTGATGGGGAGAACTGGGAGCAGGTGAAACATAGGGTCTGCTCCTGAGCAGGGAGATCACTCGTGCCCAGGGAACCCCTCATCTTAATGCCCAGAGGAATGCCCAGAGACTTGAAGTCTCTGAATCTTTGCAGTTATTTTAAAAAATGGAAATAGTTTCATTGCTTGTTTTCTTCTAATTATTAAAGTAAAAAATGTTCACAGTAAACAAATTTCAAATATGAATGAGTTCTCCTCCCTAACCCTGACCCTCCAATATCTCCTTTCCCAAAACTCATGTACCTGCAGTATGGCAAACAGATTTGATTCCCTTAACAACTGTATCAGGAATCTCTTTCCATATCAATACCTAAAGAGTGACATCATTGTTTTTAATGGCTGCTGTGTATGAATATGCCATAATTCATTTAAGCCAGTCCCTGTTTTTCACTATAATGAACAACCTGGAAATGAACATCCTGGTACATACATCTTTGCTCTCTTGACCCATTATTTCCTTAGGATGAATTCCCAGAAGTGGAATTGCTGGGTCACAAGGGCTCCTCATTGGCAGATTCCTGATACTATTGTCCAAATGTGGGAGGACTCCAATTCTAAAGGGACTGGGGTAACCCTCTGCCCTGTATTTCCCCTACACAACACCCTCACCTCTCTCACACTCCTTCCTGTAAGGGTGCCCATGGAGGGCAGTGCTGAATACTCACATAGTGCTTCTTTCAGATGAGTCATTGTGTACCATGTACTGTTCTAGACACTTCACACGTATCAACTCCTTGAATCCTCAGAACAATCAGGAGGTAGGTACTGTTAATAGCTCCACTTCACAGATGAGCAAACTGAGGCTAATAGAGGAGAAGTAACTTGACCAAGCTCACGTGGATGGCAGGGAACAGGAGAGAAATTCAAAGCCAGTTGCCACAGAGGGCTTATTTTATAGCAAAACCCCTCACTTCGCTCTACTGTCTCCAAAGCCAGGGCTTTGGAGTATGATGGACCTGGGTCTAAATATGGCTCTGGGCTTCTTAGCTGTGTGATGTTAGGTAAAGTACTTCACTTCTCTGAGCCTCAGCTTTCTCACTATCAACCAAGTGTGAGTGTTCCCACCTCACTTGGTGTGCAGGAGGAGTCAGTGTGGAGATGTACAGCAAGAGGCACATCACAGAGTCAGCGCTGCAAAAATGAGTTGCAAGCCCTCCCTACTCCCTGACCTCTCACACCTCCTCTCCTGGCCCCATGGTTGGAAATCCCGTGGGAAAGAAAGAGCACGCTTGACTTTTCCCCTGAGGTTTCCGAGCCTTGTGTTCCTGGCTCTTTCTCACGACATCTCCCCCACAGGCCAGAGCCCAGGAAGCATGCATTGCAGAAACTCTGCCCCTACCAGCAGCCAGATAACCCCGCAGTGGCAGATGGCTGTCAGAGCAGGCCAGCTCCCACCCTCTTCCCAACCTCCTACCTTGGAGGTGGGGCTCGGGGGATGGCTGGTTCCCCTCTGTCTGCTCCCACCTTTCCTGCTCCCTAGTCCTTGGGTCCAGCTTGCCTCAGATTCCGGGCCTCTGAAATCATTGCTCCAGCCCACCAAACTGGGCCCCAGGCCAGCTCCTCCAACCCCAGGCTTGCCGGCAGAGTCTTCGCCTTTGCTCCCTGAAGACTAATCACTGTCCTGTCAGCTTGGCCCTCTTCCCCTGTATTATTGTACAGAAATAGCCCTGGGCCCAGCTCCCCCTCCCTCCCCGGCCCTCCCTGGCCCCAGCTTTCCACCGCTGGACTCATCGTATTTCCTTCTCCTCTCTCTTCTCTCCTCTCTTCTGCTCCTTTGTGGCTGCGATTTGACCTCTATCTCCTGGAGCCAGGCACGAACTAGATCAGGTCTGCAGAGTCAAGGAGCAGCTCCCAGCTCTCCCCCTACACACTCCTTCCACCACTACCATCACCACTACCCCCTGGGTCTGGAAGGGGAAGGTTGGAGGGCATGCCAGTGGTAGGCAGAAGGCTTTCCTAGCTCGGCCTAAGCACTCCACTGTACTTGAATGTAGGAAAGGATTTCTTTTTTCTCATGGTGTGGTGCCTTACTGAGAAGAACCAGGTCCTTCCTGAGCCCAACAGGCTCTCTGAAGGCTGTGGTCTCAGTCAGTATTCGGGGATCTGCAGGGAGCCATGGAGTCTGCAGTCCCACAGGAAGTTGGAGGGGGGACACACCAATGGCAAAGAGTCCAGGGGTAAGTGAGAAGGAGGCAGCAGGACTCCAGTAGGGGTTGGGAGACTGAACTCTAGTCATTGAGGGGAGCAGCCAAGGCAAGGTGGAGCTTCCTCAGGGCTTCAGAGGACTGGGCAGGTCACTAAGGCACTAGAAAGGGTACCCAGAGACCAGAGCAGGGGTGGGCAATGTTGGGACTGCGGCACTGTTACCAATCAGAGCTCAGAATCAGCATAGGAGATTGAGGCCAGACCTCAGCCCCATGGCCGCTAGCCTCACCTCTCCCAGTCCAGCCAACCTGTGGTGCTGGCCATAGGAGAACCAAGACCTCTGGGGCGTTCACAAAACAGCTCTCACAGTCCAGCCCAGTCAGTGCCCAGCAATTTGAGACTGAGCCAATGTTTGTTCCTGGGTTGTAAGTAAGAGGTACTTTCATATACAACCCTGCTGGAGTTGTCCTATTGCCCCATTTTATAGATGAGGAAATTGAAGCTTCAGTTCAGTCACTCAGTCGTGACCGACTCTTTGCAACCCCATGAATCACAGCACGCCAGGCCTCCCCATCACCAACTCCTGGAGTTCACTCAAACCCACCTCCATCGAGTCAATGATGCCATCCAGCCATCTCATTCTCTGTCGTCTCCGTCTCCTCCCACCCCAGCATCAGAGTCTTTTCCAGTGAGTCAACTCTTCTCATGAGGCGGCCAAAGTATTGGAGTTTCAGCTTTAGCATCAGTCCTTCCAATGAGGGATGAAGTAACTTTCCAGGGTTCCACCTATACATAGTGAGTGGCAGAGCTGGGTTTCATGGAAATCTGCTGTTCTTCAGTCCACAAGCAGAACTTGGGAAGCACTTTAGCTAGTCACTCACTGGGCCCCAGAGTAGGGGGCTGAGCAGATGGCTGTAGAGCAAAAGTTGAGTTGTTGTTTAATCGCTAAGTTGTGTTTGACTTTGTGACACCACGGACTGTAACCTGCCATGTTCCTCTGTTCATGGGGTTTCCCAGGCAAGAATACTGGAATGGGTTGCCATTTCTTACTCTAGGGGATCGTCCCGACCCAGGGATTGAACCCACGTCTCCTGCATTGGCAGGCAGATTCTTTACTGTCTGAGCTACTAGTGAAGCCCAAGAGAAAAATTATATGGATTCTCTGGATCTGCTACATATGGCATAACTTTGGGCAAGCTCTTAAACATCCCTATGCCTCAGTTTCCTCTTCTTAAAAACACAAAACAGTGATAGTACCTACTCCATAAGGCTTTTGAGAAGAATTTTGAGAAATGGGGCTTAGGGCCTTCAGAAAGGCTTCCTTACTCCCCAAACCTACCCAAAGTGTGGATGAGGAAATTCATTGTTTCCCCCAATCGTTCCAGTAATTTCTCAAATTCATCATTCCTTACTAACAAGAAGGAGCCAGACCACAGTGGTTTGGAGCCAGGTCAGACCCTCATTGTAGCTTCGGGGGGCTTCACCCAAGCCTGTAGCATGATCTTCCTTCCCTGGGACACCACCTCTCCTCCAATCCCCCAGTCTGCCCTGGATCTTCAAGCCAAAATATTTCCCCTCCAGGATCGTCAGCTCCAGGTCTTACATCTCTAGATCTGAAAGACTGAGGGCCCCTTGCCTCAGCCTCTACAACCTCAGTATAACTAGCAATGGGAGAGGGGAAAAATAAGGATGAGGGAAGCTGGGTGAGGTGGGTGGGAGAGTAGAGGGGAAGACAGCTCCAGTAAGAAGGGATCCCTTCCTACTCTACTATTCTCCACTAGGAGCAGCCAGGGAACTTTGGTTTTGTGACTCTGGGCTCACCCTTAATCAGAATGAGCATGTGTTCCTGGATTGTTTCGAATGCCAGCTCTGCTCCTTCCAAGCTGTGTGTGTTGCACAGGGAACTAGACTTTTCTGAGTTTGTGTCTTCTCATCTCTAAAATGGGCAGACTAATAGCACACACCTCATTGATTGGCAGTAGGGTTTAAATGAGATAATATGTCTGTGTAAAGTGTCCAGCACTTTACTCTGAAGAGAGACTGACTCAACAACACCTATTGTTGTTACTGGACCTTCTGGAATCTGAAATAACTGATTTGCTTCACTGACAAGGATGTGAAGTGAGATGACAGAGGGTAGTGGGCAGTGTTCCATGGGCTGTCTGTGTCAGTAGATTAAATAGTGTATAACTTATGAACCATCCGTATCTCTCTGGCTTGAGGAGCATAGAGCTCTGCACCAGACATTAGATAGGGGACTTTGGACCTTTCCTCGTTCAGGGCTCAGGGGCCCATGTCCCTCAGCTGGAGTAGCTTAGCTCAGGCTCCATTCACCCTGGAGCTTACGAGCCCTGGCTTGGCTTGACATAGCCCTCTACCCTGCACTCCCACCTTCCAGAGAACCAGGATTTGGGATGCTCAAGCTCCTGAGGTAGCCAGGGCAAAGGGAAGGAGGAGGCTGGTTTGGGGAATGGGTTTGATGGGAAAACTAGCCACACCTTTGGTGGCAGCCCAGGTCCCAGTCTATTCCACACCCCCAGGGTCTAACTCACCTGGGGATGTAAGTTCTCCTTTGTCTTGCTGCCCAGGAAGTCTTGTAAGTCCTATGGGATAAAAGAGACTGGCTGGCTGGCCTGGCACAGCTCAGGGAGTGGCTAATCCATGTTCCTCAACTGACTCAGCAAATAAAGGAGCGGTTGGGGGACTGCGCCACAAGGGAGTCCTACCAGAGAGCAGCTCTGAAGCCCTCCAGTTTTCCTACAGCCCTGAGAGAAGAGTGTATGACCTTGATACAAAAATCAGGCTGCTCCCCACAGCCCAGGCCCTTTTTCTCTTTTGCCTTTATCTGGGATTCTGTAGGACTCTGACCTTATTTTGGCCTATTTCCCAACCTCTGTAGATCAGTGTCTCTTTCCCTTTAGCATTTAAGCGTGAGAACCTCCCCCGCTCCACGGGCTTCTGTAACCCCCTGTAATCGCCTGCACACAGGGACACACTGTGGGATCCATAGCCCCCTCCCCACCCCAACCCCAGTGGTGAGCTCATGAAAGGGCATGCCCTGGATCTAGGATCTGGCACGCAGAGGGCTCTCACTCCCACATCTAGTCCTGTTAGCTCTATTTTACAAGCATATCCAGAAGCCTTTCTCCCTGGTTCATCCACCATCCCTCCCCTGAGTCACCATCCCAGATTTCTCTCTTACCCCTAGTCTATTCTCAGCTCAGCAGCCAAGACGATGTCCTAATGTGGTTTCTTCAGATCATGTTCCTTTCCTGCCTCCAGATCCTGCACTGGCCCCCATCTTACTCAGAGAAAAAGCTAAAGTTCTTTTTTTTTTTTTTCAGTTTTTACTTTTTTATTTTTATTTTTTAATTTATTTATTTTAATTGGAGGCTAATTACTTTACATTATTGTATTGGTTTTGCCATACATTGACATGAATCTGCCCCGGGTGTACATGTGTTTCCCCATCTTGAACCCCCCTCTCACCTCCCTCCCCATCCCATCCCTCTGGTTCATCTCAGTACACCAGCCTCAAGCATCCTGTCTCATGCATGGAACCTGGACTGGCGATTCATTTCACATATGATAATATACATGTTTCAATGCCATTCTCCCGAATCATCTTAGAATAGCTTACCATAGGTAGCACTAATGGTAAAGAACTCGGTGGTCAATGCAGGAAGCATAAGAGATGCGGGTTTGATCCCTGGGTTGGGAAGATCCCCGGAGAAGGAAGTGGCAACCCACTCCATTATTTTTGCCTGGAGAATCCCATGGATGGAGAAGCCTGGCAGGTTACAGTCCATAGGGTCCCAAAGAGTCGGACAGAGTTGAAGTCATTGAGCATGCACACACACTCCCCATTGCTCTATCCAGCTAGTTCGACCTCCTTGCTGCTCCTCAAACATGCCAGTGTGTCACCGCCTCAGGGCCTTTGCACTTGAAATTCCCTCTGCCTGTAATGTTCTTCCACCAGATATCTGCACCAGTCACTCCCTTACCTCCTTCAGCCCTTCAGTGTTACCACCTCCATGAAACCTCTGACTACTCCATTTCAAATCTCTCTCCTCTATCCCTGCCTTCACTATTCCCCTTCCCTGATTTATTTTCCTCCTCTGTCCTTCTCACTCTGTGTCAATTCTACCTAACACTTGTTTATCATCTGTCTCCCCTGACTAGGATATCAGCTCCATGAGGGTAGAGATTTGTGTCTATCTGTTTGCAGCCACACGCCCAGTTCCTGGAACAGAGTAACCCCTCAAGTGCAATGATCAAGGTGATTGGAATCCAGTTGAGAGTAGGCTTGGCACCCAGCCCCTAACTGCCCTTGCTTTTCCTGTCTGTGGCTGAACAGGGCCTTTTTATGAGTCCTTTCTGGAGAGTTCCATGGTAAGATGGCACTGTAGAAAGGCTCTGTCTTCTTGAGCAGGATCCTAGCCCACAGAAGCGTCAACTGTCTGGTCCCACACCCTTCAGTGGGAGGAGAGGGCTTTCCTATCCCAGGATGTGTCTGCACCTGATATTGTTCCTGATCTTCCCTCATCCTCTCCAGACAACAACAAAATGTCTCCAGCTACCCTTTGGTGTTGGTGCCACCACCCCCGCCTTGATTACAGTTGAAAGGGCTGGGCAGGAATGCCTGGCTCCAGGGCCTCTCTCACATGACTGGCAAGCACTGTCTGGCCAAGTTAGGGACCCAAAATTACTGCCCAGTGTTGGAATGGAGCCTGGGTCCACTCGCCCCAGGCAGGAAAAGCAGGGCCAGACTGGACCCGAGGCTCTGCCAGGCAGGAGGGAAAGGAGAGATGAGAAGGCAAAAGAGAGGGAGAAGGAAAGTGGGGGGGTGGGGAAGATGAGGAAGAAAGTGAGACATGGGAAGAGAAAGCCAAGGCATCTATTCAGAGACTGCCAGACCTGACAAGCCAATGGTTTTCAAACTCTGTTCGTTGGAGGCTCCAAGATGCCTCCAGGGCCTCTAGGGTGCAAGTGGGAGCCCAGTGGGTGGGACTATAGAGTTCTATTGCCTCTAACCAAAACAAGGCCTCCATTACCTAGTCCATCATTGGGCTTTCACATAAGGTTTTGCTTGCTGAAAGGTTTTTATTATGAATATAGGAAGCAAGAGAGGAAGGGAGGAAAAAGAGGGAAGAGGGGAGGAAAGTAGGATAGAAAAAGGGGAAGGACGAAGACTAGGTTATCTCCATCTTCTGTGCCCAAAAATGGAGCTGGATGGGGGGTTAGAGAGGGGGAGCCTCTACTCCCCTCCCTTCTGGCAGTGGTCTCTCCTAAAGGATTGTGAGCAGCCAAAGGAACAGGTGAAAAGAAGGCACATTGCTTCTGTAGGGGAGGGTTTGGGAAGGGATGCTGAAGAAGGAAGCTTTACTTGATTTTCTAAGAAGCTCTGGAGGGTCTATGGAGATGCTCTTAGGGTTCCACCAAAAATGAAATATTTTCTACTAAGCTATGAAGATGTAAACAGTCTGAGGAACTAACCAATTGTTTTGTTTTAAGTTTTACCCTCTTTGACTTGCTGCTGCTGCTAAGTCATGTCAGTCGTGTCTGACTCTGTGTGACCCCATAGACGGCGACCCACCAGGTTCCAGTCCCTGGGACTCTCCAGGCAAGCATACTGGAGTGGGTTGCCATTTCCTTCTCTAGTGCATGAAAGTGAAAAGTGAAAGTGAAGTTGCTCAGTCGTGTCCGACTCTTTGCGACGCCATAGACTGCAGCCCACCAGGCTCCTCCGCCCATGGGATTTCCCAGACAAGAGTACTGGAGTGGGGTGCCATTGCCTTCTCCCTCTTTGACTTACTAGGGTCCTAATTCAGAGCTGTGCTTTTAAAAAGGGAAAGAAGAAAGAAAAAAACTTTGAAAGCTACAGCTGTGGCCCAGCACTCTTGGTGAACAGCTCACGAGAGGCAGCACCAAGGTTGCACTGGACTCTGCACCCTCCACCACCCCTTCCTCTACCTGGGTCCTGAATGGTGGTGCCTGGGGAAGTGGCTTTACAGAAATACAGCAGCCCTGTCTGAGGCTTTGAGGAAGGGAGCTGGACCTTGGACATTTGTGGGCTTGGCTGGAGATGGGAGGGGAAGGGGGAGGGGCTGGGGTAGGAGCACATGGATAAGTGGGAGCGGTCGGGAGCTGGCGGGGTTGAGGAATCCAGGCTGGCCCTGGAAGGGAGGTTCCTCAGCCTGGCGGCTGCTGCTTGACCAACAAGCCTGGGCGTTACCATAGTGCTCTGTGGGTCTTCCCAGCAGCCTGCCAGGCGGAATGCGGCCTGGACGGTTTCCCAAGGAATGTAATTAAGATGTAAATGGGGGGCCAGGAGGAGCTGGTCGATAGGGTTGTCACCTCCTCAGGCCTGTGTAGAGCCGGAGTGAGCTTGGACTGGCCTAACCAGGAAAATCTCCCGGTTGGGCTCTGCTCTGGGGCAGAGTGGCTATGAGTGCCAACTTCCCCCTCGGTAGGCCCTGAGAGGTGGGAGATGCTTAGCTGGGCAAGCCCCGATTCCCACTCTTTTCCCAGCACCCAGTGGGGCAGGTCTCTCCCTGGGTGTGGCAGGTCAACTGGGGACATCTGACAGAAATTTTCAGGGGCTTCAGGACAGCTTGGCCTTATTAGTGGAGTTCAAAGGAAATTTCCCAGGAGACCCAGCACTCACAAGTCCAGAGGCATAAGGCAGGGGTTGCCCTAACTAGAACTGCCATCTTGGGTTCATCTGCCTCTGTCATTGGGGACCAAGCACTGGACTGTACTGCTGGCTGAGGCAGGGGACTGAAGCATGCTCAGGCACCCCTTTGTCTCCTCGGTGAGAGACATGGGATAAAACTGGTCTTCCTGCTCCCCGTGACTACTCTTGGATGAAGCTTGGAGAGCCACTTTAAGCCTGAGATGTGAGTGACCCAGGTACCTGATCCCCCTTCATTCTTAGGACCTAGGACTGGCAGGCTTCAAGGGTCAATGTAGCAGTTATACAGGAGGAATATTCTGGGACAATCCCAAATCCCAATGTGTAGTTCTATTAACTTCCACAAATGCATCAAAATGAGCCTCAGATGCCAGGGTTTGGGAAATTAAAATGTTGAAGACTTTTCTGGTATCCCTGAGCTCACTCTGTGGAGCCCCTATCTGAGTTATGTCTCTGTTCCAGTTTCTGTCCTGTCACTTATGAGGCTTTGTGGCTCTTAACAAGTCAAGCCTTTTCCCCTCTCATACGCCATTTCCCCCATCTTTCCAATGAGGAACTAGGTTAGAACCCTATTGCCCTTGAGGCCACTTCTGGCTGTGACACTCTTTCCGACATTACTTGGAAACTGCCAGGTGTGGGACCCCTGACCCCTCAACCCTTCCACTCCAGGAGGTCAGGGATTAGAGTCATCAGCCCAGTGACCAGACAGAACTTGACTGAAGTCGCACCAGCAGTTTCCTGGAGGTGTGACTGTGGGAAAGTCATTTTCCTCTCTGAGGATCACTTCCTCAACACTAAAATGAAGCCGCTGAAGCTCTCGTGAGTGGTTTTCAGAATGAAGCTATATGTGGAGCAGTTAAATCAGTGCCAAGCCCAGAGCAGGGGCTTAGGAAGTGTGTGTGGAAAGAAGACACTCCAGGGTGCTCAGAGGAGCAGGGAGCTTGTTCCCATCACTGAGCATTCTGGACACCCCCCCGCCTCCTGGAAGCAGGAGCTTAGGGGGTGTTATCCCCCACCATCCTGAAGCATGGGGTAGCCCTGTGTCAAGCCTGGAAAAGAGCTCATTTTTGCAGAAAGTGTAAAGGCCGCAAGCCCTCCCCCAGGCAGCAGTGTCTGCCTCCTGCTGCTGGCCAGAGGGTGAGGGCCTGCCCCCAAGTGGCCTCGAGCCAGTGCCCACAGGCCTGCCTCACCAGGCCTGGGACCAAAGGAAATGACATTCCAGGCCTCAGATTCCTGGTCCTCTCTTTTCACTCTGCATGCAGATTGCCCATGGTTTGGAGGGAACAAGTTTCAGCCTCACCATCTCCTCACCATCATGGACATAAGCAGAGAAGGGGCCAGAGTAGGCCGAGGGCAATGGCCATGTGTAGACACTTGACTCTTCTTCTCACTTCCTTTTCTTTTGTTCACTCTCATTCCCTCACCTCCTTTCTCCTTTTTATTCTTTCTTCCTCTCCCATCTGTCTTTCTTCTTTGCTGTCAGTTTCCCTTCTCTGCATGATTTGTACCTGTGTGTCTTTGTCTTGACTTCAGTCTGTCTGGGTTTTCTTCAACTTCTAGTCTTCCACATCTGTACTTGACCTTCCCTTGGAGTAAATGCATGGGAAGTGGAGCCAGTCCTGCTCCGGGCAGCAGGACCAATGCCAGATTCTGGGCCAGCATAGCAGGAGTTTTGGGTCCCACAAACTCCAAAGGACAATATAAGAAAAACAAACACACACAGCTTTCTTCATGGTACAGAGTGCAGGCTCAAAAGATATGAGTTCCACTCCTATCTTCCTTTTGAAGACTTTCTTTTCTGGTATTTTGGTCCCTAAACCAGGCTAAGGGTTGGCAAATCTGAAGACTCACCTTTAGTCAAAAATTTCAGGGTCAGGCAGGGCATCAGACTCTTTGAACTTGTCTAATCAGCTGCCATCCAGCCTCTCCCCGCAGAAGGTGGGATGAGATGGATGGCAAAAAATCATGATTTTTTAAAAAAAATCTCAGCTTTGAGTCAAGATGGGGAGCGAGTCCAGACCCCTTGCTCTTTTCACCAAACTCCTGGCTTCCTTTTGCATGTGACCATCCCTGAACACAGATCTCCAGCCTCTACTTGATCCATCCTCCTCTTCTTCCTTGGAAGCCCTTGACCTCTTTTATGGGTGCAGAACACACGTTAGAAAGTTCATCCATTCCACAGGGATTTAAGGGGCCCACTATGTGTCAGGACCCATGGGCAGAAATAACCATGACTCTACCTTCCCAGATGGTGCTAGTGGTAAAAAAATCTGCCTGACTCAAGAGATGTGGGTTCGATCCCTGGGTTGGGAAGATCCTCTGGAGTAGGAAATGACAATCCACTCCAGTCTTCTTGCCTGGAAAATTCCATGGACAGAGGAGCCTGGTGGGCTATAGCCCATGTGGTCACAAAGAGTCGGACACAACTGAGTACGCATGCACTGCCTTCTTGAAGCTTCCTGAACAGTGAGGGAGTCAGATACTGAACAATAAGTTACACCTGGATTGGGACTGAGAGGCCCATCCTAGGCTACAATTCAGGGGTGGCCTCCTGGAGGAGGTGCTATTCAAACCGAGGCTCTAAAAGTCAGCAGAGGTCAAACCGAGAAGGGTTCTAGAATTAGTCCTGTGTCCTAATAGTACAGTTTTGTGCCAAACCCCAATTCAGTGCCTTATAGCTCGTTTAATGTTCTCAACTACCATATTATTTGCCCCATTTCTCAGATGAGGACACTGAGGCTCAGAAAAGTAAAATGGCTTACCTAACATCAGGGTGCAAAGTCACAGTAGATACAGAAGCAGGAGACCAGGCAGCCTGGATCCCTGTGCCAAATACTTCCTGGAACAGGGGGAGCTAGAAGCAATGGACACAACTGAAGGCTTTAAGCAGGGGTGGGGGTCTCATCAGTGATGTGGTGATGAAAGCACACCTGGCAGTGTCCCGCAAGGTGGCAGGAGTGCAAATGGGGTGCCCAGTGAGGAGGCCAATGCGATGATCCAGAAGAAACATGGATGTGGCTTGGGCTTGAGTGGTGGCAGCAGAATGGGGACCAGGAAGATGGATCTGGGAGTGATTTTACAGTTGACAGCATGGATAATAATAATAGCACTTTCTAGGGTACCCCACACTTCCACAACATTATTTCCTTTAATCCACTTAAGGTCCCTGTCAAGTGCCCCTGTTCTAAAAGTAAGAAAAGTGAGGCACAGCAATTTGTTCAAGATCACAATTACCATTGTGTGTGTTCCAGCTAATGCATGCTTTCCTAAGAGCATGTGTGGGCATCTGCACCCATGCAATGACACGTGAAAACGTGCCTGCACCAGGAGGCACACAGGTTTGTGTGGACAGATGTGCGTGCAGGTGTGTACATGCATCTTGTGTGTCCACTACCTTAGGTTGGCTCCCGAGCTACAAACTGGGCCCTCAGTGGACTATTGGGAGGCAGAGTGTGCAAGAAGGGCACGGCCAGCCATGCCCACTGATGAAGACATAGGAACATGAAAGGATCTGGGTATTGCAACCACCTTCACTGGGAGGTGAGGATCCATGGCCCTGGGGGTTGAATTGTGGGGGGGCAGGGCGGAGCTGGGGTTAGTGGGTCCAATATAATAATTATTCTTAAAGTTACTGAGCCCTTACTATGTGTCAGGCCCCGCAATCAGCCTGTCACCTGCACTGTATCAGTTCATCCTTCCAACCCTGTAAAGCAGGCACAACGATCTCCATTTATAGATGAGGAAATAGAGGCTCTAAGAGAGTGACTCAAGTGCCCAAGGTCAGGCAGTTGGCAGACTGTGGAGCTCAGACTTGGACACTTGTCCCATCTCACTCTGAAGCTCGTGTTCTTTAACCACTCTGCTACTACTCCATGCACACAGGCAAGCACCCACACCGATGCAAACACACAAGAGGCCTCATCCTCCGATGCACACGGAGCCACACAGTGAGATGGCCCTCACGGATAACCTAGAAACAGCCTCTGAATCAGGGCACCACCCTCACCCATGAGCGCGGAAGGAAACAGGGCTGGAGCCCAGAGGTTGGGCAGCCCCATGCCCTTCCCCCCACCCAAGGCCCAGGCCCTGACCCTGCTGCTCCTGAGATTGGCTGTCTTGGGACTCACTTGCTCAGGTTTCCGGCCTCTGGCCTCCAGACTCTGGACTTCAGGCAGCTAGTGAAAATTTATGGCTTGAGAAATTTCTTGCAAGTCCAATCCCTGTAGTACCCCCACCGCTTTGACCTTGCATGGTTTATCAAGATACTGGTTCCCCTCTGCTGCTGCTGCCTCCCTCCCCCAGCCCTTTGTCTCTGGTCAAGGCAATTCCCCTCAGCTCCCCCCTCTGCCTACTGACCTTGCCTACCTCAGTTGAATCCACTGCACAGGCTCAAACTGCAGATAAAATTCTTTCTCCTCTCTTCCCCCCCCATCTTGGCCATGAACACTGAGGAAGGGGTGTGCATGTGTGTGTGTGTCTGTGTCTGTGTGCTTGTGCGTCCAGCAGGGCTGAGGCAGAGCTACGCAGAGTGGGGAATGTGTATCTGGGCTCTGGTGGGGAGGAAGCATTGTAAATATGTGGAGGGTGTGTCCTTTCATGTTGATGGGGCCTGGGTTACTGAGCACGAGCACTGATGTGTGGCCTAAGTGTGTGTGTGCCTGGTGTGCATAAGAGTGCATACATCTCTCTCGTGACTGTGGGGCTGTGAGTTTAGCCCTGATGGCAGAAGACGTTGCAAGCTCTCCTTGGAGAGGCAGTATGTTAGAGGGGTCCAGAGTATGAACTTTAGGCCATTTAGTAGCCACACGACGGTGAAACAATAACTTCACCTTTCTGTACTTCAGTTTCCTCATCTGTAATATGGAGGTGGTAATAATAATGCCTCTATCAAAGGCTGGTTGTGAGAATTATAAGAATACAAATGTTTCTGGCACATTGCAGGTGATCTAAAGTTGTTAGCTATTACTACATGGATGAGGGAGAGAAAATTCACACTGACCAGGGTCTTGCTACAGGCCCCACGTGGAAGTTAGCATTTCGATTACCTCATTTAGTTCTAGCACTTACAACTGTGCTTGGCCCATAATAATTCTTTCATACATATTCTCTGAGAGAACAAATGAAGCCTTATAAAACCCTATGAAGTGAGGACTTTTGCACATTGGGAAACTAAGGCTGAGAAAGGTAAGTTCCAAAATCAGCCCGATGCCCGTGGATTTCAGTCACTGCTTTGTATAAACCGTGTGGGAGAAGCGGGTCAGGAAGTGACTTTCCCTCACCTGGCACAGATAGAAATATGGGTAGAGGTAGACATACACGTGGGTGTGCACGTGCTTGCACACACATGCTTAAGTGGCCCAGGCTCCCCCAGAAGTGGAGGAGGTTCTAGGAAAGGTGAGAGATGGTTTGAATTTTCATGACCGAAGAGGGCTCCTTCCCGGGTAGGGAGGCCAGTGCAAGCAGCACAGCAATTGTCCTGAAAGTCCAGAGGTGGAAGAGCAACTTAGGATCAGTGTTCTTCTGGCATCTGGGCAGAGAAAACCAGGACCTGGAATATAATCTTCAACTTCTGGAATTTCACATTTGGGAGCATCCTTGAAGTTCAACAAGACCATCCTCCAACAGAATATTGGTAAGAAAAGGGAGGCCCAGAGAAGGCAAGTGGTTCAGACAGTAGGTTGGAGTCATCCAGGCTCAGAAATGTCAGAAAATGTCAGGTTTTGGGTCCTGGCTGGAAGGGTCATCTAAGAGAGAGAGGACAGGGACTGGGCCCTGTCTGCACTGGCTAGAGATGGGCCTCATCCCAAGGCCTGGCCCAGAGACCAGAGGTAGACCCCAGCATGGCTTTTCCTCATATGAAGGCCAGGTCTTAAAGGGAGAGGGACAAAGTTGGGGTAAGGTGCCTCAGCAGTTGCCCAGAATCTACCTAGGTTCATCCAGGGTCCCCAGGGGCACTCCCTGGCCCTGGCAGCCTGCACAGGGCTGGGGCTGCCCTGGCCTTGTTTGTTGACTCTCACTCCTGCCAAGGGGAAGCTGTTCTGGATAGAGACACAAGAGAGTGATTTGTCACTGGTTGTCCCTGGCTCCCACTCTGATCTGCCAGCCAACAGGGCAGCTTCCACACTTGCCCCACCTGCGAGGTCACTGTGGTAACTCATTCCCTCTAGGGCCCAGAGCCAGGCTCTACTGCATTACCCTCTACTGGAGTGTCAACTCTGGAGGCTCTTGCTCCCCCACCTACTCTCTCTCCATCCTCTTGCACTCACGGAGTAGCCAAGCTGAAAGGTGCCTCAAAGACCATTAGCACAGCTACCTCCAGCCCCACTTCCACACTATAGACAGGATCAGGGACTCAGTCAAGGACACACGGAGTCCACAGCACATCCGGGACTGGCAGCCTGGTGATCAGACCCCAGGCCAAGCCATTCCTGCTCCTAGAGCTGGCTACTCCGGGTGCTGAAGCCCCAGTCCCTGACTCAGTCCCTGAGCCCTATGGTCCTGGCCCAGCTTCCCCAGGGTGATGACTCCCTCCACCCCCTCTGCCCATCAGGCCCAGGAGCATCTGGGCTGCTCTGAGGCGATCTAGATCTGGGCTGAGCCAAATGGGGTAGGGGAGATGTGGGGAAATGGAGGTGGGAGGAGTAATAATAATAGTCTACCTATTGAGTAATTCTGGTAATGTGCCAGGCATGGTGCTTTGCACACATGATCTCACATCAAGGCTTCCAGTGGCCAAATAATGTACCGAGGAAGCTGGGGTGTAGGTCTTAATCAGGTCAGCCTGACTCCCTGTCTAGTCTTCTTTCTGCTATATCATAAGGTTTCATAAGTAATCATACATTCTGATGACTGTGGGAGACAGGAGGTTTGAAAGTGTCAAGTAGTTCATGCCCCTGACCTCTATTGAGTCACCCAAGGACACAGAGAATAGACCCTGTCATTCCCAGGAGCTGGCATCAGATTGCCACTGCCTCTGCACACATATAGCAGCACTGTCATTGTGGATGTCTCCTAGGAGCCAGCCAAGCCCCAACCTTTGGGGAGCTGACATTCTGAAACTAATCCCTGAAACAGAGGGCAAGAGTCAAATGCCAACCAAGCCCTTGTTGGGTCAGTTTTTGGCTGTGGGGGCAGCTCCTTGTGAACCAGCAATGATGTCTTTGAAATCATCACATCTTCTGATCCCTCACACCTCTGGGCTACCTGAAGGAGGATCCACCCAGAAGGGTTTAGAAGTAGGGAGGAAGGAACTTAGCTATGAGAATGTGGAGAGATATTTCAGACCTAGAGAATATGAGAAGGAAGAGAGGGGAAGGTGTCATAACCAGTGAGCTGATACTCAAAGCAGTCGGGGGGCAAAATGGTTCTTACTGATGGGAGAGCCAAAACTGCATGTGGCTGAGGGACATCTCCTGAGAAGAGTAACAGTTGATTGAATGATAGTGGTTCAGAAGGGGAAGGCAAGGTGGGTTGGCAAGGCAGAGGCTGAGCGGATGAGTGGAAGTCTTGAGGCTGAGATGACATTTCATGTCAGGCCATTGGCACCCATTCTAAATGGTTCTTCTGCTGAAAGAACAAGAGCCATTGTGGGGACTAGGGAGAAGGGGATAAGGAGAAGGAGCTGGTGAGAACAAGGCCCATCTGGTGGAGTTCAGATCCAAGCTTTACCTCCAGCAACAAGCCACAAGACTGATATCCATTTTCGGGGCAGATGGTGGGAGGATGGGGAAGAAGATGCTAAGTCTCATCCTAGCCTGAGCACAGTGCAGCAGGAACTCTGGGAGTTCTGGTCCCTATTTTATCCCCTTTACCCTTTTGGAACCAGTGTTGCCCCACATATGAAATGGCAAGAAGAATAGCTTCACTCATTGAGTACTTACTGAATTGCTTTACTTGGATTAAGCTTCTCAACAACCCACCAAGGTAATTATTACCAGTATTCTGTTGTGCAGATGGGGACACTGAAGGACAGAGATGTGAAGTCACTTGACCCAAGGTCATCCATCTAGGAAGCAGCTCAGGCTGAGCTTGCATGCCTGACTCCAGAGTCTGTGTCCTCTGCGACTGCACTACAGTGCCCCATGATCAAACCAGGTGGCTGGTCCAACGAAAGTGAAGTGAAATGAAGGTATTAGTCACTCAATCATGTCAGACTCTTTGTGACTTTATGGACTGTAGCCTGTCAGGCTCCTCTGTCCATGGAATTCTCCAGGCAAGAATACTGGAGTGGGTCACCATTCCCTTCTCCAGGTGATCTTCCTAAGCTAGCGATCAAACCCAGATCTCCTGCACTGCAGGCAGATTCTTTACCATCTTAGCCACCAGGAAGCCCACCTAATCCAATAAAATGCTCTTTAAATGATGATAGCTGTTCCAATTAAACGTTCACTAATTGTTGGGCTTCCCTGGTGGCTCAGAGGTTAAAGCGTCTGCCTCCAATGCGGGAGACCCGGGTTCGATCCCTGGGTCGGGAAGATCCCCTGGAGAAGGAAATGGTAACCCACTCCAGTATTCTTGCCTGGAAAATCCCATGGATGGAGAAGCCTGGTAGGCTACAGTCCATGGGGTTGCAAAGAGTCGGACACGACTGAGTGACTGAACGGAACGGAATTGTTGACCCCTAGCTGAAGAAGACTCTTGAGAGTCCCTTGGACTGCAAGGAGATCCAACCAGTCCATTCTAAAGGAGATCAATCCTGGGTGTTCATGGGAAGGATTGATACTGAAGCTGAAACTCCAATACTTTGGCCACCTCATGCGACGAGTTGACTCACTGGAAAAGACTCTGATGCTAGGAGGGATTGGGGGCGGGAGGAGACGGGGACGACAGAGAATGAGATGGCTGGATGGCATCACCGACTCGATGGACATGAGTTTGAGTGAACTCCGGGAGTTAGTGATGGACAGGGAGGCCTGGCGTGCTGTGATTCATTGGGTCGCAAAGAGTCGGACACGACTGAGCAACTGAACTGACTGAACTACCACAGTTCTGCTTCTTTGCACCCTGACTCATTTCCTTGTCCCAGGAAAACACCCTCCCCAAGCCATTTTTCCAGGCCCCACCTCACTCTCTAACACCCATTCACAGACCTCCTTTGGGACAGCAGTTCACGAGGGGTGGTCCAGGGAAGAGTGGTGCTCTGTGGGGCCTTTAAGTGGTCCATGAGCAAGTCTAAAATTCAAGGCAGGCAAAAATGTGTGGTGGGGTGTTTGGTTATTTTTTAAAGTATATTTTCTGTGGCAGATTCAAATTTTAAAAAACCAGCAATGGCTAGCTTTTCGGTACAGTCACAGTAATAGTTATTTACGCAGTGGAAGGGCCATTGGACCATTTAGTAACTGGGAATGTGCCAGGATAGACTTGAAAAGGCCTCCAAAAAAGCCCCTAAAACTAAAACATAAAAACTCCAAGCATTGCCCCCATTTTACAAGTGGAAAAACTGAGGCTACAGTGTGTGCAAGGAACTGGTCTCAGTGAGCCTAGTCAACTGGGCCCTATCATAGGGCTTGCCTCAAAAGACATTTGCCAAACATCCTCCAGACTGTTGTGGCCTCAGCAATTCTAGGACTGAAGTAGACAGAGAATATATATCTGTGCTTCGACCAAAGGCTCTAGGGGTAGAGATGCCACAGGCTGCTGCCCTCTCTTTGGCCTCAGCCCCGAGCTCTCCCAACAGCCCTCAAAACTGTGGACCTTTGGGGCATCCTCCACCACCAGTTCCAGGCCAATCAGGCAGGCAGAACCTCCCCTTCACACACACACACACAAACACAACCTGCATTCTTGAACAGCTGCCACAACTCCATTGGCCTCGGCCCCAAGAAGGAGTGTGGAATGTGCTTCCCTGGGCCATTAGGGAGTTGGTAGTATGAGGTGGGGGGAGGTCCTGCAGGAAAGGAGCTGAGAATAAAGAGACAAGCTGTAGAGGGAAAAGAAGGATGATCCCAAGAGCCAAAGCCTCTGGAGGTGGGGTCCGTAAGCAGTAGCCCTGGGGCAAGGCCAGGGAGGATGTATTGGGCTGGACTTTTTCAACATCCTTTGTGCCTATACTCACAGGATAAAGGAAGCCAAGATACCAGGTCTATGGGCACACCCGTGAGACTCCCCAACCAGAAATGGGGTAGGCAGGGGTAAGGTGAAAGGTTGGAAGCAACTTTAGAAGGTGGGAGAAAACTTATCTCTGTAGGAATTGAAATCCCTGCCCTAGCATCCTCCTTTCTGAGAATGAGAGTCTAGTCCTTCTCAGTCTCATTGTCAAGACACTGGGTGTTACAAGCTATTTATCACTCAGTGAAAGTGTAAGATGCTCAGTCGTATCCGACTCTTTGCGACCCCATGGTCTGTCCATGGAATTCTCCAGGCAAGAATACTGGAATGGGTTGCCATTCCCTTCTCCAGGGGATCTTCCAAACCCACGGGTTGAACCTGTGTCTCCTGCATTGCAGGCAGATTCTTTACCATTTAAGCTACCAGGGAAGCTTATCACTCAGTAATTGTTGCTAAAGAATGGAAAACTGTAAATTGTTCCCTCTTTCTTTTTGTAAAAGTCAGTTAGAGCAGATTCATGTTTTCCCTATGTACTTTCTTAAATCAAATATAAAGGGGGACTTCTTTCAGATGACAGGAATAGAAACACTTCTGATTTCTCCTGCTGCTGCATCACTTCAGTCGTGTCCGACTCTGTGTGATCCTATAGACGGCAGTCCACCAGGCTCCCGCGTCCCTGGGATTCTCCAGGCAAGAACACTGGAGTGGGTTGCCATTTCCTTCTCCAATGCATGAAAATGAAAAGTGAAAGTGAAGTCGCTCAGTCGTGTCCGACTCCTGCTAAGTACAGCTTAAAACTCCTGTTGTTGTACATAAAGCAAGTATAAAAAGATTCTGAAAGGTGTAGAGAAGAAGGAAGGCCAGCTCAGGAACTCAGGAACCAAAGAAAAATACAGTGTTGAGTTCCCTGATTGCTAGGGAAGCCAACTATCAGAAATAGCAATGGGCACAACAATGAAAACAACAGCAAAAATTAAAAACATAGCTCCATCAAAAGCCTGTTCTCTTCTAGCCAGGGGGCCAGAAAAGGACAGGATAGCAAGTAGTAAACTTTTAGACAATAGCCACTCTACTCCAACCTAACACTATAGAAAAAACTGTGGCTCTACCTCCACATCCACTCTTATGGATAACAAGATATCCTAATCCTGCCTCCTCTCCTCTGGCTGGGATGGTATCAGAGAAGGCCAAGTGGGGAGCCAGGACTTTTATCCCTACCTGGCAGTAATGAAGACTTTCTTGCTCCGACCATCAGTAGAGGTCTAGTAGGGAGCCTAAAATCCTATTATCTATCTAGCAGTAATGAGGCACCCCTTCCCACATTGGGTTATCAAAGGAAGCAGAATGGGAAACCTGGATTTTTACCCCAACCTGGCAGTAAGGAGATGGGTTTTTCTTCCTCTGATAGTGCAGTGTTAGAGGACTCCTGCTAAAAAAGAATATTGAAATAAATCCAGAGTCCCATAGGATAATATACAAAATGTCCAGGTTTAATTCTTTAAAAAATCACCTGCCATACTCAGAACCAGGAAAATTTCAACTTGAGTAAGAAAAGAAAAGAAAACCTTGGATGCAAAAACTGACTTCACACAGATACTCAAATTATCTGACAATAGTTTCAAAGCAGTCTTCATAAAAATCACTCAACAAGGAATTACAAATATACTTAAAACAAGTGAAAAAATACAGTCTTAGTAAAGAAATAGAAGATATAAAATAGAACCAAATGGAAATGTTTCAGTGGAAAACCACAATGACTAAAATGAAAAATTCAATGGATGCGCTTAAAAACAATGGAGGAGGCAAAGGAAATAATTGAACTGGAAGACAGAGCAATAGAAATTATCTAATCTGAACAATGGAGAGAAAGTATATTGGGGGAAAAAATGAAGAGAGGCACAGGTACCTGTGGGAATAGAGCAAAAGATCTAACATTGATGTCACTAGAATCCATGTCATGAAAGGAAAAGAGAATGCAGATGGGCCCGAAAACCAACTAAAAAAAGCAATCCCCCTAAATCCCCCAAATTAGACAAAAATTCAACAAGCTGGGTAAATCCCGAATGGGATAAACCCAAAGAAACCCACATCAAGACACATCTAGTCAAACTTCTGAAAACTAAAGACAAAGAAAAAATATTAAAAGCATCAGGAGAGAGATGATACACTAGTTATAGGAGAAAACAACTCAAATGGAAGTGAGTTTCTCATCAGAAACCATGAAAGCCAGAAGAAAGTAGCACAGTAGTTTCAAGAGCTGAAAGAAAAGAACTGTCAACCCAGAGTTCTATATCTGGCAAAATTATTGTGCAGAAATGAAGGTGATGGAAAGCTAAGAGAATTGACTGCTAATAGAGAAGGCAATGGCAAGCCACTCCAGTACTCTTGCCTGGAAAGTCCCATGGATGGGGGAGCCTGGTAGGCTGCAGTCCATAGGGTCGCTAAGGGTTGGATACAACTGAGCGACTTCACTTTCACTTTTCACTTTCACACTTTGGAGAAGGAAATGGCAACCCACTCTGGTGTTCTTGCCTGGAGAATCCCAGGGACGGGGGAGCCTGGTGGGCTTCCGTCTATGGGGTCGCTCAGAGTCGGACATGACTGAAGTGACTTAGCAGCAGCAGCAGCAGGCTTACAATAAAGAACGGCCAAAGGAAGCTTTTAAAATGTAAAAGAAATTATTTTTAAAAAGGAATATTGAAATCAGGAAAGAAGAAAGAATGATTGAAAGGGTAAAAATACAGGTAAATACAATGGCTTTTATTTTTCCTCTTGAATTTTCTAAATTATGTCTGATAGTTAAAGCAAACATTATAACAATGTGTAATGTAGTGCTCAAAGTAGGTAGAGGAAAGGTTAAAGAAAGCAATATGATGAATGGGGGTATTTTGAGGGACATAAAATGAGATAGGGTTTCTACACTTTACTCACATGGTAAAATGTTCACATCAGTTGATGAAAGGTTATGTAAGTATACAATAGGTTAAAGTGAATAAAAATAACATATAAAACCTATAATATGCAGCTGAAAGCAGTGCTGAGAAAGAAATTTATACTACTAAATACTTACATTAGAACAGAAAAAAATTAAATCAATTATCTAAGCTCTCACCATAAGAAATTAGAAAAAGAACAAACTAAATCCAAAAGCAAGCAGATGGAAAGAAATAATAAAATAAGCAGAAAACAATAAAATAGAGAATTTAAAAAAAAAAAACAGAAAAATAATGGAACAAAAAACTGTTTCCTTGAAAAGATAAATAAAATTGACTAATCAAGATTGATGATTAAAAGAGAAAAGACATAAATCACACCCATTGTTGTTTTTCAGTCAGTCGTGTCCAACTCTTTGCAGCCCCCCATGGACTGCAGTATGCCAGTCTTCCCTGTCCTTCACCAACTCCCCAAGCCTGTTGAAACTCACGTCCACTGAGTCGGTGATGCCATCTCATCCTCTGTCGTCCCCTTTTCCACTCGCCTTCAATCTTTCCCAGCATCAGGGTCTTTTCCAATGAGTCGGCTCTTGACATCAAGTGGCCAAAATGTCAGAGCTTCAGCTTCAGCATCAGTCCTTCCAATGAATATTCAGGACTGATTTCCTGTAAGATTGACTGGGTTGATCTCCTTGCAGTCCAAGGGACTCTCAAGAGTCTTCTCCAACACCACAGTTCAAAAGCATCAATTCTTTGGTGCTCAGCCTTCTTTATGGTCCAACTCACAACCATACACAACTACTGGAAAAACCATAGCTTTGACTAAATGAACCATTTTTTGCAAAGTAATGTCTCTGCTTTTTAATACGCTGTCTAGGTTGGTCATAAATTTTCTTCCAAAGAGCAAGCGTCTTTTAATTTCATGGCTGCAGTCTCCATCTGCAGTGATTTTGGAGCCCAAGAAAAGAAAGTCTGTCACTGTTTCCATTGTTTCCCCATCTATTTGCCATGAAGTGATGTAACTGGATGCCACGATCTTCGTTTTTTGAATGTTGAGTTTTAAGCCAGAGTTTTCACTCTCCTCTTTCACTTTCATCAAGAGCCTCTTTAGTTCCTCTTCAGTTTCTGCCATAAGGGTGGTGTCATCTGCATATCTGAAGTTATTCATATTTCTCCCTGTAATCTTGATTCCAGCTTGTGCTTCATCCAGCCTGGCATTTCTCATGGTGTACTCTGCATAGAAGTTAAATAAGCGGGGTGACAATATATAGCCTTGATGTACTCCTTTCCCGATTTGGAACCAGTCCAAGCATTGAAGAAGGAAATGGCAACCCACTCCAGTGTTCTTGCCTGGAGAATTCCAGGGATGGGGGAACCTGGTGGGCTGCCGTCTATGGGGTCACACAGAGTCGGACGTGACTGAAGTGACTTAGCAGCAGCAGCAGCATTGTTACATGTCCATTTCTAACTGTTGCTTCTTGACCTGCATACAGATTTCTCAGGAGGCAGGTAATGTGGTCTGGTAATCCCATCTCTTTTAAGACTTTTCCACATTTGTTGTGATCCAGTCAAAGGCTTTGGTGTAGTCAATGAAGCAAAAGTAGATGTTTTTCTGGAACTCTCTTGCTTTTTCTATGATCCAGCAGATGTTAGCAATTTAATCTCTGGTTCCTCTGCCTTTTCTAAATCCAGCCTAAACATCTGGAAGTTCTTGGTTCATGTACTGTTGAAGCTTAGCCTAGAGAATTTAGAGCATTACTTTGCTACTGTGTGAGATGAGTACAATTGTGTGGTAGTTTGTACATTCTTTAGCATTGCCTTTCTTTGGGATTGGAATGAAAACTGACCTTTTCCAGTCCTGTGGCCACTGCTGAATTTTCCAAATTTGCTGGCATATTGAGTGCAGCACTTTAATAGCATCATCTTTTAGAATTTGAAATAGTTCAACTGGAATTCTATCACCTCCACTAGCTTTGTTCGTAGTGATACTTCCTATGGCCCACTTGACTTCGCACTCCAGGATGTTTGGCTCTAGGTGAGTGATCACACTATCAGTAAGATGGTTTTTACATAATTCTTCTGTGTATTCTTGCCACCTCTTCTCAATCTCTTCTGCTTCTGTAAGGTCCATACCATTTCTGTCCTTTATTGTGCCCATCTTTGCATGAAATGTTCCCTTGATATCTCTAAGTTTCTTGAAGAGATATCTAGTCTTTCCCATTCTATTGTTTCCCTCTATTTCCATGCATTGTTCACCTAGGAAGCTTTTCTTATCTCTCCTTGCTATTCTTTGGAACTCTGCATTCACCCTATATCAGGAATGAAATATGGAATATGTTACCACAAACTCTGAACTAATCAAAAGAAAAAAAGAGAATACTAGAAACAACTTTAAGTTCATAAGTTCGACAACTAGATGAAATGGACCAATTCTTAGCAAAGCACAAGATACAGCAACACACATAATATGAAACACATAATTTGATTAGTTCCAAATTTATCAAAGAAATTGAATTTGTTGTGAAAAACTTCCCTCCAACAAAATCTCCAGATCAAAATGGTTGTACTGGAGGGTTTTACCAAACATTTAAGAAAAATCAACACCAAATTCTATACCATTTATTCCTGAAAATAAAAGATTCATACCCATCTCATTTTACATGGCCCATATTGCCTTTATACCAAAACCAGACAAAGAAAGTACAAAAAGAAAACTACAAACCAATATCCTTCATACTATGGGAACAAAATCTTTAACAAAATATTAACAAATAGAATTCAGCAACATTTTAAACATTATATAACTTGACCAAGTGGGGTTTATTCCAGGGAGGCAAGGCTGGCTCAAAATTTGAACAGCAATCAATAAAATTCATCATATTAACAGGCAAAAGGAGAAAAATCACATAGTGATATCAATTGATACAGGAAAAGCATCTGGAAAAACTCAATGCTCATTCATGACAACAACTCTCAGACAACTAAAAGTAGAAGAGAATGTCTTCAACTTGGTAAGGAACATCTACCAAAACCCTACCGCTAATATCATACTTGATGGTGAAAGGTTGAATGCTTCCCTCCTGTGATCAAAAACAAGGCAAGGATGCCCACTGTTAAAAAGCATGTCAATTAGAAAGGAAGAAATAAAACTGTCCCTATTTGCAAGTGAGACTACAGTTGACATAGAAAATGCCAAGGGACAACAAAAGTACAAAAACAAACTTCTACAACTAATAAGTGACTTTGTCAAAGTCTCAGGATACAAAAGTGAAAGTGAAAGTTGCTCAGTTGTGTTCGACACTTTGCAATCCCATGGACTGTAACCCAACAGACACTTGTGTCCATGCAATTCTCCAGGCAAGAATACTGGAGTGGATTGGCACTTCCTTCTCCAGGGTATATTCCTGACCCAGGGATTGAACCTGGGCCTCCCACATTGCAGGCAGACTCTTTACTGTCTGAACTACCAGGGAAGCTCAGGAAACAAAATCAACATATAAAAATTCGAATTGCATTTCTATAAACTATTCACGGACAAACAGACATAGAAAACTACTCATAATCACTCAAAAATTAAATACTAGGTATAAATGTAACAAAGCATGTATAATACTTGTATGTTGAAAACTACAAAAAAATGCTCATGAAAGAAACCAAAGAAGATCTAGACAAATGGACAGTCACAGTGTGTCCATAGATTGGAAGATTCAACATGGTAAAGATGTCAATTTTCTCCAAATTGAAATACAGGTTTGATGCAATTCCTATCAAAGTACCAGGAAGACATTTTTGTAGATATAGAAAAGATTCCCTTAAAATCTGTATGGAAAGGCAAGGAACTGAATAGATGAAGCAATTTTGAAAAAAGAATTTAGTGGGAGGAGTCACTCTACCTGATTTTAAACTTATGTATGGACAATAATCAAGACTGAGGTGTTGATGGAGGAATAGACACATAGATCTATGGAACAGAATAGAAACCCAAGAACTGAATCCACGAATACATGCCAGTGATTTTTGACAAAGATGCAAAAGCAGTTTAATGGAGGAAAGTTCACCTTTTCAACAAATGGTGCTGGAGTAATTGAACACTCATAGGCAAAAAGATGAGCCTTTATTAAACCTCACACCTTACACAAAAGTTAACTCAAAATGGACCATAGATCTAAATGTAAAATGTGAAACTAGAAAACTTTTAAAATAAAACATAGGAGATAATCTGCAATATTTAAGGCTTGGTGAAGAGTTCTTAGACACAACAGCAAAAACACAGTTGAATTACAGAAAACAAATGGATAATTTGGAATTCATTAAAATCTTTTGCTCTACAAAAGTCTCTGTAAAGAGGATTAAATGACAAGTTACATTGTGGGAGAAAATATTTGCAAACCACATATCTAACAAAGAATTTTTATTTAGAATATACAAAGAAGTCTCAAAACTCAATAGCAAAATTCAAAAGCTCCATTTAGAAATTGGGTAAAAGACATGAGACATTTCACTGAAGAAGATATGTGGATGGCAAATAAACATATAAAAATATGTTCAACATCAGTAAGAATTAGGAAATACAAACCAAAGACATAAGAGATGCCACTCCATAGCTATTAGAATGGCTAAGATAAAAATTAGTGACAATAACATGCTGAAGAAGATGAAGATAAACAAAATCTCATACATTGCTTGTAGAAATATGTAATGGTACAGTCACTCTGACAACATTACGGTGGCTTCTTGAAAAGCTCAACATACACTTACCAGCTAACTTATTGATTGCATTCCTGGGTATTTACACCAAAGAAATGAAAACTTGTCCACACAAAAACCTTTGCATTACTATACACAGCAGCGTTATTTGTAATAGCCAAAAAACTGGAAACAATCAAAATGACCCTAAATAGGTAGGTGGTTTAACAAATTGGTACATTTCTACCATTAAATATGACTTGGCAATAAAAAGAAATAAATTCCTTTTTTTTTAAAGGAGAAATTCTTAATATATGCATGGAAGAATTTCTAGGGAATTATTCTGGGTGATAAATCCAATACCAAAGTTCTCATGTTATGTGATTCCATTTATATAACGTTCTCAAAATGACAAAATTATAGAGCTGGGGAGTTAGATTAGTGACTGCCAGGGGTTAGAGAAGGTGGGATAAAGGAGGATGGGCGTGAAGGGAGCATGAAGATGTTTGTGGTGATAGAAGAGTTTTGTGTCTTGATTATGGTGGTGGTTACACAAATCTATGTGTGATAAAATAGCATAGAACTATATGCATGCATTGTACCAATGTCAGTTTCCTGGATTTCATATTACACTATATTTATGTAAAATGTAGCCATTGAATGAAGGATACATGAACCTCTCCATACTGTTTTTCTTATACAGTTTTTATTGTGATATGGTTAATATACTATAACATTCACCCTTTGAAGTGTGAAATTCAGTGTTTTTGTATATTCACAGTGTTGCAGAAATATCAGCACTATCTAATGCAGTACATTTTCATCAACCCAAAAGGAAACTCAGTACTCATTAGCAGTCACTCCCCATTTCCTCCCAAAAACCCAGGGCCTAGCAATTGCTAATCTACCTTCCGTCTCTATGGATTTGCCTACTCTGGACATTTTATATAAATGGAATCATATAGTTTGTGGTCCTTTTGACTGGATTCTTTCACTTAGTATATTTCAAGGTTCATCCACGTTGCACCATATATCAGTACTTCATTCTTTTTAATGACTGAATAACATTACCTTGGATGTATATATCACATTCTTTTCTAGCCATTCATCAGTCGATGGGCTGTTTCCACAATTTGGCTATTATAAGTAATGCTACTATGAACATTTATGTACACACTTTTGTGTGAACATATGTTTCCTATTTCCTTGGATATCTACACTAAGAGTAGAATTGTTGGGCTGAATGGTCACTTATACTTAACATTTTGAGGAATAGCTAGGCTGTTTTCTGAAGAGGCGGCACCATTTTACATTCCTATTAGCAAAGTATGAGGGCTTCAATTTTTCCATATTCTCTTGAATATTTGTTATCTGAAATTTTGATTCTAGTCATCCTAGTAGGTGTGAATTGGTATCTCACTGTTTTGATTTGCATTTCACTGATGGAATTCCAGTTGAGCTATTTCAAATCCTAAAAGATGATGCTGCCAAAGTGCTACACTCAATATGCTGGCAAATTTGAAAAACTCAGCAGTGGCCACCAGACTGGAAAAGGTCAGTTTTCATTCCAATCCCAAAGAAAAGTAATGCCAAAGAATGTACAAACTACCACACAATTGTACTCATCTCACACACTAGCAAACTCACGCTCAAAATCCTCCAAATGAGGTTTCAACAGTAAGTGAACTGAGAACTTCCAGATGTTCAAGCTGGATTTAGAAAAGGCAGAGGAACCAGAGATTAAATTGCCAAAATCCATCAGATCATCGACAAAGCAAGAGAGTTCCAGAAAACCATCTACTTCTACTTTATTGACTATGCCAAAGCCTTTGACTGTGTGGATCACAACAAACTGGAAAATTCTTCAAGAGATGGGAATACCAGACCACATTACCTGCCTCCTGAGAAATCTGTATGCAGGTCAAGAAGCAACAGTTAGAAATGGACATGTAACAATGCTGCTGCTGCTGCTAAGTCACTTCAGTCACGTCCGACTCTGTGTGACCCCATAGACGGCAGCCCACCAGGTTCC
The DNA here is from genome assembly GCF_049115385.1 of Moschus berezovskii. NCBI lineage: Eukaryota > Metazoa > Chordata > Mammalia > Artiodactyla > Moschidae > Moschus > Moschus berezovskii. The sequence goes on along the minus strand of NC_142488.1, from coordinate 60,820,413 downwards.
CCCATCCCTGGAATTCTCCAGGCAAGAACACTGGAGTGGGTTGCCATTTCCTTCTTCAATGCTTGGACTGGTTCCAAATCGGGAAAGGAGTACATCAAGGCTATATATTGTCACCCCGCTTATTTAACTTCTATGCAGAGTACACCATGAGAAATGCCAGGCTGGATGAAGCACAAGCTGGAATCAAGATTACAGGGAGAAATATGAATAACTTCAGATATGCAGATGACACCACCCTTATGGCAGAAACTGAAGAGGAACTAAAGAGGCTCTTGATGAAAGTGAAAGAGGAGAGTGAAAACTCTGGCTTAAAACTCAACATTCAAAAAACGAAGATCGTGGCATCCAGTTACATCACTTCATGGCAAATAGATGGGGAAACAATGGAAACAGTGACAGACTTTCTTTTCTTGGGCTCCAAAATCACTGCAGATGGAGACTGCAGCCATGAAATTAAAAGACGCTTGCTCCTTGGAAGAAAAGTTATGACCAACCTAGACATCACATTGAAAAGCAGACACATTACCTTGCCGGCAAAGGTCCATTTAGATAGAGCTGTGGTTTTTCCAGTAATCATGTATGGATGTGAGAGTTGGACCATAAAGAAGGCTGAGCACCAAAGAATTGATGCTTTTGAACTGTGGTGTTGGAGAAGACTCTCGAGAGTCCCTTGGACTGCAAGGAGATGAAACCAGTCAATCCTAAAGGAAATCAGTTCTGAATATTCATTGGGAGGACTGATGATGAAGCTGAAGCTCCTATACTTTGGCCACCTGATGCGAAGAACTGACTCTTTGAAAGAGACCCTGATGCTGGGAAAGACTGAAGGCCAGAGGAGAAGGGGACGACAGAGGATGAGATGGTTGGATGGCATCACTGACTCGATAGACATGAGTTTGAGCAAGTTCTGGGAGTTGGTGACGGGCAGGGAAGCCTGGCATGCTGCAGTCCATGGGATCACAAGGAGTCTGACACGACTGAGTGACTGAACTAAACTAATGGGTTTCCCAGGTGGTGCTAGTGGTAAAGAACCTGCCTGCCAATGTAGGAGACATAAGATACACGGGTTTGATCCCTGGGTAGGGAAGATCCCCTGGAGAGGGGCATGGCAACCCACTCCAGTATTCTTGCCTGGAGAATCCCATGGACAGAGAAGCTTGGCAGGCCACAGTCCATAGGGTGACAAAGAGTTGGACACGACTGAAGCGACTTAACACAAGACACAATGACTAATGGTGCTGAGCATTTTTTCATGTCTTATTGGCCACCTGTGTATCAATTTTAAGTCTTCCCTGCTGGCTCAGTGGTAAAGAATCCACCTGCCAATCAGGAGACTCAGGTTCAATCCCTGGATTGGGAAGATTCCCCGGAGAAGGAAATAGCAACCACTCCAGTATTCTTGCTTGGGAAATCCCATGGGCAGAGGAACCTGGTGGGCTACAGTCCATAAGTGAAGTGAAGTGAAAGTCGCTCTGTCATATCTGACTCTTTGTGACCCCATGGACTGTACACTTCATGGAATTCTCTGGGCTAGAATACTGGAGTGGGTAGCCTATCTTCTCCAGTGGATCTTTCTGACCCAGGAGTCGAACCAGGGTTGCAATAGAGTTGGACATGAGTTAGTGACTAAACAACAGCAGCAACATATCATCATTGGAGAAATGGATATTCAAATACTTTGCCCACCTTAAAATTGTGTTTTCTTTTTATTGTTAACTTTTAAATGTTCTTTATATACTCTGGATGATAGTCTCTTATCAGATACATGATTTACAAATATTTTCTCCTATTCTGTGGGCTGTCTTTTCAATTTCTTGATAGTATCCTTTGAGGCACAGAAGCCTTTATTTGGATAAAGTCTAATTTATGTTTTGTTATTGTTGCTTGCCCTTTTCGTTTCATATCAAAGAAACCACTGTGCAATTGAAACTCAAGAAATCTTACACTTATGTTTTCTTCTAAGAGTTTTGTTGTTTTAGTTCTTAAATTTAGGTCTTTGGTTCATTTTGAGAAATTTTTTGTATACGATATGAGGTAGAAGTCCAAAATTTTTTTTTTTTGCAAGTGGACATCCATTTGTACCAGAACCATTTGTTGAAAAGGCTATTCTTTCCTGTTGAATGGTCTTGATGTTCTAATTGAAAATTAATTAAACATACATTTTTTAGTTTATTTCTATATTCTCTATTCTTTTCTATTCACCTATATGTCACACAGTTTATTTAATGTAGCTTTGTAGCAAGTTTTGAAATTGGAAAGTTTTGAAGAACTTTTTGTTTTCAAGATTGTTTTATTGGTCAGGTTTCTTCAGAGAAACAGAATTAATAGGATATAAATATTGGCTTATATGATTGTGGAGGTTAAATCCCACAATCTACCATCTGCAAGCTAGATACCCAGGATCGCAGGTGGTAGAGTCCAAAGATCTGAGAGCTGGAGAGACAGTGGTGTCCATTCCAGTCCAATCTAAAAGCCTGAGAACCAGGAACACTGAAGGTAGGAGGAAATCAATGCTCAGCAGTCTAGCATAAAGTGAATTTGACCTTTGTCTTTTTCTTCTGTTCAGGAACTCAGCAGATTGCATAATGCCCGCCCACGTTGGAGAGAGCTTGCTGCTTTATTCAGTCCATCATTTCAAACACTAATCTCTTCCAGAAACACCTTCGTAGACATACCCAGAAATAACCAGCCACGCACCAGCTATCTGGGTAGCCTATTGACCACTTAAGTTGACACACAATATTAACTGCCACAATTGTTTTAGCTATTCTTGGCCCTTGTATTTCCATTTGAATTTTAGGATCAGCCTGTCAATTTCTGCAAAAAAGAAGGTTGGGATTTTGTTGGGATTGTGTTGAATCTGAAGATCAATTTGGTAAGTTTTAGCATTTAACAACATGAAGTCTTCTCATTCATGAACATGAAATGTTTTTCTATTTATTTAGGACATGATTTCATTTAATATTCAACCTTAAACATCTTTTGTTAAATTGATCACTAAATATTTTATTATTTTTGATGTTATTGTGAGCGAGTGAACTCCGGGAGTTGGTGATGGACAGGGAGGCCTGGCGTGCTGTGATTCATGGGGTCGCGGAGAGTTGGACACGACTGAGCGACTGAACTGAACTGAACTGAACCATTTTCTTAATTGCATTTAAAATTTTTATTCCAAGTGTATAGAGAAGACATTTTTATATTGATCTTGTATGCTACAATTTCCTCAATTGTTAGCTCTAATGGCTTTTGTGTGTGTGTATTTCTTAGGATTTTCTTGAATCAGATTCAGTAGTTTGTGCCTTTGTAGATATGTGTTCAATTTGTCATCTAGGGTTTCTAATTTGTTATAGTACACTTATCTATAGTATTACCGTATAATCATGTTTATTTCTGTAGTGTTGGTAGTAATGCACCCTCTCTCATTCTCAATTTTAGTAATTTGACATTTACATCTTTTTTTCTTGGTCAGACAAGCTACAGTTTGGACAATTTTCTTGATCTTTATTGGCTTTTGTCCATTTTTTTTTCAATATTTATTTATTTGGCTGAGCTGGATCTACATTGCAGCACATAGGATCGTAGATCCGATCTTCCTTGCAGCATGCAGATCTTTAGTTGTTGCCTGTGGGATCTAGTTCCTTGACCAGGGATAGAACTCTGGACCCCTGCATTGGGAGTGCAGAGTCTTAGCCACTGGACTACCAGGGAAGTGCTCCCCTTATTGTTTTCTATTGTGAGGATCCAAGTGTAGGATGAACCAGGGACAGGAGGGTCCTCAAAGAATGAATTCTTGGTTTCTTTGATTTTCTTTGCCATTTTTCCACTGTCTGTTTTGTTTATTTCAACTCTAGCATTTATGATTTCCTTCTTTCAACTTACTTGAGATTGAGTTTTAGCTCTTTTTTTTTTTTTTGGTTTCTTAAGTTGGAAAGTTAGCTTATTGATTTGAAATCACTAGTCTTATGTAAAAGCATTTTCATTTATAAAGTTTTCTTTAAGTAGTATATTAGCTACACCTCATAAGTTTTGGTATGTTGTGTTGTTTTTGTTTATCTCAAAACATTTTCTAGTTTACCTTGCAATTTCTCCTTTGAACTTTTGTTTACTTAGGAGTGTGCTGTTTAATTTTCATATATTTGAGATATCGTCAAACTTCTTTCTGTTATTTATTTCTAATTTCATTTCACTGTGGTTAGAGAACATAATTTACATGATCTAAATTCTTGTAAATCTATTGGAACTTCTTCTATGACCTAACATAGAGTATGTGGACAATGTTTCATGGACATGAGGAGAATGTGTATTCTGCTATTGTTTGGCAGAGTGTTTTATAAATATCTTTAGGTCTAGTTGCTTTATAGTGTTAAGGCTTCTATCTCTATATTGATCTCCTGTCTTGTTCTATCCATCATGGGAAGTAAGGAGTCAAAGTCCCCAACTATTATTTTTTCCTTCAATTCTGTCAGTTTTTGATTCATGTGTTCTGGGGCTCTGCTTTTAGGTGCATATATTTTTATAACTCAGATATGCAGGTGACACCACCCTTATGGCAGAAAGTGAAGAGGAACTTAAAAACCTCTTGATGAAAGTGAAAGAGGAGAGTGAAAAAATTGGCTTAAAGCTCAACATTCAGAAAACTAAGATCATGGCATCTGGTCCCATTACTTCATGGGAAATAGATGGGGAAACAATGGAAACAGTGTCAGACTTTATTTTTATGGGCTCCAAAATCACTGCAGATGGTGATTTCAGCCATGAAATTAAAAGACACTTACTCCTTGGAAGGAAAGTTATGACCAACCTAGATAGCATATTAAAAAGCAGAGACATTACTTTGCCAACCAAGGTCTGTCTAGTCAAGTCTATGGTTTTTCCTGTGGTCATGTATGGATGTGAGAGTTGGACTGTGAAGAAAGCTGAGTGCCAATGAATTGATGCTTTTGAACTGTGGTGTTGGAGAAGACTCTTGAGAGTCCCTTGGACTGCAAGGAGATCCAACCAGTCCATCCTAAAGGAGATCAGTCCTGGGTGTTCATTGGAGGGACTGATGTTGCAGCTGAAACTCCAATACTTTGGCCACCTCATGCGAAGAGTTGACTTATTGGAAAAGATCCTGATGCTGGGAGGGATTGGGGGCAGGAGGAGAAGGGGACAACAGAGGATGAGATGGCTGGATGGCATCACCGACTCGATGGACATGAGTTTGGGTAAACTCAGGGAGGCCTGGCGTGCTGCGATTCATGGGGTCGCAAAGAGTCGGACACGACTGAGCGACTGAACTGAACTGAACTGAACTGATTTTTATAATTGTCATATTTTCTTGATGGGTTGATACTTTTATCATTATAAAATATTCTTCTTTTTGGCAACAAATTTTGTTTTAAAGTCTGTTTAGTTTTATGTTAGTATAGTCATTTCAACTCTCCTTTGGTTACTGTTTGCATAGTATAATCTTTCTTCATTCTTTTGCTTTCAATCTATTTTTGTTTGAATTTAACTTTGACTCATATATAGGATATGTAGCTGAATTATGTAATTTTTAAACCATTTTGACAATCTCTCCCTTTTAATCAGAGTGTATAATCTGTTTGCTTTAATGTAATTACTGATATGGTAGGATTTATATATGCAAGAGACGGGGTTCAATCCCTGGGTCAGGAAGATCCTCTGGAGTAGGAAACGGCACCCCACTTCAGTTTTCTTGCTGGAAAATTCAATGGGGAGAGGAACCTGGTGGGCTACAGTACATGGGGATAAAAACAGTCAGACACAACTGAGTGACTGAGAACAAACACACACGCATCTACCATTGTGCCACTTTTCACACACACACAAACACACACATATATGTCTTTTTGTTCCTTTATTCCTCCATTGCTGCCTTCTTTTGTGCTAAATAGACATTTTCTGGTGATTCATTTTAATCTTCTTTTTGCTTCTTTTACTATATATATATAAATATTTAGTTATTTTCTTATTGGTTGCCCTGGGTATTATAATAAGCATTTTAGTTTATAGCAATCAAATTCAGATTAATACAACTTAATTTCAATAGTATACAAAATCTTTGCTCCTGTATAGCTCCATTTCCTCCTTTCTCCTTTATACTTTCATTGTCATGTAAGTTATAAGATCAAATTGCCAACATTCATTAGATCATAGAAAAAGCAAGAGAATGCCAGAAAAACATCTGCTTTATTGACTACGCCAAAGCCTTTGACTGTGTAGATCACAACAAACTGTGGAAAATTCTTCAAGAGATGGGAATACCAGATCACCTTATGTGCCTCCTGAGACATCTGTATGCAGGTCAAGAAGCAACAGTGAGAAATGGACATGGAACAATGGACTGGTTATAAATTGGGAAAGGAGTAGTCAAGGCTGTATATCGTCACCCTGTTTATTTAACTTCTATGCAGAGTACATCTACTAAATGCCAGGTTGGAGGAAACACAAGCTGGAATCAAGATTGCCAGGAGAAATATCAATAACCTGAGATACACAGATGACACCACTCTTATGGCAGAAAGTGAAAAGGAACTGAAGAGCCTCTTGATGAAAGTGAAAGAGGAGAGTGAAAAACCTGGCTTAAAACTCAACATTCAAAAAACGAGGATCATGGCATCCTCTCCCATCACTTCATGGCAAATAAATGGGGAAACAATGGAAACAGTTACAGACTTTCTTTTCTTGGCCTCCAAAATCACTGAAGGTGGTGACTGCAGCCATGAAATTAAAAGATGCTTGCTCCTTGGAAGAAAAGCTATGACAAACCTAGACAGCATATTAAAAAGCAGAGACATTACTTTGCCAAAAAAGGTCCATCTAGTCCAAGCTATGGTTTTTCCAGTAGTCATGAATGAATGTGAGAGCTGGACCATAAAGAAAGCTGAGTGCTGAAGAACTGATGCTTTTGAGCTGTGGTGTTGGAGAAGACTCTTGAGAGTCTCTTGGACTGCAAGGAGATCAAACCAGTCAGTCCTAAAGGAAATCAGTCCTGAATATTCATTAGAAAGACTGATGCCGAAGCTGAAACTCCAATGCTTTGGCCACCTGATGCAAAGAACTGACTCATTGGAAGAGACCCTGATGCTGGGAAAGACTGAAGGCAGGAGCAGAAGGGGACGACAGAGGTTAAGATGGTTGGATGGCATCACTGACTCAATGGACATGAGTTTGAGCAAGCTCCGGGAGTTGGCAATGGACAGGGAAGCCTGGCAATCTGCAGTCCATGGGGTCGCAGAGTCGGACACGACTGAGAGACTGAACTGAAGTGATATCATTATATATTGTATATCCATCAACACAGATTTATAATTATCATTTTATACAGTTATCTTTTTTCCCTAAAGTATTTATTTGGCTCTGCTGAGTCTTGGTTGTGGTACATGGAATCTTTAGTTGCAGCATATGGGATCTAGTTCCCTGAGCACGGATTGAATGCTGGCCCCCTGCATTGGGAGTGTGGAATGTCAACCACTGGACCACCAGGGAAGTCCCTACAGTTGTCTTTTAAATCAGATGGGAGAGAAGATTTGTTGGAAAAAAAAAAAAACAAACCTAAACTACTGGTGTTCCTTATTTCTTTATATGGATTCACATCATTATCTAGTGCCCTTTCATCAACACCTGTATTACTCTCTTTAGCATCTTTTATAGAGCAGGTCTGGAAAAGATGGATTTTCTCAGCTTTTGTGTATCTGGGAATGTTTTAACTTTTACTTCATTTAAAAATAATTTTATTTATTCATTTATTTTTGACTGTGCTGGGTCTTCATTGCTGCAAGAGCTTTTCTCTAGTTGCAGCAAGCTGGGGCTACTCTCTAGTTATGGTGCATGAGCTTCTCACTGTGGTGGCTTCTCTGGTTGCAGAGCATGGGCTCCAGGGCATGTGAGCTTCAAGTAGTTATGGCACATGGGCTAAGTAGTTGTGGTTCCTAAACTCTAGGATCAATAATTTTGGTGCACAGGTTTAGTTGCTCTGCAGCATGTGGGATCTTCCTGGGTCAGGGATCAAACCCGTATCTCCTGCATTGGCAGGTGGATTCTTTACCACTGAGCCACCAGGGAAGCCCTTTACTTCATTTTTTGAGGGATTGTTTTGCGGGATATAGAATTCTTTGTTAGCAACATTTTCCTTTCAGCACTTTGCAAGTCATCCTACTTCCTTTTAGACCCCATTGTTTCTAATGAGATATAAGTTCTTAATTTTATTGAGAATTCCTTTTATGTCATGAGTCACTTCTCTCTTGCTGCTTTTGAGAGTCTATCTTTGGCTTCAGCTTTTGACTGTTTGATTACAACCTCTCTAGGTGTGATTCTCTTTCAATTTACCCTACTTGGATTTCATTAAGCTTCTTGGATGTGTAGATTATTCAGTTCAGTTCAGTTCAGTCGCTCAGTCGTGTCCGACTCTTTGCGACCCCATGAATCACAGCACGCCAGGCCTCCCTGTCCATCACCAACCACTGGAGCTTGCTCAAGCTCATGTCCATCCAATCAATGATGCCATCCAACCATCTTGTTCTCTGTTGTTCCCTTCTCCTCCCACCTTCAATCTTTTCCAGCATCAGGATCTTTTTAAATGAGTCAGTGATTTGCATCAGGTGGCCAAATATTGGAGCTTCAGCATCAGTCCTTCCAATGAATAATCAGGACTGATTTCCTTTAAGATTGACTGCTTTGTTCTCCTTGCAGTCCAAGGGACTTTCTTCTAGAGTTTCTTTTCCTACACCACAGCTCAAAAGCATCAATTCTTTGGCACTCAGCTTTCTTTATGGTCCAACTCTCACATCCATTCATGACTACTGAAAAAACCATAGCTTGGACTATATGGAACTTTGTCGGCAAAGTAATGTCTCTGTTTTTTAATATGCTGTCTAGGTTTGTCATAGCTTTTCCTTCAAGGAGCAAGAGTCTTAATTTCACAGCTGCAGTCACCATCTGCAGTGATTTTGAAGCCCCAAAAATAAAGTCTGTGTTTCCATTGTGTCCCCATCTATTTGCCATGAAGAAATGGGACCACATATCATGATATTTGTATTTTGAATGTTGATAAGCCAGCTTTTCGGAGAAGGCAATGGCAAGCCACTCCAGTACTCTTGCCTAGAAAATCCCATGGACGGAGGAGCCTGGTAGGCTGCAGTCCATGGGGTCGCTACGAGTCAGACATGACTGAGCGACTTCACTTTCCTTTTTCACTTTCACACATTGGAGAAGGAAATGGAAACCCACTCCAGTGTTCTTGCCTGGAGAATCCCAGGGATGGGGGAGCCTGATGGGCTGCCCTCTATGGGGTCACACAGAGTCGGACACGACTGAAGTGAGTTAGCAGCAGCAGCAGCAGCAGCAAGCCAGCTTTTGCACTCTCTGCTTTCACTTTCATCAAGAGGTTCTTTAATTCCTCTTCACTTTCAGCCATAAGGGTGGTACTCATCTGAATATCTGAGGTTACTGATATTTCTCCCTGCAATCTTGATTCCAGCTTGTGCTATATCCATTCTGGCATTTAGCATGATGAACTTTGCATAGAAGTTAAATAAGCAGGGTGACAATATATACCCTTAAAGTACGCTTTTCCCAATTTGGAACCAGTCTGTTGTTCCATGTCCAGTTGTAACTGTTTCTTCTTGAACCACATACAGGTTTCTCAGGAGGCAGGTAAGGTGGTCTGACATTCCCATCTTTTTAAGAATTTTCCACACTTTGTTGTGATCCTCACAGTCAAAGTCTTTATCATTGTCAATGAAGCAGATGTAGAAGTTTTTGTGGAATTCTCTTGCTTTTTCTATGATCTATGACCTAATGGATGTTGGCAATTTGATCTCTTGTTCCTCTGCCTTTTCTAAATACTGCTTGAACATCTGGAAGTTCTCAGTTCACTTACTGTTGAAACCTAGCTTGGAGAATTTTGAATGTTTCTTTGCTAGCGTATGAGATGAGTGCAATTGTATGGTAGTTTGAACATTCTTTGGCATTGTCTTTCTTTGAGACTGGAATGAAAACTGACCTTTTCCAGTCCTGTGGCCACTGCTGAGTTTTCCATATTTGCTAGCATATTGAGTGCAGCACTTTAACAGCATCATCCTTTAGGATTTGAAATACCACAGCTGGAATTCCATCACCTCCACTAGCTTTGTTTGTAGCGATGCTGCCTAAGGCCCACTTGACTTTGCTGTCTAGGATATCTGGCTCTAGGTGAGTGATCATACCATCGTGCTTATCTGGCTCAGTATGGTCTTTTTTTGTATAGTTCTTCTGTGTATTCTTGCCACATCATCTTAATCTCTTCTGTTTCTGTTAGGTCCATACCATTTCTGTCTTTTATTGTTCCCATCTTTGCATGAAATTTTCCCTTGGTTTCTCTAATTTTCTTGAAGAAATCTCTAGTCTTTCCCATTCAATTGTTTTCATCTATTTCTTTTCATTGATCACTGAGGAAGGCTTTCTTATCTCTCCTTGCTATTCCTTGGAACTCTGTGTTCAGATGGATATATCTTTCCTTTTCTCTGCCTTTCACTTCTCTTCTTTTCTCAACTATTTGTAAGGTCTCCTCAGAGAACCATTTTGCCTTTTTGCATTTATTTTTCTTGGGGATGGTCTCCATCCCTGCCTCCTGTACAATGTCACGATCCTCCATCCATAGTTCTTCAGGAACTCTATCAGATCTAATCCCTTGAATCTATTTGTCACTTACACTGTATAGTCATAAGGGATTTGATTTAGGTCATATCTGAATGGTCTAGTGGTTTTCCCTACTTCCTTCAATTTAAGTCTGAATTTGGCAATAAGGAGTTCATGATCTGAGCCACAGTCAGCTCCCAGTCTTGTTTTTGCTGAATGTATAGATTTTCTCCATCTTTGGCTGCAAAGAATATCATCAATCTGATTTCAGTACTGACCATCTAGTGATGTCCATGTGCAGAGTCTTCTTGTGTTATTGGAAGAGGGTGTTTGCTACGACCAATGTGTTCTGTTGGCAAGACTCTGTTAGCCATTGCCCTACTTCATTTGTACTACAAGGCCAAACTTGCCTGTTTTCAAGGTATCTCTCGACTTCTTACTTTTGCATTCCAGTTCCCTATGATGAAAAGGATATTTTTTTTTTTTTGGTGTTAGTTTTAGAAGGCCTTGTAGGTCTTCATAGAACCATTCAACTTCAGCTTGTTCATCATTTGTGGTTGGGGCATAGACTTGGATTTCTGTGATATTGAATGGATTGCCTTGGAAACAAGCAGAGATCATTCTGTCATTTTTGAGATTGCACCCAAATACTGCATTTTGGACTCTTTTTTTTGACTATGATGGCTACTCCATTTCTTCTAAGGGATTCTTGCCCACGGTAGTAGATATTATGGTCATCTGAATTAAATTTGTCCATTCCAGTCCATTTTATTTCACTGATTCCTAAAATGTGGGTGTTCACTCTTGCCATCTCCTGTTTGACCACGTCCAATTTGCCTTGATTCATGGATCTAACATTCCAGGTTCCTATGCAATATTGCTCTTTACAGCATCAGACTTTGCTTCTATCACCAGTCACATCCACAACTGGGTGTTGTTTTTGCTTTGGCTCCATCTCTTCATTCTTTCTGGAGTTATTTTTCTACCCATCTCCGGTAGTATTTTGGGCACCTACCAACCTGGGGAGTTCATCTTTCAGTGTCCTATCTTTTTGCCTTTTCGTACTGTTCATGGTGTTCTCAAGGCAAGAATACTGAGGTGGTTTTCCATTCCCTTCTCCAGTGGACCGCGTTTTGTCAGAACTCCCTCTCATGACTCATGTGTCTTGGGGGGCCCTATATGGCATGGCTCATAGTTTCATTGTGTCAGATATACTGTGATCCAAGTGATCAGTTTGGTTCAGTTCAGTTCAGTTCAGTCGCTCAGTCGTGTCCGACTCTTTGCGACCCCATGAATCACAGCACACCAGGCCTCCCTGTCCATCACCAACTCCCGGAGTTCACTCAGACTCATGTCCATCGAGTCTGTGATGCCATCCAGCAATCTCATTCTCTGTTGTCCCCGTCTCCTTCCGCCCCCAATCCTTCCCAGCATCAGAGTCTTTTCCAGGGAGTCAACTCGTTGCATGAGGTGGCCAAAGTATTGGAATTTCAGCTTTAGCATCAGTCCTTCCCATGAACACCCAGGATTGATCTTCTCCAGAATGGACTGGCTGGATCTCCTTGCAGTCCAAGGGACTCTCAAGAGTCTTCTCCAGCACCACAGTTCAAAAGCATCAATTCTTCGGCGATCAGCTTTCTTCACAGTCCAACTCTCACATCCATACATGACCACGGGAAAAACCATAGCCTTGACTAGATGGACCTTTGTTGGCAAAGTAATGTCTCTGCTTTTTAATATGCTATCTAGGTTGGTCATAACTTTCCTTCCAAGGAGTAAGTGTCTTTTAATTTCCTGGCTGGTTAGTTTTCTGTAATTGTGGTTTTCATTCTGTCTGCCCTCTGATGCATAAGCATAAGAGGCTTGTGGAAGCTTCCTGATGGGAGGGACTGGCTGTGGAAGAATTTGTGTCTTGCATATATTGTATCTATTCTTATATTCTCTATCTGGTGAGACATTGTTTTTATATTTTCCTCTAATTATTTAGATTTTGTTTTCCTTAGTTCTTTGAACATATTATAAAAGTCTTTTTCTAGTAAGTGCAATGTTTGGGCTTTCTCAGGGTCATTTGCTATGAATTCCTTTTTTTTTTTCCTATTTATAGACCATACTTGTTTATTTGCATGTTTCATTTTTTTGTTGTTGAAAATTGAACATTTTATATAATATAATATGGTATCTATGAAAAAACAGACTCTCTCTTTTCATCAGGGTTTGTTGTTGTAGTTCTTTGTTGTGGTTATTACTATTCACTTGTTTAGTGAGTTTTCTGGAATGAGTTCCATAAAGTGTGTATTCTTTGTCATATGTAGCCAGTGAAGTTTCTGCTTGATTCGTTTAGTGGTCAGATAATGATTAAATAGAAAGTTTCCTAATTGCCTGGAACTAATAAATTTCTCAGGCTTTGCCACAGGTTTGGGTGTTAATATTGGGGGTACATATTCAATATTCAGCCAGGTAGTTTACAATTTAACCTTAGCCTTCACTTCTTGCTTGTGCAGAGCCTAAAAGTCAACCTGAAGTAAATGTTTAGGACCGTCTTAGTTATTTCAGGAGCAAGTGCAAAGCCTTGTGTGTCCTTCTACATTTCTAAGACTATATGAGAGCTTTTCCAAGATGCCTATGTACATATCATTATTTAGCTTTTCCTTTTAAGTTTTTGGTTAGTCTATAGTTTGTTCCAACTCTTACCTACTACTTCAGGCAGTCATCATATCAAACAATTAAACAATTCCACTGATGGCTTTCAACAAATATCTCTGAGGAAAAAGCTGTTTGCACTGGATGACTCTTAGTCTGGTTAAATAAAGACAAGCCTTGCAAGTGGTGTCTTCATGTGAACTACCAGATAGGTCAATGACAATTCTCTGAGAATGGGGCTTTTAAAGACCTCCAATCCTATTCTTCCTCCTCTAGAGTTTGCCAGGTTGCTGTTTTACACTGTGATTTTGAGCTGAGCTGTTCATTTTCAAAGCTACTGTAGACCTGGGGAACATGGATGAGGATGAAGCAAGTTAAAATATCCCAAACTCCACTATTCTTACCAAGGTTCAGTCTTTTTTCCTGAATGAACACTCCCCGGATTAACCTTTGTTTAATTTCCAGAGTTGTGAAAAAGTTGATTCTGATTGTTTTTACCAGTGTTTTGGTTGTTTTTATGGCAGAGTGGTTTTTTAGAAGTCCTTACTCTGCCATTCTTGCTAACATCTCTGTACCATCTTTGCAATTTCCTGTGAATATATGACCATTTCAAAGTAAAACGCTAAATGATTGTTAGTGGAAAGCTAGGGTGTAGGAAAATAGCAAACGACTGGTCACCTGGCTTGAACAATAAGTCTTTATAGTAATTCTATAAGAGGGACATTCCTAAGCCCATTTAACAACTGAGGAAACTGAAGATCAGAGAGGTTCAATAATTTACTCAAGGTTACAGAGCTAGAAAAGATTGATATGGAAATTCTAATCTATATGGACCCAATTACCAAGCTTCCTCTTCTATTGTTTTGATTCACTCACTTATCCAACCAAGCTTTTGAAACATCTACTATGTTCTGGCACTATGCCGGAGATAGAGCAACAAAACCCTGGTCTTCATGGAACCGATATCTTAGTGAAGGGAGACAGACAAATAAATGAATAAGCAAACAGTATGCCTGATAGTCATAATGCTATAAGGAAAATGAGGCATGGCAATGGTCAGAGAATAATGGTGGTGACAGAAGGTGCTATTTTAGCTTGGGTGAGTACGGAAAGCTTCTCTGAGAAGGTGAAAACTGAGCAGGAATCTGAATAAAGTGAGGGAGCAAGACATACAGGTAGCTGGGGAAAAAGCAACCCAAGCAGTCCGAGTAGGAAGTGCAAAGTCCTTGGGTGAAAGTGTTCTTTGAAAGTTTTAGGAACAGCAAGAGCAGTATCTGGAGCAAGGTAAATGGAGGGAGAGTAAAAGATAAAGTCAGAGAGGTGAGGAGGGAGGTAGAGGCAGATCACTTGGGCTGTGGTTCTCACTAGTACTTATCTTGGGAGCTTTTTTAACTCTCCACACCCAGACTGCACCCCAGATCAACTAGTCCAGAACCTCTGGGGATGAGACCCAGGTATCAGCATTAAAAAAAAAAAAATTCCTAGATGGTTCTGATGTGCAGCCAAGATTGGAAACCCATGATTTGATGTCTTATAGATCACTGTAAGACCATTGGCATTTACTATGGCTGTTGAGAAGCCAAGGGATGGTTTTGAGCAGAGGCATGACAGGATGTGGTTAATGTTTTAACAGGATCCTCCTGGATTTTGTATTGAGAGTAGGCTGAGGTGGGAAAGGGTGGAAGCAGGAAGATGAGTCAGGGGCTAGTGCAGTATTTGAGGTGAGAGATCATGGGGGCCAGGACTGTGTCATGGTAGAAATTTAAAATCTGAAGGTCAAAGAGAGGAAAGCACTGACCCCAGCATTCATGGCCAGTCATCTTCAGCATGAGAACCATATCCAGGCCTTTTGCCTTCCTAGGCATTCTGTATGTTTCCAAGTCTGCCCACCTGGGAATCCTCAGAAGGCGAGGCCAGACATGGGGCCATTTTCCAACTCCCTTGATGCAGGGAATAGGAGTAGGTGTGACCCAAAGTCTGACCAAGAAAGCGCCTCGGCAAGACCATGGGGAGTTAGCTGGTGGGCTGGAACTCATGGAGAATTCCTAGGGTTCCTTTCCTTTGATTCCCATGATGGTGATTAGAATGAACTTGCCAGAAGGCACTGACTCAGGGTGGCCACCCCTCTTCAGTCAATGGCAAACTTCATTTTAAGAAACACAAGGGCAGCTGGCTTTTGTGACCAGCTCAGGTCACTGCTCTAAGTTCTGAAGGCTAGACCAGGGAAGGACTGGGGAAGGACTCAGTCACCTAGGCCTCATAATATGGGGAGAGGTCAAGTCACCTATGAAATACCTCTGAGGCCAGAAGCAGCCAGGTCTCAGCCCCAAACTACTAGGGCTCCTTTCTAGATCCTCAGCACAAAAGGGTAAGAGAAGAGAACTCCTACTGTGTGCCAGAGAGGTCACACTCTCTAGGGCCAAACCGTTCCAAAATCACCTGTCAGGTAAGGACTGTTTTACCACTGAGGAAACTGAGGCTTAGAGAGACTAGGTCCAAGGTCACACAGCTGGAACTTGGCAGGGGTGATTCAAATGTTAGTCAGTCTGGTGCCCACACCTGTGCTCTGTTCCCAACACTGTGTCACCTACCCTTAAGTTGCTTTGAGGCTACTCAAGAGCATATGCAAACACTGATGGCTAATATAAGGCTGACTAGGCAGCCATGGGAGAGGATGAAGAGAATGCCAGTTTGATTCCAGGGCAGAGGGCATCAGGAAGCCTTTCTGGAGGAAGTAACATGGGACAGCTGGAAGCCTTGAAGGCTGGGTAGGGTTTGGCTAGGCAGAGAGAGTGGTGAAAAGGCCACTGCAAGTCTAGGGAACTCAGTGAGCAGAGAAGCCTGGAGATGGGCATAGATCAGGCAGGTCCACATATATTATTTCTGTATCTGTTTAATAATGCTAACATGGCCCTTGCTCTGTGCCAGGCACTGTTCCAAGGACTTTACATAGAGCAACTAGTTTAATCCTCACAACAATCCTACAGAACAAGAAACCAATCTTTGATGAGTTCAGGGTGACTGACGTATAAGATTTAGTAGTGGGAAAATGGAGTTAAAGCTGGAAAAGTGAATTCGAGCTTTATGTAGAAGGCCCTGGATGGCAGGCTGAGGAGTTTGTATCTCATTCAGCAGACTGCAGGGAGTCACCGAGGCTTTCTGAGCAAGTGTGCAATAGGATCTGAGGTGTACATTTGGAAGATTCATCTGGAAGACATTGAGGGGGCTGAGGCAGCTGCTCTGGATGGGGAAAGTAGGAGAAGACTTGACCCCAAGGAAGGCACAGAGGGAATGAAGAGGTGCTGATGAATGAGCAATGAATCTAGGAGTCAGAATCAACAGGCTGGCAGGGATGAAGGAGAGGGAGAAGCCCCAGGGTATGGGAGTCTGCTCCCACTGAACAGACCTAGGAATCAGTAAGCTGGATCTCAAGCCCAGAACTGTCAAGAGTCTATAGTATGATCCTGGACACATCTCTACCTTTTCTGGATCTGTTTCCTCATGCATACCATGGGAGGGTTGAATACGTTTATCACTAATGGCTTGGCCAAGGCTGATGTCCTTTGCCTGTGGTTCTATATGTTGTGTAAGGGTGTCAAACTGTCACCCAAGATGGTGCCTCCCCCCCCCAAAAAAAAACGCTGCCCCCTAATTTGGTAGTTAACTGTTTGGGCTGCAAAGTGTGGCCTCTTTGGTTTCAGTGCTCACTCAGTAAACTGCCCAGTAGCCCAGGTTCCTCTTCTGTAAACTGGGGGCAATAAAATCAATCCCTCACATTGTTGTATGGCATAAACCAACACAACATTGTAGAGCGAATTTCCTCCAATTAAAAAAAAAATCCCTGCCTAGGAGGGCTATAGCAAAACCTCGATGGGATAGCACAGTGGACAAACTCAGCAGCTGCTCAATCCATACAGTGGCTTTCATCCTCACTGACTCTTTGTTCTTTGGCTGGTGGGACTAAGGGTATGAGAACTGGGCTCAGAGGCACTCAGGACAGGAACTCCCCAAAGCTGATAGATGATTTCCCAGTCCCAAGCCCCAGGAGCCCAGCACAGTACTTCTCAGGTTACAGAATTCCTTTCCACCCCAATGAGCCTAAGAGGTACAAATGGTGATGACCATTTTAGAGATGAGGCCTGGATGGGATGTCAGGCAGGGAGAACCAGCTTTCCCATTAAGCTATGTGTGTCGTGGGCAATTCTGTCAGTGCCCCAGAGCTGTAAGGGTCCCTGAAGAACCACCAGTAAGCCTCTCATGGTGCATCTGCAGAAACCGAGGCTCCACAGGATATCCTCTTGGCCATCCCCAGAGCCACTGGGGATGCCGGAGTCCGGGCAAGAGCAGGTGCCACAAGGAGCCTAGGCCTGGCTTTCATTTGCCACTGGGCTGGGTGCCATTCAGTTTGCCCAGGGCCATGATTTGGGCCCAAATTTGGTTGTTTGGTTCCTTTCTTTATGTCTCCTCTTGTAACCCCAGCCTAACACTCCCCATATGGCCATTGCTGCCAGCTCCCTGCCCACTTTGCCATTCAGATGGGAAAACAATCATTTTGCAGCCCCATTAATTAAAGACTAATTGCTGATTGGAAGCACACTGACTGGGCTCTGAGCGGTTGTGGGGCCAGAGGCCTTGATGAGGGCCTGGCCCTAACGAGCCTCTGGCCCCCCAGTGGCTTGCTCACTCACTGCGCAGCAGCAGAATTGGGCCTGGACTTAGGCTAATGAGGTGTCAGCTGACTATTAGAACCACATTGGTGGGGGAGGTTGGCGACTGGAGCAGATACGAGCTGCCACATGCAGCAGCCATTATTTCTGAAGTTGCTCCCTGGGGGGGGGGGCCACATCTGCCACCCCCAACCCCTTTCCAGACACTTAGCAAGGAGCTCATCTTCCAGTGAGACCTCCCTCTAAGAAGACCAGTCTCCTCTGACCCATAGTACTCCAGACCCCCCATCAAGCCACCAAACTTCTACTCCATGCCAAGCCCTGGGGCTGAAGAAATGAGTACTAATAGCCACGTTTATTGAGCACTTACTGTAAGCTGGGCACTGTTCTAAGTGCTTTATGTGGACTCTCACCTTTCTTTCTCATAAAATCTAGATTGAAGGTATTATAGTCTGCATTTTTACAGAAAGAAACTGAGGCATAGAGTGGCAAAGGGACTTAGTCAAGTGCCCACATCTACTACATGACAGTTCCAGTGTTCAAAGTCAGGCATTCTGAGTCCAGAGTTCATGCTCTTAACCACTGGACCCTACCAACACCTCAGTTCTGCCAGGGAGGAAGCCTGGTCTTGAAAGAGAATATGAAAGAAGGAGCTGTTATTTCAGGGTGCACAGGAAATAGCCGTGATGCAGGTGAGCCCAGGGAGCTCTGAGAATCCAGGGCAAGGCTGCCTAACCCAGCTATGGAAGAACGAGACAACTCAGGACAAGCTTCCAGGAGAAAGTAGCACCTGAGCTGAGTCCTAGGGTATGTAATGAGTACAGCTGGCTCTGAAAGGCACGGAGGAGTGAAAGGACAGTCCAGACAGAGGCAGAAGCTGATGAGAAAACAGACCCTTCAGACAACAGGGAGTTGTTGGAGAGTTTCCAGCAAATGAGTGGCTGTAAGTGTGGGGTGCGGGTGACACAGTCAGCTCTGACCTTTTGGAAGTTCACTCTGGCTGTGGCCAGAGAGTGGATGAGAAGAGAGAAAGAATGTGAGTGGGGAGACTTAAGTGGAAGATTCCTGCCATGATCCAAATGAGAAGAATGGGGGCCTGGATTAAAGGTAAGGCAGTGGGGTTGGGGAGCTATTTAGAAGGTGGGATCAATGGGCTTGGTGAGTGTAAGCTGTGGGAGGTGGGGGGAGGAGGCAGAAGACATACTGGGATTCCCCACCCATATCCCCTGGGCCACCTGCTTATATACCAGATGGCATGACAGACCAGTCCACTTGCCTGCTCAAAGCCTTCTCTAGCTCCCCAGGTTGCTGTCTCCCAATATGGACCTGTGATAAATTTCTATCTCTTCCACTAGCTATGCAGTTTGGGGCAAATGGCCCAACCTCTGAACCTCAATTCACTCATTTATAATGACTGCTTCTGTAGTCTCGGGTTCACAAGATCACTGTGAGAACTACATGGGTTACTGCAGGCATGTCCCTCACAGGGTGCCAGGCTGGGACTAGGATGTCCTGAGATGAGCGGCCAGCAAATGCTAGTTCCTGTTCCCTCTTCCCCTACTCCCCTCTGTCACCCCACAATCCAGTCATACTCAACCATTCAAGCATATCAGCATACAACATAGACATTGTTCTCTCCTTGCCTTGTTGCTCCTGCTGCTAACTCTACCCTCCCTTCTGCTACCATCTCTATTCATCCAAAAGTCTGAGTATCCTTTCAGGTTCAAATGCAGCCTCATCCTGAAAGCTTCCCCTGATTTCACTCTGGCCAGAAGAAATGTCCCTATCTGATACCATCCTAAAGCCCTTGATTTATGAGCAAAAACCTGCCTGTGCCCCTGTCTCAAGTCCTCTGCTAGATGGGGTTGAAAGAGAGAGAGGCCTGGGTGAAAGGGCCAGAGGGCAGATAAATATGTAGCTAAAACTGGATAGGTCATGTGGGTAGATGGCCACTTTGGTCCCAGCCCTTCCCTTGGGCTCACACTCTGCCCGAGGAGGCACTGGCCCAGATGCCCATTCAGGCCAAGTGACAGGGAAGCCTGGTATAAGTAGGCTTAGGAATGGCAGCTGTGGCTCCTGCAGGGAGTGCTCACGTTTGGGGTAAAATGGAAGACATGTGCCCCATCTCCTAGAGCAGCAGCTCCTCACTTGTTTCCATGCTTGAATGCAAGCCCAGGGCTCCTAAATTTTTAGAGAGGAGAAGAAAGTAGGGTTTTTACACAAAATAATCCCATTTTGCAATCTTGATGACTGATCTTAAACTTCCTAGAAATATTCTGCAAGCTAAACCAAACCTATTTCTAGGCTGAGTTTGGCCCGTGGGATGTACCCCATCAGGCATGGAACTCTCTGCCAGGCACTGCTGGACACTGATTGACAGACACAGAAGTCTCAAGGGGTTCAGATCGCTGTGGGGGAGACCATGTCTACAGACCCTTGGAGGTTATGACTTAGACTGGCTATGAATGTGGGCCTGGAGTCACACAGCTGTGAGTTCACACCCTGATTCTGCCATGTACTAGCTGTGTGTCCCTGGGCAAGTTGCTCAACCTCTCAGACTCAGCTTTCAACTGTCAGGGGGCGGGGAAAGGTTAAAAATCTTCATCTCCCAGGATTGTCATGCCTGCCAAATGAGCTAATGGCTGGTGAGTCCTTTGTGAATCATGAGCTGTGCAGGTGTGTGGGGATGTTCCAAGGTGTTGGGATTACAGGGTTGGGGCCATGCCTGGAATGAATTGAGGCTCTGATGTGCATCCAGATGTGTGTGCGCATCTGGAAGCTGATGAAGAGCACTATGGGTAAAAGAGGGCGTGAGGCCCCAGCTCAGAGCTAAGCGGCCAAGTGCTGCCTACTGCCTGATTCTGCCACTATGTTGCCAGTGTATAAGAATTTCCTGACTAGATGCTGGGACAGGCAGAGATCCACAGAGAGGAAAGTGCCCTCCTAAAAGCAGAGCAAATCCTAGACACCTAGAAATTCCATCTCGACTCCTCAGCCGCCATCAACAACTTGCACTTATGCAGCACTCTGTGCCAGGCACTGCTCTGAACACTTTTACATTCATTGGCTCATTTATCCTCCCCATGAGCCTTTGAGCTACATAGTACTATTTTCATCCCTAGCTTACAGATGAGGACACAAGCAAGAGAGGTTAAGCAACTTACTCAAGTCAAACAGCAAATAAACAGCAGAGCCAAGACCTAAAATCAGCCTGTCTGACTCCTGAGTCTGTGCTACCTGGATTAAAACCCTGAATGAAACTTCCTCTGTTGAAAGACCTAGGATGGTTTCTGTTTTCCTGACTACATTTTGACAGACACAGTCCCCATCTGTGCCATGGGGAAAGTAGAGTTGTCAGAGTGCTTCCAAATGAATAGTCCTTCCTGTTCCGATGGAGGAAGCCTCTGCCTGATCCCAGGCCCCCAGGAATACCATCGTGCTGAGTCTCAGGATCCTGAGTTAGTGTGTGCTTACCTCTCTTACAGTGGTCTTGAGAGAGAGGTTGTGAGCTGGGCAGGAGTGAAAAGAAGACGGAAGCTGCAGCAGAGAGGCAGGCCATCTCTGATGTGGGCTACAGAACTGGACCGACAGATGTGCCTGGCATGGCCAGGGCAGGCTGAGATCAGCCAGATCAGCAGAAGGGCCCAGAGGTTAGTTCACACTTCATAACCTCACATGCCCATCCCCACACATAGACATATGAACACACCCAGCCCACTCCCATCATGCACCAGGCACACGCAAGCTCACATGTACTCACCCCCCGACCCCCGCGGCAGTTTTACACACACAGACATCAATAAATACAAACAAGCCCAGACATATACAGAAGCTCCTATACATACTGCTCCCCCCACATCTTGTTCGTTCAGACATATGTGTGAGAACACAGGCGTACATATGTGTGAACAACCACAAACATGTGTGTACCTTTTGGGGAGGCTTGGGCGGGATTGTTCCAGTCCAGCCCACAGCACTCCTCACTCAGATCTCTCCTTTAGTCTTTGGGGGATGAAGACACTTACTGAATGGAAAAATGCCTCCAGCAAATGCCACCCACTTGTCGGCAGTTCAACCTCCCTTCCTGGCCTCTGCCATTCAGGGCATGGGCTTGTGTGAAAGCATCAAGTTTCTACTTGGAAACATGCAACTGAGGGAGCGGAAGAAGAAAAAGAACATTTTTTTAAAAATGAAGATAAAGTCTAAAGACAATAGTCTACCCTCAGAGCCTGTGTGAGCTTGGAGTGCTAGGGTGGAAAGCTGGGGAAATGTGCGACACATCGGAGGAATCGCTGGGCTGTGAGTCAGATGTGTTGGCGCAAATATGAACTTCACCACAAACTTGCTGTGTAACTTTGTGAAGTCGCTCCTGTCTCTGGGTTTTGTTTTCCTATCAGCATAGGGGTTAAGAGCACAAACTCTGGAGCCAGAATGCTTCAGTTTAAATGCTGGCTCTGTCTGTTATCAACTGTGTAATTTTGGGCAAGTTATTTAACCTCTCTGTGCCTCAGTTTCATTACATGTATCGATATAAGGAGATGATAGCATTATCTACCTAGTGGATGATAGTGAGGGTCAAATGATGCATGTAAAGCTCTGAGAATAAGTGCCTGCATTATAGTAAGCACCATGCAAGTCGCAACTATTTCTGTTGTGAAACGGGGATGTGAACATATATTGCAAAGCACTGCAGGAGAAATATGTAAGACAGTGGCTTAGCAAGGGCTCTATGAGCTCTAGGATGAGTGTGTATGTTCAGCCTACACCTGGCCCAGCACCACTGGCTGTATTTGGGGATTGGGGTGGGTTTAGAGGCTTGGCCCGAACAGAAAGGGCTCTATGTACATCTTAGGGCTTCCCGTGACCCTGCATGTGGTCAGCGGCCAGCTTAGGTCTGCCTGCCTGTCTAGCCATTCTATAGACATCATTCTGCTTGCCAGAAATGACACCTCCATGGTCTCTGCCTACCTGCCTAGACTTTTAGAGCACACAAAACCCATCCCTGCCATTTGATCTATTTAAGTTTGCCTGGATCACTGTGAGAGCCTCCCGACTGGTTCCTGTCTATACCCATGTACCTTCCACACTCCCGCATCAAGAAGCCCATGAGATCCCCTTACAATGGAGCTTGAGATCCTCCCAAGTCTTCCTGTCTCACTCAGAGTAAAAGCTATTGTCCCTACACTGGTCTCCAAACGTCATGCAATCTGACCCTCAGTACCTCCAGCCCCTCATTCACTGGACTTCAGCCAACTAGTATCCTGGCTGTTTCCAAACCATACTAGGCACGCTCCCACCTCATAGCCTTTGCACTGACTGTACCCTCTATCCAGAAGGATCTTCACCCAGATAGCTAGATGGCTAATTCTCCTATTGCCTTGAAGTCTTTGCTCAAATATCACCTTCTTGATGAGACCTACTGTGACCATCTTAAGTCATTTTGCATCTTGTCCTTCACTCTAGTATCCCCAATCCTTAGTTCTTTTCTACTTTGATCTTTCCAAAATATGTACCAGTTTCTAACATGCCATATAATTTACTTATTATATTAATGCTTATGATTCATCTCCTGCTCCACTGCTAGTTCTGTGAGGGAACTTGGTTTTCTTCACTGATATATGCCAGCTGTCTAAAACGACCTTGCATGCAGTAGGACCACAATGAATTTTCTTGAGTGAACACAGCTTTTTCAAGCTCCCTTGACTGCAGTGAGGACATGTGCCAGATGGGTGAGCCTAGAGATGGGAGAGAAATGAAGAGGTTACCAGAGTCCGGCCCAGAGGCCTGATGCAGAGCAGTGGCAGGGAGGGAAGCACCAAGAGGATGAGACCCATGTGGCCAAGAAATTCCTCCTGCTTTCTCACGGCTGGCTTCCTGGGGCCAGGCACCAAGCCTAGCAGAGTCCAGGCTCCATGACTATTTGACAAGTGAATGGTTAAATGCAGGAGCCATTGAAATGTCTGCCAGCTTGATTGGATGTGGGGAAAGAGGAATCTTCCAAAGATAACACCCTCAGCTGAGCCTGGGTAACCAAGAAAGTAAGTGGAAACGTTCCCAAGTGCCAGAATCAGAAATCCAGAGCAGATTTCATACATCACACCTTCAGACATCAGCCCAAAACATCTCTTCCTCTTGAACATCTTTTTGGCTCCCCCAGATTAAACCAGGTCTACCTGATTGACTCTCCCACCACCCCATGAACTTGGCCTTCTGAGTGCCGACCTCACTTGGATTTACTGCATCTCCAAGGCCTAAGAGTGTTACAGGGCTAAGGCAAGCCCTCTGATTGGCTTTCTATGCCCCACCCTTCCTCTGCTCTTATTCCTCCTCCTCTTCCTTCCTCCCCTCTTTCTCTTTCTTCCTCCTTTTTCCTCCTGCTTCTCCCCTCCTTCCTCTCCCCCTCCTTCTCTGCCCACAGCTTCTCTAAGTCCTCCCACTCTGGTCATCAGAAGTCGAGTATTCAGGGAATTTCAGTTGATGGCTTGGAACAAACCACAGGAACTGAAGGATGACCTGACCTGCAGGGTGGGGGTGGGGTGGGAAGCGGGACAACTTATACAAGAATTTGGCCCCAATTCACCTGAAATTGGAGACTCCCAGGCCTTAGCTACAGGCACTGGGAGCTGGGTTTGAGGTTCATGAACCTCACACCACAAGGGTCACAGCCTCCCACCAGACACATACACCTAGTAACACACAGCATATCCCCACTACACATCAGCACCATGACACCCAGGTCCTCAAGCAGCCAAGTGTGGGGCGACCCCCCACAGCAACCCCATCTCAGTGAGACAACACACCCATCAAAGCATCCCCCAGACCCCAGACCACTGGCGCAGCATGCATTTCAGCCACAGTGTGAGCAGGCATGGGACATAACGTCACCTGACACACACACCATACCCACAGCGTGGCAGCCCTCCAACCTTTGGCACACAACACACAGGGTCAGTGCTGGGTGCTTGCATGGCACAGTGACCGACCAACAAACACCCTTGTGGCACCCAGCAGTTTCCGATGACACTGACACAACACATATATCACCACCACCCCCATTCACCACATACACAAACACACATACACACACATACACTGAAAAGAGAAAAAGAGCTTTCCTCCCATGCCAGGCCTGCCTCAGGACTCTGGTTCCAGAATAGAGCTGAGCTGGTGGGCGCCATTTCCTAGATGGCTGTGGATTTGGCCTCAGCTGATCAAACACAGGCTAGGAGGTCCACCTTTGAACTCCGGTTCCAGGGGTGACTGACATGTGGTCCTCACCAATGAACTGCAGGCAGCAGCTAGCTGCTGTGGGATGCCCACAGGGAGGGGCCAACCAGACTGAGCTTTGTGGGTGGCGGCTAGGCAGGACCCAAGCTGACTCGGAGTGAGGGGGCGTCCTGAGGTCAGGTTGCTTGTGGCGGGAGGAGCACAAGAATGCATCCACAGCAGCAGGGGCCTGAGATAGAAGCAAAGTCAGGAAGTGAGAGGAGATGCTGTGGTAGAAAGAAAGGAGGATGAATGGAGAGGAGGTGAGCGGGGAGGAGAGCCTCTGGCTTGCCCTCAGGGAAGTTAAAGGCAGAAGTTGAGAAAAGATGCAGGAGGAGTCATAGTCAGAGGCTAGTATTGTGAGTGAAGTCACTCAGTCTTGTCCAACTCTTTGCGACCCCGTGGACTGTAGCCCACCAGGCTCCTCCCTCCATGAGATTCTCCAAGCAAGAATACTGGAGTGGGTTGCCATTTCCTTCTCCAGGAGAGGCTAGTATAGGCGCTTGGAAATGAGGCTTTCAAAGAGGAGTGAGAGGCTGGGAACCTGCTACACAGGTAACAAAGGATAAAGAAATGTACTTGGAAGCTATGTCATCAGCCTGGAGCATTCAGCAGTCATGGGTATCCTTGCTGCCCAGAAGTGAGAGTGGAGAATTAGACATTGGTCAGGAAGAAGAGGACCCACTGATGAGAGCTGAAGACGTGAAGGAGTTGGCCATTATGGAGAGAAAGAAGAGTGAGCTGTTGATCAGGGAAGGCAGGGGGAAGTAGGCATGGGAGAAAGAAGACCACTGGTGAGGGCTGTCAGGCCACCAACACTGGGCCCATGGTCATGGAGACCAAGGGTACCACAAAGAGCTGCACCCCACCAGAACTCCCAGCTCAACCAAAACCCTACTCTGACTCCAGGTCACCCAGAAGGCCTGTCCCATGGTTCCCCATGGCAGGTGGGGAAGGACTGGCTAATTTCAGACACTGGCCAAGTTCTGACCTCAGTAAAACCGGAGGGTGGGAGGATGAGATGGAGGGAGGCCTTTGGCTCTTTGGGATTGTCATCTGGCTCAAGAAGTCCCCAGGCAGTTGACTCAAACCTCATAATTGACATATTTACCTGTGACATATGTAGAGGACATAAATGAACGCCCCCTGTGCCACTCCACCCAAGTTGAACATGAATGGCCTCCTGGCTAGATTCCAATTCTGTATTAGCCACCCCTGAACCCCTGAATACTTTTACCTTGGTATCCCCAAGGGGAAAAAAACCCTCTGAGTTGGGCACTAATCCAGTCTCTAGCTGGACTAATCCTCCCCTCTCCCCATCTCAGACTAAGCTATAACTCCTACATGTATCCAGCAATTTCAACTTTCCAAAAGAATGATCTCATTTGAGTTTCATTACAACCCTGTGAGGCCGGCAGAGCAGGCATTATTATCCTTATTTTCAGATGAGGAAACTGAGGCCCAGAGAATTTAAGCAATGATCAAAGTCACACCACTAGCAAGTCCTCTGACTCCAAACTTGGCACCCAGGCTGGAAGGGGTGTCTTCCCCTTTAACCTTCTGTGGACTTTCCTGGTCTCATGGGGAATGTGAGGGGGTGGCTCAGATGGCAGAACCAGGTGGGAAATGTCTGTGGCCAAGGAGCCTGGAAGTGGATTAGGCCATGACAACTCTCTCTCCTTCCGAAAGTGATGAGAGAACAGGGAAAGAAAACAGATGCTTCTTGGACATCTACTAGGTATCAAGTAGAATATTAGGTACCTGATATACGTTATCTCATTTAATCCTTATAAAACTCTGGGAGATTGGTCTTCATTTTATAGTAGAGCTCAGAGAGTGGCACTATGAGGTCTAAAGTCACACAATGATTAAGTAATCAAGTTAGGACTTGGCCTCGGTTCTGATTTTAAAGCCCATGCTATTTGGGCAACATTCTGCGGCCTCTTCCCTTGGCATTGATCATTGCTTCAGTGCCCGTCTAGTTGCTACAGGAAAGCTTATCCCTGATTGGCTTCAGTGAGTTGCCTTAAGAAATCAGGGAACTGAGAGGAGGGAGGGAAAAGGAAAACTGCCGAGGAGGTAAGAACTCCAAGAATCTGTGGGAGAAAGAAGATTCCTCCTGGGAACTGTGAGCATAGTCCCTCCCTCTTTCCTTCCTCTTCTCATTCTTACCACTGCCTGGCTGGGGGATGGGAACCACTGTCCTGAAGGACAGCCTCTTGGCAGATGCAGGGCTGGAGGCAGTGCCACAGAGGCCCACATCCTGGGTCACCTCCCACTCAGAACCACAAAGAATCTGGATGAGAATGCCGACATTTCTCTAAACCACCGGATTGCATTGCCTCTTCCTTCCCCAAACCTCCTCTTCTCATCTCCTCACCATTTGCATCAGAGATGGAACTTCTAGGGTTCAGTAGACAAATCCACCTCCATTCCCACCTAGCAAGGCAAAAAATCAGACTCCTGCAGTTGGTTCTGACCTACAGAGATCATTGTGTCCATCTCCTTACCTTTAGGCATGATTCATATAGACCAATGGGGCTCTCTCTGTCTTGTTTTGTGCCATTTTAAAGCTAGGATATTTCATAGGCTTCCTGGGATAACTTTTCAGCATGGCACTCCTCCCTGTTTGGATGCTTTCCATAATACCTAACTTTAGCCCATGATGCCAAGTCTTTGCTGTTTTGAATTTAGTGGAAATGGGGAAAGTCACTGCCTGAACACCCTCTGACAACAAATAAGACCAGAAGACCCAGCTACTCTTCTGGAAACCAATAGCTGCACAGTATCTTTATTGGTTAGCCCAATTTTCGAATTCTCCAGAAATAGTAAAGGATGGAAAATAAAGTAAAGCCCAGATAGAGGGTATTGAAAGAAAAGTCCAGAATAATATGGAAAACATTAGACCTTGTGAGCAGTCCTATAGAATCTTGGCTATCATAATTGTCATCACGATCACCATTGTCAGTTGCTCCAGTCTTTATCACCATCACCACTGCCACCACCATCTCCACCCCATTGCCATGTTTATTGCTATCACAGGCATCAACATCACCATCCTCTCCACCACCTCCATTACCATCTTCAGCACTGCAGCCTCCACAATAAGTCTCAACATCACTAATTCTTCCATCAATCACCATCCCATCACCATCACCTTCCCCACCACCATCACTACCTCCATTTTACTATCTCCACTTCCATCATCAGTAACATTACCACGTCAACCATCATCATCACCCTCATTCCTCTTCCCCGTCACCATGTCTGTCTGTAACATAGCCATTACCACCTTCATCATTCAGTTCAGCTCAGTCGCTCAGTCGTGTCCGACTCTCTGCGACCCCATGAATCACAGCACGCCAGGCCTCCCTGTCCATCACCAACTCCCGGAGTTCACTCAAACTCATGTCCATCGAGTCGGTGATGCCATCAAGCCATCTCATTCTCTGTCGTCCCCTTCTCCTCCCACCCCCAACCTTTCCCAGCATCAGACTCTTTTCCAGTGAGTCAACTCGTCGCATGAGGTGGCCAAAGTATTGCAGTTTCAGCTTTAGCATCAGTCCTTCCAATGAACACCCAGGATTGATCTCCTTTAGAATGGACTGGTTGGATCTCCTTGCAGTCCAAGGGACTCTCAAGAGTCTTCTCCAGCACCACAGTTCAAAAGCATCAATTCTTCGGCGATCAGCTTTCTTCACAGTCCAACTCTCACATCCATACATGACCACGGGAAAAACCATAGCCTTGACTAGACGGACCTTTGTTGGCAAAGTAATGTCTCTGCTTTTTAATATACTATCAAGGTTGTTCATAGCTTTCCTTCCAAGGAGTAAGCGTCTTTTAATTTCATGGCTTTCATCATTATCACTGCCTATATCACCATGACCAAGTTAACACCATTGCCATTACCACACGTGCCATTACCATCATCACTTCTATCATTACCTTCTACTGTCCTCATCTTTACCTTCATCCCCACCATCACCATCAGTGCTATTAACATGACCATTGACATTCTCACTATATTCATTGGCAGTAATATTATGATCACCACCACCACCACCATTTTTATCATTAATGAAATATATTTTGGTCCATGCATTCAAGGACCCATAGACAATTGGTAGGTACTCAGGTTGAAAGTAAAGAGGATAAGGATAGAGACAAAAGTGTGGGAATTTTGAAATCCTCAGATATCCATCTTAACTGTGGCCAGGGAAGTGTCCCCATTCAGGGATACGGGTCTATCCTGGAGAGTGCAGGGAAACAGGACAAGACTTCAGACCTATAGTAGCAGATGGTAAGGGCAGCCAGACACCAACTCCCAGAGGACACAGCAAATCAGCCCCAGCTGAGCCTCAAGAGTGACCAGGGCCAGACCAGGAGAGATGATACCCTGAAAGACAGAGCCAAAGTACAGGGCACAGGGGTAGACTGAAAATGCCATGGAGGGGTGTTAGGGAGGCATAGAGTGGTTGGCTGTTAGACTCAGTCCTTGGCTGAGGAACACTTCTTCCACATATCCAGGTGTCCCTGGATCACTCTGGAGTCTGGGTCACCTTTCATGTTCTCAACAGCAAACGCAGTTACTGGATCATGGAATGGCCCTAGGACCAGCTTTTATGAGTCAGAGAGGCTGCAATGCCCAGCTTAAAGGAGATTCTACTAGACCCAAAAAGAGGGAGGAGGTGGCTTTCCCAGTGCCACTGCTTTCTTCTTCTCTCCTCTCCCTTCTAGAGGCTCCTGTTCTCTCCCTCCTTCTAAGATCCCCTCCTCTCTCAACCCCTTCTCCCAGCACCGCCTGCACACCTTCCACCATTCCCAATCTACCCTCCAGTCTTCCGCCCAGCATCTGCTCCCTGGCTCCCTGCTGTCTCTTCTCTAACTTCCCAGTTCTCTCCTCCCCTCTCTTGGGCAAACAAGGCTTTGAAATGCACTGGGTGAGAACCAGATAGCATCCTGGGAGAGACCATTTCTTAAGCCAATAAATAGCCCCATTGAGGACTGTTTTCTGAATCTCTAGCTAAACTGTCCATTCCCACTCTCATGCCACGAATACTGCTGCTGAGAGGGGAAGAGGCTTCTTAAGTTATCAGCTCCATTCACCCAAGTCCAGGTTTCTTTCTGTGCATGTGGTCTTTGCTCCTGCTTCCCTCTGGGGTGAGGGGGGCATCCCCTGAGTCTACCCAATACCTCCAGCCTCTCCCATCAGGTCTTGCTTCACACTCTTGGCCCCACACAGGCATGTACATGCACATGCTCACACTCCCTGCATGCCGTAGATGCCCCTGACAGCCAAGCTCTCCACATGCCAATTATCATCAGCAGCAATTACCATCTCTTGTACACTCACCATGGGCCAGGTCATATGCTAGGACTTTTGCCTACATTAGCACATTTCCTGTTCTCTATGTTCCTATGAGTTTGGCATTTGTACCCCCTCTTTCTACAGATGAGGAAACTGGGACTTATAAATTCAGGGACCCATATACCACATGTAAAAAGTACAGAGCTGGAATTCCAATGCAGGGGAATCTAACTTCAGACTTTGTGCCTTTAACTCCAAATTACTTCACTCTGCCTGCACCCGCTCCTGTGTAGACATACACACCAGCACACTATAAACTCTTGATCACATGCCAAATACATACAGTACACATGGTAACAGAGCACACCACACCACACTCAAAGTGCACACATTTCATAAACTACACACATATACACAGAACCCACCCCCAGGAAGAACACACATATTCAATCTACTTACATGATAAACACTGACTGACTATCTACTGTGTGCCCACCCAACTAGCTCTGCCCAGTGTCAAGCACTGTAGTCACCCAAGAGAGGAAGAAAAGGAGCAATCCTGAGTGCTTACCATATGCCAGACCCCATGTCAAAGGGAGTCCTTGGTCCCAGGAGTGTGATGAGTCTGCATATATAGTGTTATGTACATACACACTCGCATATATACATACTCAAGATCACTCTATCTAGAATTAGTCCTGGGTCTGCTACTCCTGGAGCCCTGAGACCCAAAACAGACAGAGGAGACAGGAATAGTGTGTACCAAAGAGAGGTGGAGAGGCTAAAGACTACTGAAACCATCAAAATGAAATCTCAAGACTCCTAGACCATGCAAGCTAGGAGGAAAGGACCTCAAAGGTCTTCCATCCTTGTCCCACCAATGATTTATGCTTGTTAACAAAGGCGGTCCAAACTGGGAAGCACTGTGTCCTGCCGGCCTTCACAGGCTCTGGAGCCCAAGCTACCTCTCTGGGCTCCAGGGACCCTGGGTGAACATCTATCAGCTTTCTCATGCTATCCCACCACTTTGGACCTGAGTTTGCTCTACTTAGCTCCCCAGTAAGGGAAGTGGACAGGATATTAAAGATAACAAGGCAGCTTGAGAGGATTAAGGATAAGGGAGAGCAACATAATTATGTCATAGTTGCTGTTGGACAGGAAAGCAGACCAAAGGAAATGTAAATGGCCTAAACTAGCCCATTACGAGAGCAAGGGCAAGGCCAGCAAGCAGATAAGAGTTCTGAGAGTGGGACAGAAACATTAATCATCCAGAAAGGCTGCCAAGCCCAGCCTGGCCTATCAAGGCAATGGACCCAAGTATAGCAAGCCACAGAAGGATCCTGATGGACTTGTAGGAGGCAAAGAAGCTGCTCTGTGCCAACTGACCTGGCAGAGCCTCTGACACAGGGAGAGAGCAACACCCCTGGGCTTTGTAACTGGCATCACTTGGCCTGGGAACTAGGCCAGTTCCTTCCATGTCCTGAAGGAAGAACATTGAGCCCAAGGACTCCAAGCATAGGGGATCTCAGGTTAATGTCATGTACTAGAAATTCCCTGGACGGGAAGTCAGTGAACTTGGGTTCCACACTCAATCCTGTACCATCCTTGTCTTAGACTCCTTCTCTACACTTGTACCCCTGTATCTTTCTTTCTTTCTTTTTAAATGAATGGGCTTTCAGAAGAATTAAATACAATGAAATAACAGCCCACATTTAGTGAGCAATTCCTCCATGAACTAGCATAGAGGTTGGCAGATATTTTCTGTAAGAGACCAGGGAAGAGATGGGCATACGAGACCACCTTGCCTGCCTCCTGAGAAACCTGTATGCAGGTCAAGAAGCAACAGTTAGAACCGGACATGGAGCAACAGACTGGTTCAAAATTGAGAAAGGAGTCCATCAGGGCTGTATATTGTCACTTTGCTTATTTAACTTCTATGCAGATTACATCATGTGAAATGCCAGGCTGGGCAAAGCACAAACTGGAATTAAGATTGTTGGGAGAAATATCAATAACCTCAGATATACAGATGACACCACCCTTATGGCAGAAAGTGAAGAGGAACTAAAGTGTCTCTTGATGAAGGTGAAAGAGAACAGTGGAAAAGCTGGCTTAAAATTCAACAATCAAAAAACTAAGATCATGGCATCTGGTCCCATCACTTCATGGCAAATAAATGGGGAAACAATGGAAATAGTGACAGACTTTATTTTGGGGGGCTCCAAAATCACTGCAGATAGCGACTGCAGCCATGAAAATAAAAGACGCTTGCTCCTTGGAAGAAAAGCTTTGACAAACTTAGGCAGCATATTAAAAAGCAGAGACATTACTTTGCCAACCAAGGTCTGTCTAGTCAGTTCAGTTCAGTTCAGTTCAGTCGCTCAGTCGTGTCCGACTCTCCGCGACCCCATGAATCACAGCACGCCAGGCCTCCCTGTCCATCACCAACTCCCGGAGTTCACTCAAACTCATGTCCACAGAGTCGGTGATGTCATCCAGCCATCTCATTCTCTGTCGTCCCCTTCTCCTCCCGCCCCCAACCTTTCCCAGCATCAGAGTCTTTTCCAGTGAGTCAACTTGTCGCGTGAACTGTCTAGTCAAGGCTATGGTTTTTCCAGTAGTCATGTATGGATGTGAGAGTTGGACTATAAAGAAAGCTGAGCACCGAAAAATTGATGCTTTTGAACTGTGCTGTTGGAGAAGACTCTTGAGAGTCCCTTGGACTGCAAGGAGATCAACTCAGTAAATCCTAAAGGAAATCAACCCCTGAGTATTCATTGGAAGGGCTGATGCCGAAGCTGAAGCTCCAATACTTTGGCCACATGATGAGAAGAGCCAACTCATTAGAAAAGACACTGAAGTTAGGAAAGATTGAAGGCAGGAGCAGAAGGGGGGATGACAGAAGATGAGATGGTTGGATGGCATCACTGACTCAATACACATGAGTTTGAGCAAGCTCTGGGAGATGGTGAAGGGCAAGGAATCCTGGTATGCTGCAGTCCGTGGAGTCGCAAAGAGTCGGATATGACTGAGCAACTGAACAAGGGAATACAGCCTCTGTTGCAACTACTCAACTCTGTTTTTGTAGCACAAAAGCAGCCAGAGATGATGGGCAACACATTAACCTGGCTGGATTCCAATAAAACTTTATTTATAAAAACAAGCAGAGAGCCAGATGTGACCTGCAGGTTGTAGCTTGCTGACCCTTGAACTAAACACTGTATTAACCTCTTTATTTATGTGATCTCATTTGATCCTCAGACAATCTTGGGAAGTAGATGTTCCTCTTATTATTCCCATTTGTTAGATGGGGAAATTGAGGCACAGAGAATTTAATCAAATTGCTCAATGTCATACAGCTAGAAAGTGGCAGAGCCTGTCTTTGAACTCGATCAGTTTGGCTCCTGAACCCATGGTCTTAATCTTTGTACCACATGGTCTCCCAGGATAGGAACAATGGTTAATTATTATAACAACACTAATCATTACTTGCATTGCCATATGCAGTTCCATATATGTGCTCACATAAAGCCTATCAGAAACACCAGCCACTCTCCCTGAGGCCCTATGACCATGACCCACTGGTGTGTCACAATCAGTTGCACAACGTGGTGAAAGTCATTTGTTGCTAATAATAGTCTTAAAAAATGATTTACGGCTGTTTTAATAAACTAGAGTTGACCCAGTGTTATCCCTTTAATAATGTCCCTCGCACTCACTTGCATTCAGATATGTTTCCTGGAAAGAGAGCAAAAGGGCTGGAGTCCCAGCCACCTTTGCCAGAAATGCCTGGGGAGGATGGCGGTCAGAGTCTCAGTGTCTGTCAATCATTAGGAGAGAAGCAGGGGGCAAGCGAAGAATGGCTAATGTGGCCAACAGCCCGGGATTGTCATCAAGGCCCCGGCAGTCAGGATAAGTATTCCCATTGGACAGCTGAAGAAACCGAGGCTTATGGAAATGTAGTGAGGGGCCCAAGGTTACACAGCTAAGAATGTCAGGCATATGCTATTTTGAATGCTAAGAGTCAAATGTTGCATTAGAGAAAAAGGCCAAGAGCCAGGTAGAATGGCATTCAAAGCCTGCCTCTAGCACTTACTATGTAACCAGAATATCTCTAATTGAGCCTCAGTTTCCATATCTGTAAGATGGGGATACAGACAGCATCACACATGACAGAGCCTGTTGTGGGGCTCAAAACTAGATAATAAGGAATGCCTGAGGCCGCTGGTTGTTTAGCCTGGACAAGAGAAGACTCAGAGAGAAGAAAGGGGTGAGGATTCACCTTTAAGGAACACATACTATGGGCCAGGAAAGCTACAAAAGTTATCTCAAAAAAATTCTTCCTAGCAACTCAGAGGTAAGAATAACTATTTCCATTTTATAGGTAAGGAAACTGAGTCTTGAGGTCATCTGGCTGGAAAATGAGGTAGACCAAACTGGAACCCAGGTTTGTCTGTGAGTCCAGAGCACTCTGCAACTTGGCAGACTTTAGTCATGTGGGTGGAGCACCAGATGGGAAAGCAGAGAGGTTCATACAGTCATAGATATTTCTTGAATGCTTGCTATGTGCCAGGCATTGTTCTAGGTTCTGAGGATACAGCCCCAAATAAAGCAAAGTCCCTACCCACACAGAGACGAAACTCTAAAGGGCAACTACACACACATTGGACTTTCTTCCATTTTGTGGTATGATTCCAACTCCACTATGATCAAGTGTCTGCTCCCTTCCTCAGTGTACCCCCATAAACTCTTTCCAAGGGAAAAAAAAAAAGGAGCACTGTCTACCCTAAGCCCTCATCCCAACAAACCATGGCATCCTCAGTGGCTGTCTGCCCAGCCAAGAACAAAGGCTTGAGGAGACATCATGTGCCTCATCCCAGGATGTGGGGGCTCAAGACACCATCCTGGCCTGGACCTGACCCTGGTGAGCTGTCCCTGAGAACAATGGTTCAGAGGCGTCTCCCCCAAGACTCCCACCAAGGATGGGAAGTAGGGCTCGTGACAGGCTGGCCTAGGCATTGTTTAGAAGGTGCACTTCCTGACTGAGTCGGCAGTCAGCATCCCCGGGGTACTGGAGTGGGCTCCAGAGGGCTTACATCTTCCCTCCTGTCCTCCAGAACAAAGCCACTATTTCTACTATCATCTTCCTGCCTTTGGACGAGTCTGCAGCAGCTGCAGAGCTGAACTCTACCTCCTCTAGCCTAGAACACGGGCTTGCATCCACCCACACCACCACACAGGGGTTGCTGCCCTGAGCCAAGAGGCTAAGACACTCAGACCCACCCACAGCACAGGCCGTTTCTCACATACGCTGGAGGCTGGTAAGCACCAGGCAGTGGGACGGCGGGATGCCTCACATAGTCGGGCTGCAGGAAACTTGCTGTCAGTGCAGTCCTCCAACAGAGAGTCCAGGAAGCTCATGGCCCATGGGCACGCACACAACAGTTAGGAAAGGTGGCAGTCAGCTAGGTGGGGTTCTGACAGTTGGCCAAGAAAGTGATCTGCCAACCTGCTTGCTAGCAGCCAGGTAATCAGCCTGCCCTTCACTCACACTAGGCCTGAGTGGGGGCTACAGGCACAGGCCTGTGGTGAACACTGGGGAGGGGGGGAATACCAAGGCATCCAAGCAACCAAGAGAAAGCACTAAACCCTCAGCAATGCAAAGAACTCACCCCCCACCCCTGCCCCACCCCACCCTGTGCCTTTGATCACATACACAGGCCAGCCCTGGCCCTGCCTTCCACATGGCCACATTTCTTCTGTCCTCCACCCATCCTCCCCTCCCCCAGCCTCCCCACCGCTTCCCGCACCCAGCACATCTGGGAAAGAACGCTGGGCCTTTGGGCCTCACCTCTGTGTGAACCTCTCCTTTGATCACACCAGCCACAGGGAGAGAGAGAGTTTGGGAGAGGAGTGAGAAGAGAAATTCTCCCTTTCCCTTCCTCTCTGTACACAGCTCACCAAAGCGCAGAAAAGTCAAGTCACTTGCCAAAGATCCTCCAGCAAAATATGCAACCACCGTTCTGAGCCCTGACCTTCCATGGGCCGAGGCCTCAAGGAATCCCATAGTATCAAGTGGAAAGGACTGGGGAATGTGCCCCCGGATGACAGAAAAGCAGAGAGCCACCTGTTTCTTCTTCTCCATCCTAACCCTCTAGATAAATATAACACCCTTCCTGTTACAGCCCTTGACTGTTTACAGAGTGCTTTCCACTTGTTCTCCATTTAATCCTCCCAACAGCCCTGGGTAGAGGGTATTCTTCTCCCCATTGTATAGATGAGCAAACTGAGGCTCATTCAGGCAAAGTGACTTGCTTATCCAGCACTAGAAGAGGTGGCATCAGGAATTTAGGTCAGGTCTGTTGTCCCTAGAACCCTTGAGTGGCCCCTCCATTTTCAGTGAAAAACTCTCAGGCTATAAGTGAGAAGGTCTGGCCTGCTGCAAACAGGATTTGAGCTTGCAACGGAAGAGGTACTTATTGACAGGCTGCTTCCTAGGATACTATCATGTCTGACTGCTGATGCCAGCCTGCCAGGCCTCCCATTGCTTCCTAGCCTTGACACCTTGTCTGCAGTGCCCTCAGCCCCTGGTGGATGCTACTTGGCTGACACTAGGAACAGGAGCCTGGGCCTGCCTATCCAGCTCCTTGAGTCAGCCTGTCCCCTCAGCTCTTCTCCCTGCTTGGCCTATGGTATGGCTCAGGGGCTGGGGTGGTGCTGGGGAGGGAAGCCTGAGTCATCCTCAGGCCAGGAAGCACAATGTTTGGCAAGGTTCCCAGGCCCAGCTAAGGAAGGAGCAAGAGCATTGAGTTACAGAGGACAGCGGGTAGGTGGTAAAGGGGTGTTGGTGAGTAAATGAACATGGGGGACCCACAGCAAACTGAGATCCACAGGCTCTAACCAGGCGAAGGACCCAGGGAGAACTCAGGGCACCTATCAGGAGTGGGGCACAGATTGGCCAGAGGGACCTTTATTCTGTCCAGTCCTCCTTCCCATGCCAGGCCCTCCAGCCAGGGCCCTCTCTCCCGGAGGAACCGTGAACAGCTGGGGCGCTTCCAGAGGAGGGATCCCCTCAACCCTACCAGGGGAGGGCGCCACCTCCCACCACCTCCCTTCACCTCTTCCTGTCTCCTCCTTGGCTACCAGTGTTTCAAAATATACTGGTTCTCGGCTGGCTGTTTACTTAGGAATCAGAAACATCAAGTTTCAAATTCATTCCCACAGCTTTAGCTCTCAGCTCACAGGAGACTGGGCCAGTCCAAACTGCTCCTTGAGCTCCAAGCCCATAGACTTGACAGCTGACTCAATATGGCCTCTGGAGTGACCTCCCATAACTCCAGCTCAACTGGGTCTAATCTAAACTCATCTTTCCCCAGCCCCCAAAATAAAACCCATCCTCGGTCTCCAGGAATAATGTCAGCACCCATCAGCCGTGGATCATTCTCAACATGCCTCTCTCCTTCCTCCCTCCCATGTTCGTTGACCACATGCCAGTGCTGGGCACAGAGCTGAGAGAGAGTGGTGAACAAGTGATTGTGTTCCCTGCCTTTCCACATCCGACAGAAAAAGCCCTGTCCAGTTTACTAAGAGCTGAGATGAGAGCAGTCTGAGGGCTTGGAGGAGTCTGTAAGAGGGGTGGGGATTGTGGAGGACCTCCCAGAAAGCCAAGGCCCAAACAGGGAGGAGGCTGGAGCCTAGTGCATGGCGTTGTTGGGCTAGCGGGAGGTGGGAAGTGAGGGCACACTGGGGTGTTCCAGGTGGAGAGGAGCGTGTGGCAAGGGCAAGAGTAAGGCAGAGCATGGAGCTACTAGCTGGGGACTGAGAGAAGCTGCATATAGTGTGCCTGGGAGGAGAATGAAGTTGGAGAGATGGCTAGGCATCAGGGCACCTGGACCTCATAGGCCATTGGAAGGAGTTTAGATTTTAAGAGCCATCAGGAGCTGTTAGAATGCTTCAAGCAAGTGAGTGGAACTCTGAGGGGAGTTTCCAAAAGATAGCCCAGTCTTCCTCATCCTGACTTTCAAGTAGTGTAGCTCCACAATGTCTTTCTGCCACCTCTGATGCTTTCTGTCAACCTCATGGGCCTACACTCAGACCATTGCACTGGCCTCCAGCTGGCCCCTTGTGTTCACGTCTTAGACCCTCTCATGCCCCAATCCAGCCTCCAACCATGAGGGAAAAATTGTTATATCTGTCAAATTTGATCACATCACTTACCCTGCTTGAAGTACATCTGTAGCTCCCCATGAATTTCAGGATAAAGTCAGGTTTCTCATCTGGGTGAACACACAGACTTTCCAACTCCAACACACCCACCCCCTGCCCTGGCTCTGTCACCCTTGGCCTGTTCACACCATGTGTTCTATCCACAAGGCCCAACATGCCAATCCCAGAAACAGCTAACTTCTGGGCATTTGCCCCCATTTGTCCTCCCACTTGATTACTCATCCCTGTCTTCTGCAACTTCTCCCTTGTGCTTCAGGGTCTGACTCCAATGTCACCTGCCTGCCATTTCCCACCCACTTCCTTTGCCCTCACCCAAGCAAGGCAGTCAGCATCATGTTCTGGTGCTCTCGGGAGCCTCATCTGCCAATTTCAGAGAGCTCTTTCCAGGGTGAACTCTGTGCAGCACAAACCTGCCTCTCAGCTTCACTCTGTTGGTGCCTCTGCTCTGACGCTCTGGAATTGACTTCCCAGTTTAGGCCTCAGGAATTGGTCCTGATCTGGTCCAGATCTGGCCTAACTTACTTACTTCCTTGCAGGCTTACTGTGAAACCTTGGTTGAACTGTGGCCTCCCCCATCTTGAATCTCTGCAGCCTCTGGACTGAAGAAGTCTTCCTGGTCAGGGAGTCCCACAGAAGCCCGCTCTCTCCATCCTCCCATCCTCCCAACACTCCATGCTAAGCAGTGTTGGCTGGCACTGCCTAGGCTGGGATTGGGGCTTGTGTGGCCCAGGAGAGCAGTGGAAGTGGGTGGGGACTCTCCCTGAAGAAGGCCCATAGTCTGGTATGGATACTCAGTTCCATCTAGGGGAGGGAGTATGGGAGCCAGACAGAGTCTGCTCAGTAGAGTTGCCATTTTAGAGGGACAGATTAAGTTTGTCCTATGGCAGAGAAACCCATCTTTCCTCATCCACCCAGTGCCTTCCTTTCGCTGGACAGGGAGGCTGCTCAGGCCCAGGAGCTGATCAGATTCAAAACATGCAGAGAGCTTCACACACATTCCCCAAACTAGGGCCAGCTCAGGAAGCTATGGACTCCCGCCCCTCCTCCCCAGCATCCACAACTGCTGAGCCCCTCTCTCCACATCGGCTTGAGGCCTCTGGGTTGCTTTCAGGAAGGGGGTGCTTCTCTCTAGAACCAAGCTTGGAAGGGGGGAAGGGGGAAAGATGGCTTGATATGGATTTCTGTGGTCGGAGGTGATTGGAATCCCAGCTGTGCTCCCCAGCCCCTCCCCTCTCCTTCACCAGTACCCCTCCCCCTTCAGAGATGGGCAGGGGATGGAAGGGGAAGAAGAGGGGCTTTGCTGTCCCCCAGTGCTCCATAATACCTCATGAGAGTTGCAGCCAGCTTTGCCAAAATGACTGGCAGGTCCCAGGGCCTGGCTATGGGGCCAAATGTTTGAGGTGAAGACTATCCAGGGTGATTTGGGGGCTTAGTGCTTCTCCATCCTTGGACGCTTTCCCCAGGAAATAGGCTCTAGTCAGAAGGTTCTCAAGGCTGGCTTCACATTAGAGTCACCTGGGGAAGATTATAAAAATGCCGATGCCTGGGCCCTAACCCAGAAGTTCTGTTTTCATTGATTTAGGCTGGAGCCCAAGTCTTGGGTGTTTCTAAGGTGTATGCAGGACTGAGAAACCTTACTTCAGAGCAAAATTTCTCAATCTTCACACTACTGACATTTTTGGCCAGATCTTTGTTGTTGTGTGGGGCTGTCCTGTGCATTTGTGAATCCTTAGCAGCATCCCTGGCCTCTATTCACTAGGTGCCACTAGCAGCTACCTCCTTCCTCAGTCCCTCATATGTGACAAGCAAGAATGTCCTCAAGGCATTGAAAATTATACCCTGGG
Organism: Moschus berezovskii; assembly: GCF_049115385.1. Lineage (NCBI taxonomy): Eukaryota > Metazoa > Chordata > Mammalia > Artiodactyla > Moschidae > Moschus > Moschus berezovskii. Next base: position 60,779,836 of record NC_142488.1, on the reverse strand, counting down.
GGACAAAATAGTCCTTGATTGAAAACCACTGCTTTGGTGTCAGGAACAGCCTTGAGGTGGAAGTCCACATCTTCCACAGGGGTGGAACCCCTTCAGAGCAGCCTCAGGTCCTGCCATACTCCCCTGAGCTCCTCAGGTGGTCAGTGGTGACACAGACTCTCTGTCTCCTGGGAGTCTGACCTCATTCTTGTCCTTTGGGGACACAGAACTGGAAATCAAAGGTCACAGCTTACTTGGGGATCCAGGAACCCTAGAGAGGTCTCAGACTTACCCTGTGACTTTATATTCTTTGAACGCAATTTGACAAACATTTCTCAACCACCTACCCACCACTGGCCATTGTGCTGAATGTTGAGGGTCCAGCAATGAACCAAAGAGACACTGTCCTTGCCCTTGTGGGGCTCGTGGTATAGAGCAGGCCTCACATAGTATTTGTTTGTGGGCTTTGCGGCCTGTCACACTACTCAATTCTGCTGCTATGGTGTGAAAGCAGTCTTAGACACTACGTAAGGGAATAGGTATGGCTGTGCTCTAATAAAACTTTATTTACAAAACCAGGCTGCTGCTGCTACTGCTAAGTCACTTCAGTCGTGTCTGACTCTGTGCGACCACATAGACAGAAGCCCACCAGGCTCCCCCGTCCCTGGGATTCTCCAGGCAAGAACACTGGAGTGGGTTGCCATTTCCTTCTCCAATGTGTGAAAGTGAAAAGTGAAAGTGAAGTCGCTCAGTCGTGTCCGACCCTTAGCGACCCCACAGACTACAGCCAACCAGGCTCCTCCATCCATGGGATTTTCTAGGCAATAGTACTGGAGTGGCTTGTCATTGCAGTAGACCAGATTTGGCCTGTGAACTGTAGTTTACCAATCCCTGTTCTAGTGGGAAAAACAAATACGTATCCAAGTGTATACAATCCAGTATGAATGATAGGATACAGAGATCTGCAGGGTGGTGGAGGAGAGTGGCAGAGGGGGATCAGAGGCCACAGAGGGGCACCTGATCCAGACTGGGGTGGAGTCAAGAGAAGTCCAGGAAGACTTCCAGGAAGAGGTGGCACCTGAGTTGCATATTAAAAGACACTTCTAGAGTGATGAGACCCAGAGGCTTGAGACCCAGATGCTGAGGAAGTATTAGCCAAATGAAGGGTAAATGGACAAGTGTTTGGTCCTGGGCAAGGCTCAGGAGCAGAAGTTGGCCTGGCATATTCAATACGGCAGGGGAAAAGGTGAGATCCTATAGGCTCTTGAATTTTATTGTTGACCACTGGGATTTCTGAGCATGGCAATGCCATGATTTGATTTGTCTTTGGAAACATTCCTTCTGACTACCTTGTGAGTAAACAGGCTGGAGGTAGGAGGCAGAGTGGAAGCAGGAAGAGGGGAGGAGGCAACCACAGCAACAGATGGGATGGTGAGGCCTAGACCAAGGTGGAAAACATGGATTTGTAATGAAGTAGGTGAATTCAGCCTGTGTTGAAAGTAGGGTGGGCAGGACTTGGTTGTTGATTGGTTGTAATAGGGTTCAGGGGAGAAAGGTGCAGAGGATGCCTCCAGAATTCTGATGGGGATGTAGTGATGACATTCATTGACAGAAGGGACACCAGAAGAAGTGCAGGCTCAAAACAATGGCAGCTGCTGGATTTCATTGGGGCATGTTGAATTTGAGGTAGGTAGATAGGAGACAGGAGAAGGCAATGGCACCCCACTCCAGTACTCTTGCCTGGAAAATCCCATGGATGGAGGAGCTTGGTAGGCTGCAGTCCATGGGGTCGCGAAGAGTCAGACACGACTGAGCGACTTCACTTTCACTTTTCACTTTCATGCATTGGAGAAGGAAATGGCAACCCACTCCAGTGTTCTTGCCTGGAGAATCCCAGGGACGGGGGAGCCTGGTGGGTTTCCGTCTGTGGTGTTGCACAGAGTTGGACACAACTGAAGCGACTTAGCAGCAGCAGCAGCAGATAGGAGATATCCTGGTGGAGATGACCTGTAGGCAATTAGAAATATTGTCTTTAAGACCTTATCATAGATGAGTTCCCCCATGGCTCAGATGGGACAGAATCTGCCTGTAATGCAGGAGACCTGGGTTCAATCCCTGGGTGAGGAAGATCCCCTGGAGAAGGGAAAGGTTACCCACTTCAGTATTCTTGCCTGGAGAATCCTATGGACAGAGGAATCTGGTGGGCTATAGTCTATGGGGTCGCAAAGAATCAGACACGAGTGAGCAACTACCACACACACAAGGTGAGAAAGGTAGAAAAGAGAGGGGAGGGTCAAACAGGGTCTAAAGCCCCCAGGGCCTCCAATGGGAAAGAGATTATGAAACAGTGGCCGAAAGGTTGAGAAAAGTTGAAGAGAATTGGAACCCCTCCTCTCTCTGGTTCTCCTAGGATGCTTCTCAGAGCACAGAAAGGGTTCCCCTCACCCATCTCCAAGATCTCTCTTGTTCTGTGGGCACAGTATCTAAAGACACAAGACAAGCGTGCAGTGCGGCAAAGCCCTCTGGAGGCACAGGAAACCCTTCAGCTTTTGGAAACCAGAAGAGGCATCATAACTTTGCAGAATAAGGAAGTTTTGCACAGGCCCAGGAGGTGAAAAGGGATGCAAGTGGGAGGAGTGGGGCTGGGCAGGGTTGGCTAGACATTCCAGACCAAAGGAACTGGGTGGGAAAAAAAAACCCAGAGAGTGAGAGTGCTACAGAAATCCTCAGCAACTGGTCCGTTCTAGCAGAGGTCCAGGATGCTGGGGTGGGGGAGGGTGGGAGGAGGTAGGATGATGATAAAGAAGATGGAAGGGATATTGAGTACCACCATCTTGTGAAGCTGAAGCCTGTGTCAAGCCCACAGCTTCTGTGACCTTGGACAAGTCACTAAACAGAACCTTGGTTTTCTCATCTGCACTAACACCTGCCCCTCCCTCTGGGGAGAGGATGGAAAATGAGCCTTTTAGGTTATGGAGTTGGTGTGTCTTCAGATTCTGGCTAGGGTTCTAGAAAGATCCTACAGATGGGGAATGTCAAGAACCCTCAGGTAGCAGCCAGAACTGGACAGAGAGTTATTCACAGGGACCCTGGCCGTTCCCCTCCTGCCCCTTCCTATCTTCAATGACAACTAAGTTTCCTAGCCAGGAGAAAAGAGACTCTAGACTGGGCTCAGGACAAGCCTGATGGAGGCTCCCCAGGGCAGTTTCTATTCCCACCTGTGCCAGCCACCTTCTGCCTCACTTGGCTAGTCTCAGAGAGGGAGGACAGACAGAGGGGGCTTCCACCACTTGAGTCCCCACTGTGGGCTTTTTCACAGCTGAGAAAATGGCCAGGCCACCAGGAAGCAGTTAGACCAGGACTGAAACCCAGTCTGTCTGACTCCCAAACCCACACTTGCCTTTGCCATTCCAGCAACTGCATGAATTGGCTCTAGGAAGACCTCATCTGTGGCTGTGTGTCTGGAGTAGTCTCTACTGGCTCCCTTTGCTCAAGATGGCACATAGGTTCCCCTCATGATCTTCCCCCTTCTTCCCTTCATATGACTTGTCCTTCCTTGGCATGTACTGCCTCTAGCCTGCCCTGAAGTCAGTGACCACCTACTTCACTGGGACCCAGATAAAAGATGGTAGAATAACTGAAGTGTCCTTCCCATGACCTTGAGCTCTGGCATAGTCAACTTCCCTTGTGGTGTTGGGGTTGATGACAGCTGAGTGGCAAGAGGACACAGAAAGAAGTGCCACGTCAAAGCGGGCATGGCCAGGATACCCCAGCCACCTGCCAGGGCAGCTGCCTCCCCCTCTGCATGCAGACAGCTGGGAATACCCCTGTCAAGTGACAGGGCTCAGCCATTGTCCTCCACCCCTCAGCTAGCGAGGAATGCCCATGCCAACTGATGGGCCACAGTCATTTCTTACTGCCTCAGACAGATCCCCATGTCACCCCTGCCAATGGATGGGATATAGTTGCCTCATCCTGTTTCTATTAGACACTAGGGGATACCTCCAGAAGCCACACACAGACATATGCAACATTGGGGGGTTGTATGCAGAGCTGTGAGAGACATGCAGGACTCCCAGGAGCCCTGGGAGGCTGTACATACAGATACCAGCTTCCCTGGGGCTTGTGCACTGATGAACACCATCATGCCAAACCCACACACTGGGCTCTCGCTGTGAAGCACTGTAGCTCATGCAGGGAGGAGGCTGCCTGAATGTATATGAATAATCTGGACCCTTCCATGGCCCAGCCCACTCTTCCAATCTGGGCTGCAGGCCCACGTGTAGATACACACATCCCCACATGCCCTAGCTCTCAGCTACTTCAACACACAAGTTGTGATGCTAACTCTGGGCAAGGCCCTGGGCTGGGCCCTGGGGTAACAGAAAGGAACCAGAAAGGCCCCCACCCTCACAGAGCTCACAGGGTGGGGAAGACTCTCTAGGTGATAAATCTGAGGGGAGCTTAGGTTCAGCTGCAAGAACAATTGTATGTGGAAGGAGCAAGGTGATTTTCTGATCTTTTGCAGCCTTGCCAGGACCCTCCAAGGGGTTTGTGTCCAGTCACAGACCAGGCTCTGTGAGAACAGTCAGACCTGAAGGGGCTATTTGGCTAGATTCAGGGGAACTTGAACTCTGAATTCAGACCTCTGAGGGGCTGTCGTAGAGGAGACAAGATGTGTGGCCCCAGGAGACAAAGCTAGGATCCACTGATGGAAGCTACAGGGAGACCAATTTCAGGTGAAACGTCTAACAGACGGCTATGTTGAGATAAAACAGGAAGTGAGTTTCCCGTCACTGGATGTATGCAAGTAGAGTTTAGGTGATCACTGTGCAGGGTGCTGTAGAAGGGATTCAAAAGCTCCGGGTGGGGGTTCAGACTAGGTGGCCACTTAAGGTACTTCCAATGTCAAGAGCCCATATCTCTGGGATTCTATCCAACCCCTTTATGCTACAGATGAGTAGACTGAGGCTCAGAGAGAGGCAGGGTTATGCTCAAGGTCACACAAAGAGTTAGAGGTACTCAGAGGACTAGACCCAGGATTCCTTACTCCCCGTCTTGGATTCCCCCCACTACTCAGAAACTTCCTTGGAGGATCCAGAAGCTCCCCTCTCTGCCCCACATCCTGGGTGTCCTGACACCCCATGCTCTTCATTCCCAGCTTCAGCTTGGGCTCAGCTGATGGATGAGCTCCTTGTTGGACTGCCTCTGGCTCCAGCTCCACAGATGGACACTCTTAGGCTGACTGACTGAAAGAAAATCCGCATTTGACTTGGAGCCAGATGTAGAGCAAAGGGAAATGGGGAAGCAGGAGATCCAGGGCCTGGAGGGGGACTGGAGCCTGGGGGCCAGGTTGGGACCCACAGACCTTACCAACCCTCGTTGAGCCCAGGTGTTGCTGACTGAGGCAGTGAGTGTCTTCTGGAGCAGGGGCTTTGGGAAGTCCAGTGGGCAAAGCTAAGAACCCCATAGGCCACAGAAGAAATTTCAAAGATATGGGAAACCTTCCTCATTTAATTCAGGCTTTCCTAGACCTCACCCTGGATAACCCCCAGGCCTTTCCTCTCTGAACAGAACCCTACAATTCAGCCCTTTCCCTTTGTCTTCATCCTGCCAAACACAGGGGTATTTCTATCCTACCCATCAGGACACAGCAGGGCAACTTGCTAAACCGGGAAATTATTTCTGTGGAAGAGATTCTTATTCTCAGCCTCCACCCCCAAAAATCTATCCATGCACAATCCTTCACATTTCAATAATTAAAAAACAGAAGTTTGGGGATTAGAGAGTAGAAAGGGCTCGGCCAAGGTGACTCAATGACAGGATGGAATGCTGACTGCCTGTCTCCCACTCCACAGATATTTTCACACCATCCCTTAGCATGTTTAGGTTGACAAACCACTTTCTGTGGTCTCCTGAGTCCTTTGCAATTACAGGTGAAGTGAGCATGATTACCCTAAGAAAAAGGAAACCAAAGCCAAGAGACTCTCAGTGACTTTCCAGCTACCTTTCCTGAAGAACCAATAATATAACACATGTTAATTGTGGGGGAGGAGATGCTAGGGATGATGACTTAGAGAAGTGACCCTAATGGTGGACTTCAGAGCACCATTTCAGGCCCATGAGGGAGATCTGTGGAGCAGTCATTCCAAACACCACCCTGTAGAAAAGAGGCTAAGAATCACCTGAGGAATTAGCAAATATATGTTTTTGTATGTGTGTGCACATGTGCATGCATGTATTCTTGGGTTCTATTCTAAGTGATTCTGATTCCACAACCATTAGTATGCCCAAGAACCTTTATTTTCCTTGAGCCTTACATTCTAAGGGTGTGGTGGAAATCTCAGGAGGACACATGTTTGCATGGGTTTAAACCTCACTCCTGGTGCTAACATGAGATAAAGGGTGTGTGTGGATATTTGGTAGCTGACAGCCATTTGCCACCATTTCCTCTTTTTTATCAAAACCAGTGCATGGGAAGCTGGGGGATTGAATCTTGGTTAGTCTAAGCCTATTTGACTTGCTTGGAGAACTTTTTAAAAATACTAGTAATCAGGCTCCACCTTCAGAGATTAAATTGATCCAGGAGGGCAGCCTGGGCACTGGTAATTTTGAAAAGCACCCCAGGAAACTTTCATGTATAGCCAAAGTTGAGAATACTCCTCTAAGCCAGTCATGGTAATTCCAATCTTTATCTTGTGGTTGGGTTCCACTTGGGCACATGGCACAATTATGGGCAGTGGGAGGCATAGATAGAAAGCTGCTAAAGAGGACTTAAGGGAAGGTTGTTGCCTCTTTCAGTCTTTGGATTTTGTTAAGTTGGAGTGTGATCTGATCATATGGACAATCTGATCATTGTCTAACTCAGTGAAACTATGAGCCATGCCATGTAGGGATATCCAAGAGGGACGGGTCACAGTGGAGAGTTCTGACAAAACATGGTCCACTGGAGAAGGGAATGGCAAACCACTTCAGTATTCCTGCCTTGAGAATCCCATGAACAGTATGAAAAGGCAAAAAGATAGGACACTGAAAGATAAACTATCCAGGTCGGTAGGTGCCCAATATGCCACTGGAGATCACTGGAGAAATAACCCAGAAAGAATAGAGATGGAGCCAAAGCAAAAACAACACCCAGTTGTGGATGTGACAGGTGATGGAAGTAAAGTCCAATGCTGTAAAGAGCAATATTGCATAGGAACCTGGAATGTTAGGTCCATGAATCAAGGCAAATTGGAAGTGGTCAAACAGGAGATGGCAAGAGTGAACACCCACATTTTAGAAATCAGTGAACTAAAATGGACTGGAATGGGTGAATTTAACTCAGATGACCATTATATCTACTACCATGGGCGAGAATCCCTTAGAAGAAATGGAGTAGCCATCATAGTCAACAAGAGTCTGAAATGCAGTACTTGGATGCAATCTCAAAAACGACAGAATAATCTCTGTTCGTTTCCAAGGCAAACCATTCACTATCACAGTAATCCAAGTCTATGCCCTGACAAGTAATGCTGAAGAAGCTGAGGTTGAACGGTTCTATGAAGACCTAAAAGGCCTTCTAGAACTAACACCCCCAAAATATGTCCTTTTCATTATAGGGGACTGGAATGCAAAAGTAGGCAGTCAAGAAATACCTGCAGTAACAGGCAAATTTGGCCTTGGAGTACAAAAGGAATCAGAGTAAAGGCTAACAGAGTTTTGCCAAGAGAACAAACTGGTCATAGCAAACACCCTCTTCCAACAACACAAGAGAAGACTCTACACATGGACATCACCAGATGGTCAATGCTGAAATCAGATTGATTATATTCTTTGCAGCCAAAGATGGAGAAGCTCTATACAGTTAGCAAAAACAAGACCAGGAGCTGACTGTGGCTCAGATCATGAGCTCCTTATTGCTTAATTCAGACTTACATTGAAGAAAGTAGGGAAAACCACTAGACCATTCAGGTATGACATAAATCAAATCCCCAATGGCAAGCCACTCCAGTACTCTTGCCTAGAAAATCCCATGGATGGAGGAGCCTGGTAGGCTGCAGTCCCTGGGGTCGCTAAGGGTCAGACACGACTGAGCGACTTCACTTTCACTTTTCACTTTCACACATTGTAGAAGGAAATAGCAACCCACTCCAGTGTTCTTGCCTGGAGAATCCCAGGGACGGGGGAGCCTGTTGGGCTTCCATCTATGGGGTCACACAGAGTCGGACACGACTGAAGTGACTTAGCAGTAGCAGCAGTAGCATGATTATACAATGAAAGTGACAAATAGATTCAAGGGATTAGATCCGATAGACAGAATGCCTAAAGAACTATGGATGGAGGTTTGTGACATTGTACAGGAGGCAGGGATCAAGACCATCCCCAAGAAAAAGAAATGCAAAAAGGCAAAATGGTTGTCTGAGGAGGCCTTACAAATAGCTGTGAAAGAAGAGAAGTGAAAGGCAAAGGAGAAAAGGAAAGATATACCCATTTGAATGCAGAGTTCCAAAGAATAGCAAGAAGTTATAAGAAAATCTTCTTCAGTGATCAATGCAAAGAAATAGAGGAAAAGAATAGAATGGGAAAGACTAGAGATCTCTTCAAGAAAATTTGAGATTCCAAGGGAACATTTCATGCAAAGATGGGCACAATAAAGGACAGAAATGGTATGGACCTAACAACAGCAGAAGAAATTAAGAAGAGGTGGCAAGAATACACAGAACTATACAAAAAAGATCTTCACAACTCAGATAATCACCATGCTGTGATCACCACCCTAGAGCCAGACATTCTGGAACGCGAAGTCAAGTGAGCCTTAGGAAGCATCACTACGAACAAAGCTAGTGGAGGTGATGGAATTCCAGTTGAGCTATTTCAAATCCTGAAAGATGATGCTGTGAAAGTGCTGCACTCAATATGCCAGCAAATTTGGAAAACTCAGCAGTGGCCACAGGACTGGAAAAGATCAGTTTTCATTCCAATGCCAAAGAATGCTCAAACTACTGCACAATTGCACACATCTCACATGCTAGTAAAGTAATGCTCAAAATTCTCCAAGCCAGACTTCAACAGGACATGAGCAGTGAACTTCCAGATGTTCAAGCTGGATTTAGAAAAGGCAGAGGAATTAGAGATCGAATTGCCAACATCCAGTGGATCATCAAAAAAGCAAGAGAGTTCCAGAAAAACATCGACTTTTGCTTTATTGACTATGCCAAAGCCGTTGATTCTGTGGACCACAACAAACTCTGGAAAATTCTTAAAGATATGGGAATATCAGACAACCTGATCTGCCTATTGAGAAATCTGCATGCAGGTCAGGAAGCAACAGTTAGAACTGAACATGGAACAACAAACTGGTTCCAAATAGGAAAAGGAGTACGTCAAGGCTGTATATTGTCACCCTGCTTATTTAACTTACATGCAGAGTACATCATGAGGAACTCTGGGCTGGATGAAGCACAAGCTGGAATCAAGATTTCTGGGAGAAATATCAATAACCTCAGATATTCAGATGACACCACCCTTATGGCAGAAAGTGAAGAGGAACTGAAGAGCCTCTTGATGAAAGTGAAAGAGGAGAGTGACAATGTTGGCTTAAAACTCAACATTCAGAAAACTAAGATCATGGCATCTGGCCCCATCACTTCATGGGGAAACAGTGGAAACAGAGACTTTCTTTTTTGGGCCTCCAAAATCACTGCACATGGTGACTGCAGCCATGAAAGTAAAAGACGCTTGCTCCTTGGAAGGAAAGTTATGTCCAACCTAGACAGCATATTAAAAAGCAGAGACATTACTTTGCCAACAAAAGTCCATCTAGTCAAAGCTGTGGTTTTTCCAGTAGTCATGTATGGATTTGAGAGTTGGACCATTAAGAAAGCTGAGCACCATAGAATTGATGCTTTCGAGCTGTGGTGTTGGAGAAGACTCTTGAGAGTCTCTTGGACTGCAAGGAGATCCAACCGGTCAATCCTAAAGGAAATCAGTCCTAAATATTCATTGGAAGGACTGGTGCTGAAGCTGAAGCTCCAATACTTTGGCCACTTGACACGAAGTACTGACTCATTGGAAAAGACCCTGATGCTGGGAAAGATTGAATGCAGGAGGAGAAGGGGACGACAGAGGATGAGATGGTTGGATGGCATCACCGACTCTATGAACATGAGTTTGAGTAAACTCTGTGAGTTGGCGATGAACAAGGAGGCCCGGTGTGCTGCAGTCCTTGGGGTCGCAGAGTTGGACAGGACTGAGCGACTGAACTGAACTGAGAGTGTGATACTCAGAACTGTCACATCCACCTTATGACCATGAGGGGGCAGACCTAAGGACAAAAGCCAATGGCTGAGAGAAGGATGGAACAGAAAGACAGGAAGAGCTGGAGTTGTTGATTCTGAATAAACCAACCATTAAAGCACTCATCTTTACGACTTCCCCTGTGGAATAATAAATGTGCTTATTGTAAGCTGCTATGAGTGTTTTTTTCTGTTACTTGCAGCCAAATGCTATCCCCATTTAATGGAAGGGGAAACAAGAACAAAGAGGTTAAGTTACAAACCAAGATTACAGAGCTAGTTAGTAGCAGAGCCAAGATGAGGCTACATCCTTTACTACTATCAAATACACACACATATCCCAGCCCTCAAGCCCTAGGTGGTGTGGTGTAGTGGAGAAAGCATTGAGGTATGAGAGGAGGCCTCTATCCAGAGGCCACTTAGCAGTGATTATCAGGTCAAACATCCTATGGGTGCCCCCTGCCTCCCAGCAGGGGGGTGGCAGCTGATGCCGGCTCTGGCTCCATCAGCCATTAATTAAAACTTGACAAGAAGATTAATACACAGGGGACAGTTTTAATTAGAGACTCTTGGAACATTAGAATTGGCATGGTCTTAAGAGACCAGGTGTGCCAGTCTCCGTATTGTATAAATGGGGAAACTGAGGCTCAGAGATGGAGACGGACTGACCTAGGTTTCCTCCAGGAGTCTTTGAGTTAGGATTCCAGGTGCCCTGTGGGACCCCCTGGCCAAACCCCTTTCCTCTGCCTGGGATGCCTTCCGTATGGGACAGCTTTAATTAACTTATCATCCCATTTAATTTGTCAGTGATTCTCAGGTCCCCAGCAAAGGCCGACAACTAAAACTCCCTTCTGTGCAACCTCTGCCTAGCCCCAGGGAGTTGATAGGATAAGAACAACCATTGAGGAGCCTAGGGAAGCTGAGTTTGACCACCTATTCCCCAGGATTTGGCCCAACCAGGGCTCTGTGCCTAAGAATGGTCAGCCCTAAGATGTTTCACCTTTTCCTCTTTCACAGGACGGAGGGATGGAAATATCACTAATCAGTTATCCTAACCTCTCAATTTGCAAAGTGCTGTCTGTTATCTCATTGATATATTAACCCTGGGCATTAAGGTTTTCTTCCTTTAAAAAGTACTTCTATTATTTTTTCAACAAGACATGTTCATACACACCATGCCTAAGTGTATATGGCAAACAGTTAAGTTCTCCTCATCCCCTATCTCGCCCCAGCACAACCACAGTTGACAGTTTGCCATCTGTCTGTAGACTTCACACACACAAACACACACACACACATTGCATTTCCCACTGTTGTCACAATATGTCCCACCTTGAAGGGAACTCCAGGGCATAACGGAACAGTGATGGCAGGATCCTCCTTAGAAGCTTCCTGGAGGTCTTTCCCTCACACTGGTATCTAATTAAGGTACACAGGTAGCCCCTGTGGCACTTGGAGCCAATTTGAAAAAGTTGCTCTTCTGGGTAGACAATTTAGAAATGGGTGCCCCCTTCAGAGGGCAGATGCTATTCCACATCAAGACACACAGACTGGCAGAAGGAGAAGGAGCAGAGCAGTGACTCTGTCTTCATGTCCTTTGGGGTGTCCCCCATCTCTACCCCTTTCCATCCACAGCCACTGTCACTGCCCTAAGTCAGTCTCCCACTATCACTCCCTGAGATTCCAGCTTCCCCAGCCTTCTCACTAGCGTCCCTGTCTCGCTTCTGCCCTGCCAAGTCCCCTCCTCACTGCTGCCAGACAGATTGTTCTCTTTTTTTTTAATTTTAATTGGAGGCTAATTACAATATTGTAGTGGTTTTTGCCATACATTGACATGAATCAGCCATGGGTGTACATGTGTCCCCCATCCTGAACCCCCCTCCCACCTCCCTCCCCATCCCTCTGGTTCATCCCAGTGCACCAGCCCTGAGCACTCTGTCTCATGCATGGAACCTGGACTGGCGATTCGTTTCACATATGATAATATACATGTTTCAATGCCATTCTCCCAAATCATCCCACCTTCGCCCTCTCCCACAGATTCCAACAGTCTGTTCTTTACATCTGTGTCTCTCTTGCTGTCTTGCATATAGGGTTATCATTATCATCTTTCTAAATTCCATATATATGCATTAGTATACTGTATTGGTGTTTTTCTTTCTGACTTACTTCACTCTGTATAATAGGCTCCAGTTTCATCCACCTCATTAGAACTGATTCAAATGCATTCTTTTTAATAACTGAGTAATATTCCATTGTGTATATGTACCACTGCTTTCTTATCCATTCATCTGCCGATGGACATCTATGTTGCTTCCATGTCCTGGCTATTATAAACAGTGCTGTGATGAACATTGGGGTACATGTGTCTCTTTCAATTCTGGTTTCCTCAGTGTATATGCCCAGCAGTGGGATTGCTGGGTCATATGGTAGTTCTAGTTCCAGCTTTTTAAGGAATCTCCACACTGTTCTCCATAGTGACTGTACTAGTTTGCATTCCCATCAACAGTGTAAGAGGGTTTCCTTTTCCTCTGCACTCTCTCCAGCATTTGTTGTTTGTAGACTTTTGGATAGCAGCCATTCTGACTGGTGTGAGATGGTACCCCATTGTGTTTTGATTTGCATTTCTCTGATAATCAGTGATGTTGATCATCTTTTCATGTGTTTGTTAGCCATCTGTATGTCTTCTTTGGAGAAATCAGACAGATTGTTCTCTTAGGCGAAGAAGATTATGTCCCTCCTAGGCTAAGCCCCTCAATTACTGTCTTTTGTCTCAGGATCAAGGCCGTGTTCCAGGGTGGCACTTAAGGACCTTCATAGGTTGGCTTGGTACCAGCTGGCTTGGGCATGAATCCTGGCTCTGCCATTTATCAGCTGGTGACCTTGGGCAATCCATTTACCTCCCTGTACCTCAGTTTCCTTATCTGGAAAATGGGAATGCTGCTTGATAATGACAGTATCTACCTCGTGGGAGTGGAGAGAAGAGTAAATGAGGTTATACAGTTAACAAAGCTCAGACAGTACCTATGAACTGAGGCCCCAGAAACACTTGTGGTCAGGTCCCAAAGGGCCTCAGCCACGGCTCCATATAAGTCAGAAAATGGAGCTGGAGTTGGACGGAGGGAAGGAGGATGCTGTGAGAGAGGCTAAACATGGCCTCATTTTCAGGAGCGGAGAGGAAGATCTGGCCTTGGGTAGGCAGTTCACGGAGGGCAACAAAACCGCAAGCACAGGCTCCCAAGGTTCCTGTGGTCCCTGAACCCAGCCTGGGGAAAGACAGAAGGAAGCTGGAACGCTCAGGGACTCCCTGGTACCTCTTAAGTCTCAGTTTTCTCATCTGCAAAATGAGGATTCAAATTATTTAATGGGGTAGCTGTGAGGTGAAGGGAATGCACAGAACCCACTAGCATAACACTTCGAGCATCACAGGTACTCAAGAAATCACTGGGAAGGGGACAAAAGAGGAGGGTATAGATACCCAGGCCAGAACAAAGGGCCCAATGCTGCCTGTCCGTCTACCAGCTCATCTGGGTGTGACCAGATGGGACATATCCCACTTGCTGCAGGAGCATTGCTGGGTTTATTTTGGAGCCAGGGTGGTGGTAGAGGCAAAAGGGATTTGGCCGCACCCTGGTGCACATCAGGCATCGGAAGATGGGTAGCCAGGCCCTCACAACTCTGAGCCTCAATCCCCGAGCCTCAATCCCCTTAGCTGTAAAGTGGGGATATTATCACCAGGCCCACGTGGCTACTGTGAAGCTGAAATAAGCTAATGAACAGAAAAGCAAATCATACAGAATGTGGGCAATTCTTGGTTTATCAACTGTAGAAGAAGCAACTTAGAATCAAGGTTCAGAGCACTGGTTTTGGAGTAAGACTGATCTAGGTAAAAGTCTGGGTCTCCCCTTCCTAGATACACAGTCTTAAGCAAGTCATGTAACTTTCCTTGGTCTCAGTCTCCTCATCTATAAAATGGGAATAATAACAGTACCTACTTCACAGGATTTGTGAGGAAATTCAGAGATCATTTTGACACACCTCCCAGTCCATGTAAACATTCAATACATATTGTTTTTAAAGATAATATTATTCCTCAAGGACAGAACCCAGGTCTTCAGCTTCTAAATTTCTTTCTTCATAAACTTCATCATGTAGCCCTAGTGTCTGTCTACATGTAAATGATAAACCCTTGTAAGCTAAGGAATCCTTAACTGTCAGCCATTTTATGGCATAATGGACTATCAAACCTGGAGGAACTGTTGAAAATCAATTATTCTACTTACTCCATTATACAGATGGGAAAACCGAAGCTCAGTGAGCAGAAGTGATAGACCTCAAACTAACCACGTGAGTGTTGCATATCAAGGCCTCCTGACCAAAAGCCAACACCCCATGCTCACCAATGTTGCCCCTTCTCTGGAGTTATTTCTGAGTGGAAGAGATGCCCCCCCCCAAAAGGCAGGGTAAAACTTACTATGGCTTCCCCAGAATCCTACCAGCTTAGGACCTCTCCATCTCATTTTGCCGACCTTGTCCCAGGCCACACCTAGTCGGTGGCCTATCCCCGCCTCAGCCTGCCCTCCTTCCACTCTGAGTGCTTCAACAGCCTAGGCCGGGTGGTCTGTAATTGCTTCCTGTCCTCACAGGCTCTGTTTGTTTGCTCTGTGGCCGCTTCCTCACACCCCGGCACACCGGAGGTGCTGACCAGCAGTGCAGGACTCCTGGGGCCTGGCCCCCAGCCTGCTCTCAGATGTTGGGCCAGCCCTCCACAGACCCACCACCTGGAGCCCAGGAACCCAGCAAGGCCCTGGAGACACCCTCCCTCAGCACTTCCCCCGGCTTCCGCAGCCCACCCCCACCCTCTAGCAGCTGGTCATGCCCCCAGCTGGGGGAGAAGCCAAAAAATCAACAGGTGGTGATCCAGAGGGAAGCCCTGGTAGGACTTGGACTGACTGAGTGGGACAACCCCTGCCCCCGTCCCCTAGCCCACCCCTACTTGCAACCCCTGCCCAGTGGGACTCAGACAGTAGGTCCAAATGATTCTGCCTCACATCACAACTTTGAAACTCTGTGAGGTTGGAATGTGTGTAGGGGAGGAGGTAGGGGGGAGGGTTGCTTAGTTTGTCCCTGAAAGTCTCTTAGTCTAGGATAAAACAACTCAATGCAGTAAAACTACAGACCTGGGCTTCAAACCTGCCACTTTTGTGACTTTAAAGCGAATTACTTAAATTTTCTTAGCTTCCATTTTCTCCTCTGGAAAATGGGACTAATACACTCTATCCCCTGCTCAGGGCTGTTGTGAGGTTGACAGGAGCCATCCTGTGTGCATTGCCTGGTAGGTGGGGTAGGTGGGGTAGGTGTGGAGGGTGACCAGCTGGTTTACCTGGGACTGAGGGGTTCCTGAGGATATAGAACTTTCTGTGCTAAAATCTCCACAGACCTGAGCAAATTAAGATGCATTTGTTACCCTCAGAATAGGTGTCAGATGAATGTTTGTTCCTGAAACCAGATCCCCACTGCCTATCTCTCATTTCTCCACATAACTTGATATTCCTCAGTCTAAAAGTCTCTTCTCTCAAATTTGCTCCCATGCTTTCTCAGGAAGCCTCCTAGATGCATGTCATACAGCGTGCTCTGCGTCCCCTTCCACAGCAGTGGTATCCATCGCTTCTGCCATGCTATCAAGCCTTCTTCTCTTCAGCCCCTCTGCCACCAGACCCCATTGTCTCTGCTCTGGACTATTATACCAGCTTCTTCTCCAAGCCCTCTACATCCCATCTCATCCCCCTGCCACACACCCTCAAATAAATAATCTCTTTTCCACTTTGTCTAGGCTCCTAGCCCCACTCCCACCACCACACACTTGCACCATACACCATACACATCCCAGGACACCCACACTCTGTCTGAGTCTCAGTATGAAGGATTTCAGTTTGATTTAGGAACCTTTGACAGTGGGATAAGGCCTCAGAAGAGGTGAGAGGGGAAGGTCTATAAACTTTTCCTTTGAGAGTAGGGATTTTAAATATAGAACAGTTGCAATGGGTGGGGTGTTGTCTGAAAGCAGAGGCATGGCTGCACTGATCTCTAATGGATGGGTTCTTGCATCTACTGCCTGATTTCCAAGGCCTCTGGGATTGTTCTTCTCCCCAAAGCCCCTGCCCTTGAGGCCTAGGCAGACCAGGCCAGGAGAAACAGAAGTGAATTCCACTTAGTTGGCTCTAGGCCGTAGATACTGCAGGGAAGTGTGTGCATAGTGTGTGTGTGTGTGTGTGTGTGTGTGTGTGTGTGTGTGTGTGGTGTGTGTTAGGGGGATTTGGTGAGTGGGCAAAGCCAGGTGAACAGTCCCTTATGGCCTGTTCCTTTTTTCCAGCTAGGGAGACACTGTGCTCTAGCTGATAGGCTTGAAAATCAGGGGCATGAGCACGGAAAGGACACTGCCATCTCCTTGGGGCCCCTGGCCGCAAGCTCACACTGCCCCTCCTCAGCACCCGAGGAAACTGCCGTCAGCAGAATTCCTCACGTCCTGCTGCTGGGGCCATGTTTATCCAGTACAGCAAACCTACCCAGAAGCGTCTTGTGGCAGCCTCAGAAACACAGACTCAGAGGAGGCCTGAGGGCCTGAGGGAGGGAGGCCAAAGGGAGAAGCTGAGAAAGAGACAGAGAGTGAAGCTCAGAGATGGAGGGTGAGAGACAGAAGCTAAGAGGATGCCCCTCTGGGGCAGCAAGATGTTGATGCAGGAAGATGGAGAAACAAGCAGGACTTGGGATGTGATGGGAAAGCAGACTGCGAGGAAGAACAGGGATCATGCTAGAGAGAGATACGATGACAAAACCAAGACAGCGACAGACAACGGAGCCAGGCAAACAGCAAAAAGAAAAAGCAGAAGGGAGAGGGAAATAAAGGAGATGGAAGCAGGAGGAGCAGTGGGGAGACAGACACAGGGCTGGGGTGGTCAGAGGGCTGGACAGGGAGGGAAGCAAAAAGCAGCATGGGAGGCGGTGGGGTGGGCTGGATGGGGGCGGCCACAGGGCCCCCTCCATGCACAGACACATGGCCAGCCCAGCCCCAAGTGGGGCTGTTTGCAGAAGGAAGCCAGCTCTGTGGTCCGGGCGCCCCAGGCCTGGCGGCGGCCGCCCCCTGCACTTAATGAGATTCTTGTTCAGAGCTGCGGGAGATGGGGCCAGGCTGTGGAGTCCCCGCAGTGTCTCTGCTCTCACCCAAAGGGGGCCTGGGCCGGGGCTGGGGCCCGGGCAGCAGTAGAAGCTGTGCAAGAAAGCAACCAGACAAAGCTCAGCCGCTGAGGTTACCAGGCCTCAGGAATGGAGGGGGTTGCAATGGCAGAGAAGCCATGTAGCCTCTGCAGAGCCCTGGGGGGAGAGGGAAGGGCACAGGGCCACACTGGCCAGCAGACAGGAGTCCTGGGTTCTAATCTTGGCTCGGTCCTCCACTCTGGCTGCGTGACTGTGGACAACAGCCCTCCTTTCTCTATGGATCTCAGTTTCTCCACTTGCTCCCATGAAGGGCCAACTTGGGCAGGTGAGAACCTTGGAAAAGCAGAATGTATGCCCTGGCTAAGAGGACAACTGCCACTCAGCTCCAGCTGTGGCCTTTTGGGAATGTGGGCCCAGTGTTACTAGATTTTCAGATTTTTTAGAAGTTATAAATCTGGATTTTTATGTAAAAATCTCCTGAATTTTCAATGATGGCAGCTAATTTCTTCTCAATGTAGGTACTTTGTGAGCCAAAGAAAACACTCTGAGGGTCTTAAGTGGCCCATAAGCTACCTGTTTATGGCAGTCACGAAGGCCCACACCAGCTCTGACAATTGCCACATCTGTGGCTCCACCACCATCCTGAGCAAAGTCCAAACCTCATCCAAATCTCATGTCCTTGGAGAATAGCCAGACACCAAGAGGAGGCTGCCTTGCCCTGGGACCGGTTGGAAGGGTGGGGGGAGATATGACCCAAGAAGTTAGGCTTCTGGATGATCTGTTTACTGGCCAGTGATTTGCTTCTAAAGCTCCCACCTCTCCCTAACTCAGCCAAGTCCTTCAAGGCCTTCCTCTGAGAACACATCCTGCCTCTGCCTGAACCAAAGAGCAGGCAGGTACTATGCAAAGCCCTCAGGACCAGGCTGAAGAAAGGCAACTCCCCAGAGACAGGTCTGTCCTTTCCCTGCCACTCTGACCACAGGGTCCAGGCTAGGTGAGCACCACCCTGGCACCAGCTTGGGGAAGATGAAGGTGGGGAGCGGGTAGGAGAGGAAGGGGGCGGAGCATCCTGGCATGTGCATCCCCCATGTGCATCCCCACCCCTTCCCACTCCACAGCCCATGAAGCCCAGCCAAGCATGACAAGGGTTAATTGGATACCCCCAGCTGGAATCATAGAGTCATAGGCCTGGAACGGACCTTGGAGGTCATCTCTCAGGGAAAGAGGAGAGATTTTAATTACTCAATTCAACTGGGCTGGAAACACCCCCAGCCCAGATTGTTTATCTAGAAGGAGGGAAAGCTGGAAAGAGCTGCTAGGCTGGGAGCCTCCTGAAGGGTAGGGCCTGGCCACTTGGGTCACATTCCTGTCAGTGCCACCCCCACTGTCAGCATTGCTTCACTCTGGGGTGGGCACACAAAGCTTGGCTGAATAATTGACTAACAGGCAGGACTAATGGTACTGGGAGAAATCATGAGTGACAAGACCCTAAGTGTGTGTGTGTTAGTCACTCAGTTGTGTCCAGCTCTTTGAGGCCCCATGGACTATAGCCTGCCAGGCTGCCCATGGAATTCTCCAGGCAAGAATACTGGAGTGGGTAGCCATTCCCTTCTCCAGGGGATTTTCCTGACCCAGGGACAGAACCCAGATCTCCTGCATTGCAGGCAGATCCTTTACCAGCTGAACCACCAAGGAAGCCAGACAAGACTCTGCACCAGGAAGGAAATGACCAGGGCTCTAGGATTGACTCCAAAGGTCACAGGGCTAAGAAGAAGCTACACTGAGCACTTTTCCATGATGCCTCTTTTCACAGGACAAGGGTAGGAACTTCAAGAGTGGCCAGACTAGAGGGGCCAGCCACCTCAGCTCCCACTTCAGCAGACTCTGAGCCCCTTTAGGCTTCCTGGTCCAGTCAATGCTTCCAAGTCTTCTAAGCTCCACTCATAGTGTGACCCTAAATAAGAAAGCTTCACCTCATGATTCTTTGCACAGAACCAAAAAAAATGAATGAGTTGGTTACAGCAGGAGGCTTAAGGTCAGACACCAGGAAGAACTTCCTGAAGGTGGAAACCCGTAGAAGCAGCAATCCAGGTGGACTCTGGAGTCTCCTGCCCTGAACAGGAAATGCAATGGGGGATGGGGAAGTAACATTTAGAGCTGGGCAAAGGCTGGCTGAGTAATTTTTCCACTCAGCCTAGAGTTCAGTGTTGATGGGTGGCGGGAGGGAGAGGAGCTCCCCAGATTGGGGCAAGGGAATCAATTCACTTCATTTCCTATCACTACTCTGGAGCAAATGGCACATAGTAATGTTCCCACTCCAGTTCTGAGGCTGCTGATTAAATGGTGGAAGCTCAAGCCCACCACAGCCTCTTTCTCCCCATAAGCCATCCAAGAACTCAGCTGAGGCAGACAGAGCAGACCCTGTTGTCTGTCTTCACTAGAGAAGCCCAGAAATCAATGATGGCCCCTTGGCTCAGGGCCCAAAAAGGGGCTAGGCTGGGGGAGAGAGAAGGGAATGAAGGCCATGACCATCAACACAGTGTGGGGGAGGGGGGGTTAGGGGTGGTGGAAGTGGGGGATTAGAGAACCACATGTCTCCATCCAAGGCAGAGGGGAGTGAGAAAGACACAGAGCTCCCTTGGGAACTCTCAATAGCTCTTTAAAGGGTGTTCATAGTTACCTTGTTCTCTGCTTTAAAAGTCCAGAGGGTTTAATAACACTTTTAAGTGGCATCTTCTATGGGGAAGTTCCCACTGGCTATAGGCCCAGGCTGTGTGTGTCATTTCCATCCCAACCCCTTTTCGACAGCCAGAAAGAAAGAAAGTGTAGAAAGTGAAAGTCGCTCAGTCGTGTCTGACTCTTTGCGACCCCATGGACTACTCAGTCCATGGAATTCTCCAGGCCAGAATATTGGAGTGGGTAGCCATTCCCTTCTCGAGGATATCTTCCCAACCCAGGGATTGAACCCAGGTCTCCCTCATTGCAGGTGGATTCTTTACCAGCTGAGCCACCAGTGAGCCCAAGAATACTGGAGTGGGTAGCCTATCCCTTCTCAAGATGTACATTTATCACAGCCAAGGAATCAAAGCTTGAGTGTTCTAGGAGTTCCCCTTGATATCTATCCTCCATCCTTGCTGCTTCAGTACCCCACTTTCTTCTTGCTCTGCCTCCAAATGGAAATGAAGTCCTGTTTGGCTCTTGAATGGACAAAGCTCAAATTAGAAAGCCTCCTGCTATTCAGGAGGTCATTTTGACACCCTGACCCCTGTCATTCCCCACCACTCCCATCCCTAGTACATTTTCTTCTGGGAACTGACCTAGGCTACAGGGACTAAAGGAAGGGCCTAGGACAAATCAGACTGAGGATCCATTCCTGAGGATCGCAGGGAGAAGGGAATGAAAGAGGGAGGGGTGGAACTGGGTGGCCTTTGGGCTAAATCAGATAATAAACGTAAGCCACCTGCCGTTTGAGGCCAGAGTATAAATCGCTAATCGGTTTGGGACTTGCACATCCGCTAATGAATTTCTCTCTATTCCCAGAAGGTCTCTC
The DNA here is from genome assembly GCF_049115385.1 of Moschus berezovskii. Classification (NCBI taxonomy): domain Eukaryota; kingdom Metazoa; phylum Chordata; class Mammalia; order Artiodactyla; family Moschidae; genus Moschus; species Moschus berezovskii. The sequence goes on along the minus strand of NC_142488.1, from coordinate 60,758,815 downwards.
TGGAGCTGCCTCACTGGCAGGGGGCCAAGCAGCGAGTTTCTGGGGCTGGGGGCAGCTCTTTGCAGCCTTCAGCCCTGTTTCTCCTATCCCCCAACCCCTTTCAGCCCCTCCCAGCCCCTGTCCCCCATGGTCCTTGCCAAGTTGGAAAACTCAGAAAAAGAGAAGAGATCAAAGGCAGCCAGTGCCCCATGGACCCAGATGAGGGCTCCCAACCTTGGCCCTCTCTTTTCCCTGCACCACCCTCAATGGCCAGCAGCTTCCTTAGTCTCTCTGACAGGCTCATGGATAGGGGCAATGGATAGAGCACCGGCTATGGGGTAAATCCAACCTAACTAGGCTCCATCACAGCTCTGCTTCTCTGGGCTTTGGTTAATCCAGCTGTGAACTGGAGACCATCATGTCTGCTTCATGCGGTGGTTTGAGGAATAAATAAAGCCAAGTAAGAGAAGTTCCTACCCTAATGCCTAGCACATAATTGGTGCTCAATTCATGAACTTTATCTCCTGCTTCTCCTCTAATATCATCCAGACCAGGGGTCAGCCATTCTTGGCCTCCTAGAAGGAATTATCAAAAATGGAAGCTGAATGAAGTTGGCTGAGAAACGAAAAGCTTCCTGACCAGACCTGTCACCCCACCCCCAGCTTTGGCTTTTAATGTCAACAGTGCCCACTTGCCACCTCTCTGGACTTCAGAAGCAGCTTCAGGCACCAGAGTTGAGGGCTGGATGGACCAACCTCTCCCCTTCTAGTGCATTCTGTGGCCTAGGGACTATGGGCACAGCCCTCTGGGCAACTCCTGGGTACTTGAGGCAGCCTAGGAAAGGCCTCAGGTCGCCACCACTAGGGTAGAGGTCCTCTCATGTCAGGTCACAGATAGCCACAGCTGTGGGCTCTGGGCTGTGTCTCTGCCCGCTTGCTCTGTCCATGTCCGTCCCTGTCTGATACCCCTTGATTCACACAGATTCAGGCAGCCAACACAAAGCTGTGCCCCTGATATGATATATGCAGGGGACAAGCAAAGATGCTACAGAGACAATAACCTGGGATCCCCAGAGGGTTCATATTTTGGCAGCGAGCAGGCCAAAGGAATTTAATTAAATGACAGTATGTGTCCAGGGAGGGACACCAATGTGGGCAGATAAAGGTCTCCCCATTGGCCCTGAATCTAGCCACTCCTTCAGCAACACTCCCGGTCACACCTGCAAAGAAGCCTGACGATAAAGAATCCACCTGCAATGTGGGAGACCTGGGTTTGATTCCTGGGTTGGGAAGATCCCCTGGAGAAGGGCATAGCAACCCATTCCAGTATTCTTGCCTGGAAAATCCCATGGACAGAGAAGCTTGGCAGGCTACAGTCCATGGGGTCACAAAGAGTTGGACACAACTAAACCACCAAACCAAGTAGGTGAACTTCCTGGCAAGGTCCTGTGCTATGCTATGCTTAGTCGCTCAGTTGTGTCCGACTCTTTGTGACCCCATGGACTGTAGCCTTCCAGGTTCCTCTGTCCATGGGATTCTCCAGGCAAGAATACTGGAGTGGGTATCCTTTCCCTTCTCCAGGGGATCTTCCCCACCCAGGGATCGAACCTGGGTCTCCTGCATTGCAGGCAGATTCTTTACCAACTGAGCTACTGGGGAAGCCTTATCTAAGCTCTATCCCATGCAGCCTCTGATTCTACTTACCCATAATCTCCAGAAAAGCTAGAATAGAACTAATTGATCTTTCCATTCTACCCAGTAACATGGAAGAGATGGGCAGCATGAATTAATCCTTTCTCCCCTCCTGGCCTCAGTGTCTTCATCTGTACAATCGGAAGAATTGGATTCAATATTTTCTGAAGGCCCTCCCATGATTGAGTTCCTCCTGCAGGCAGAAGAGAGCCAGTCTCTAGGACTGGCAGGAACCCCATATTAGATGCTGGTTCTGTCTCTATAAAACTAAATTGAGTAGCTAATTCTGAGCCAGGAGCAGGTGAACCAGGTTCTGCCTGATGCCAGGTGGGCCAGACTCTCTTCATGTGACTCTCCCAACAGGTGCCAAAATCAAAAGCTCACATTCTCCAGGGTGTTGTTGATAGATGTAATCCAGGCCCACAGAGAGCTCTCTGTGACAGTGCAGCCCAGCCTAGCCCTACTCTGGCCAGTGAAAGTCGCTCAATGGTATCCGACTCTTTGTGACCCCACGGACTATATAGTCTATGGAATTCTCTAGGCCAGAATACTGCAGTGGGTAGCTATTCCCTTCTCCAAGGGATCTTTCCAACCCAGGGAACAAACCCAAGTCTCCCGTATTTCAGGTGGATTCTTTACAAGCTGAGCTACCAGGGAAGCCCAAAAATACTGGAGTTGGTAGCCTATCCCTTCTCCAGCAGATCTTCCCAACCCAGGAATCGAACTGGGATCTCCTCAATTGCAGGTAGATTCTTTACCAACTGAGCTATCAGGGAAGCACTCTGGCCAGAGGTCCCACCAAGCCAGGGCCACATCAGAGCCAGTCTGGGCCTCAGCCCCAGGGTGAAGTGTCTGCTGGAGGAAAGGGATGAGGACCACAAAGACAAGGAGGTCAGAGGAAGAGTTCCCAGCTCCTCCACAGATAGTATCCGCCTTCCTTCCACCTTTATTCATAGAGACCTCAAGACAGTCAGAGCTAAGAGGGGATATCCTG